>NC_091106.1:19182500-19552500 GCF_024713975.1 Paralichthys olivaceus
GGATTTCAAAGAAACTTTGAACCTCTTGGTAATCCTCTTAGTGTTTCCAGGACATCTGTGATGCACACACTCTGTCTTTCTCTCTCTCTCTCTCTCACACACACACACAAAGAGACACCAACACCCGTACAAGTCAATTCATGAGTAGACAAATTCACACCTACATGTGTGCTGTTATATTTCCAGGGTTGATTGGATTAGCAGAGCTTAATTGTTTTTGTTTCATCACATAATATTTGCCTGGTAAAAACTGTGTTTGCAAAGTTAAACAACAAATCTCATGAGAAATGTGTGGGGAAAATATGTGACTTCCTCACAGTCCTGTAGCACTCACCTCCCTCTGGTTTTCTACCCAGGGCATGGCGTTGGTTCTCGCTCCGCTGCGTGGTGAAACGCTGAGGCTGTTCTGTCAGTTGGCCCAACAGGCCGGACTCTGCGTCTCTCAGCACCAGCAGTACGACGCTCAGGTCTGGGAAGTTCACTTGAAGGTAAGAGGGATAGAGAGATAGTGACTCTGTACTGGATTCTGTTAAAATGAGACAATCAGGTTTTGCTAAAAGAGATTCACATGCAGACTGGAGGACACTATTTTATCTGGGTTAAGAAACAAGCGACAAAATGCATTTAATTATTTTACATTTGCCTCTGTTGAACTTTGACAGTAGCCATTAGCCTGTAAGCATCTTATTATAATGGACCTGCCATAAAATGAATAAAACACGGTAAACTCAATTCAGTTGCAGTCTAGAAAATGCTATTTAATAAAGGAACCAAAAACAATCCAGGTCATAGAACGTACCCTTGTGAATATCCTTTGATACTAAAGCCTCTTTCACTGTTCTGTAGAAAAGTTACAAACATTAAATTTGGGGGCGTTGTTGTTAGGCCTCTATATGTGTTAGAGAAGTAGTCACAGAGCCAAATCAATGTCTGTATGAAAGAGAGAGCAGCCACAGGACGCTGATGCGTTACACATCAAGCCTCTGAGTCCACAATGACGTCATGCTATTAAAAATCACACAAAGGGGCGGCAGCACGCCGGCTTGTTTGGTTCAGTGTAAATGAGGTCTTTATTTTATTATCTCTTACAGCTGGATCTCTGTATGAAAGTGAAACAGTTTGTTAAAAACAAGCTGCCTTAACTTGACAATGTGTGTGAGAGAGGAGAGAAAAGCCGAGTGAAAAAGAGAAAGAGAGCGACAGAAAGCACACAAGCAGGCAGTGTTAAAAGAAGTGGTGTCCAGCTGTTATCTCCATTACACACACAGCTACAGAAGAACAGGACAGCAAGGAGTGGGCTAAATTGGTGCACACATGTTCACCTACACTGGTGGGACAATTGGACAGACTGGCCATTAAAAAACCTGTTAAATTGCTTTAACCTCAGCTAGGAAAATCTCACTGCTTCTTTCCTTCGCTCTGTGATATTTATACTTCTTCATATTTGACATGAACAGTCACTCACACGTTCCATGAGTGGCGTCTTCAAACTACAGTCAGGGTGAGGACACGCTTACAGAGGCAACTGACGCGAGGCACAGTTTTTCGACCTCTCGCTCAGCAGTGATGGCGTCGGCTGTCGGACACTGTTCTCATGTGAGGAACCTCATCAGTCCAAATCATATATGGCTTCACTCTGACTGATGAAATATTGTCAGTGTCTGTCAACTGTATGAGAAAACCTTATCTCTTATATATGGTTAAATTAATTTGCATCAGCAAACAAGATTGGTAATGCCATTCAGGTCACTTTTTTTATTAACTAATTACAAAAAGTTAAATAATAAGTGAGATAAGATAAGATAAAACTTTATTGATCCACACTTGGTGGAAATTTAGATAGACAGGAAATAGAAATATAAAAAGGCAATGGAATAAAAATTTTTTTTAAAAAGTATTATATGCACCTCTTCACTCTAGTGGTTTGTTTGAAATGATGATTGTACAAGCAAGTAAACACCACAGTAAACTACTTTCACTTTATCCAATTCTTTTTGAAAAAGTACAGAGCGACAAATCAAGTGACTTTCTGGACAAACCTTACTTTCACCTCAGCACACCTCCCTCTGCCCACTCTGTTCAGTGTGTGGCACAGAGACAGTGCAGGAGTTTGTTACCCAGGCAGAGATTTCACTGAGTTCACTGCGACAGATAAAAGCGGCTCTGAAGCCCTGAACTGTTCTAGACGTTATCCAGATGAGCTGCATGTGTGAACCCAAGTGACTGAATCAGGTGAGCCAGACATTGAATGGACAAAGTCTGTGTAGTGACTGAGAATCCACAGCGAGTTAGCGAGTTAGTTTGAATTTGAAAAATCTGATTGATCGATTCTGCTGAAAAACCATCCTGTAAAATCCATATAGTTCCAGCAGATGAGAACATGCGGGAGCAAGCTTCAGTTGTGTCCTGACTTTGTGAAACTGAGGACAATGTCTCTGAATGATTCTGAGGACACTGTCTGCAGATCATACGTGAAAAAAAGTACGTGTAAGTAAGCAACTTTCCTCAAAACAGTAAAACATTAACAAAGAGTAATAAAAAGCAAAAAGATAAAGAAACTGACACGAGAGAAAATGTAGGACAGGACACAATGACGTCATGAATATTCATATTTGACTATTTGACCTCGACAACTGTTTTTTAATTAACTCACAATTTCACATATCGACCAAAAAAGGTCCAGGTTCTGACCTATTCCTGTTATGGTTATGCCTAAGTGGATGGAAACATTTGGTTAAGATTGTACCTAATGTACTTATTCTGACTTAAACGTAAACCAGCATCTTTAAGCAGCCTCAACCTAAGACCACGTGGGCTGTGGGACTCAAATCTGTATTTTGAACACTCACTCGTCCACCCAGACCTCCTCGTGTTACTGGAGTACACATTTCAGGGATTGAATCTTCAACTAAACATGTTTGGCAGAGGTAGAGTAAGTCCCAATAAACTCAGGACAAAATACTAGGAAACTGGGTTTTGGTCTTGGAGTGGAAGCGGCACAAGAAGAGCTAAAGTATAGAAAAGGACAAAAATAACAGGTCTCAGAAAGAGAGAAGAAAGGAAGGTTAGAGGAAAAGTCAGGAGTTAAGAAGGAAGGAAAGAAACAAGTGGGATCTGTAGTATTAAAGTGGATGCTGTGATTGCCTTTGATTTAAAAGAAATATAACTTTGTTTGAAAAAGCTGCTGAGAGAATTGATTAAGCCTCAAGGCCACAGAATACAGTCACTGAATAATTCTAATGGTTCAGCACCTCAACCACTCGGGAAAATTGCCACTCAGACCTGTTTTACTGATGAGAATTGCTTGACAACATAATGACTGCAGTGTGAACAGTGGAATAAATTCAGAACAATATTGATGGGGGTTAAAAAAATCACCCTGAAATTATGTCGGGTTTTTTTTCTTCTTCGTCTTTTCTTTGGTATGCTGCGGAATTGTCGCACCATTCAGCTCACTTTTTGAAATGCACACTTCCATCTTAGTAACACACACTGTCGCACAGACACACAAACAGCGGGGTCAGGTGCTGCACTCGGATATGAGGACGAGTTGAAGTGGTGCCCCCCTCACAACTGAAGGTGATTAAGTCGCCTCTGCTTATCTTCTGATGAACACGGAACGAACCCTGCTTGTGTGTGTGTGTGTGTGTGTGTGCGTGTGCGTGTGTGCGTGCGTGCGCGTGTGCGTGCCTTACTGACCATTTTAGACACACACTCACACACACACACTCACTGTGCACACAGCTAAGAAACAAGCTATATCGCAATCCCACACAGACCAGACATCACTCAGACAGCATATTGGCTAGACATTATACACAAACACACACACACCACATGATGATATCACAGCGAAACATACACTGCCACCACACACACACACACACACACACACACACACACACACACACACACACACACACACACACACATCCAAATGAGCAGCTGCTGCTCATTTACTCCACAGATTAGCTTCCTTCGGCTATATTTACTTTCAGTGGATGGACCAAGGAAAATGCACATCAGACCCGACAGCAGAACACACACTATGGATTTTCTTTCACTGCGGCTTAAAACAATCAAAGATTGTTTTGAATCATCTTCTCCAAAAGCATATGTATATTTACTGAGAAAAAACTGTCGAAGTGAAAAGCCTGTTTTGTTTTGTAGTAAGAATCCAACAGTTTTTAAACAGAATGCTTACTGTTAAACTAAATTAACTTTTACTGTCGCTGCCTCATTCTAATTAGATTAGAAAAAAATCTGCCATCTACACTATTATATGATTTATGATATATTGTTATTATATATTATATTTTGAGGATCATCATAAATGCGTTCATTCGATCAGTAAAAAAAATTAAAAACGTTTTAGAAAATAGTTTTAAAAAATTTGCTTTTGATAATTACTTCTTACTACAGAATCTTGTAAGGTCGGATTCTTTAAACTGGGCCAAACTACTCAGTGTAGCTGAAATATTTGAGAAGAGTTAGCGCAACAGGGTAACAAGTGATAACATAAAAAATTAAACATCCCCCAATTTTTGTCAAGGAATCCGTCCGCTCCACTGGAAATCCAAGCACACACGGCCATGCAACAATATCATGTAATTGCTTGAGTTTCCACGTGTGTCATTTTGGCCGAGTTTATTTCTTTTCATGCTCCCTCAGCGACTCACAGGCTCCTCCATCTGGCACTGATGCTGTTAAACAAACGTACACGCAGTAGCTGTGAGTACGCTGGCGTTCCTCACTGTGCCAGGTTTGACACACACCACATTTGATTTTTGTTCAGAATATACTGCCCATCTCAACATTTGCTTCCCATGTGTGCAGAAATAGAGAGTGTGGAGGTTGTTTTTTTTTTAGCAACTCCTTACAAGCCATCTCCAGACCTCCAGCTCTGCAGTTTTTCACACATACACACACACATTTTTGCTCCCTGACACAAGCACTCGAGGGACTGCCGACAGCAGGCAGGCCCGATGAGCAGCGGTAGTGTGTCTTAAAACGGTGTGTGTGTGTGTGTGAGTGTGTGAGTGTGTGTGAGTGTCTGTGTGTGTGTGTAAAGCGTGTGCTGGGACGGGCAGACAGGGCTAGCGCGTTATCCTCTTATCCCCACTGTTGTGGAAAAGAGAGGCAAGCAGCTGGAGGGACTGCAAGCAGCCTGATAATGCCAGCGCTATTTTCTAACCCGCCATCTTAATCTTGTTACTCAAATGGTTGTGAAGAGAGAGTCATGAATTTTAATTTCTCTCAAACACACACACACAAACACACACACACAAGAGAGTGTGTGTGTGTGGATCCCCCGTCTCTCCCACATGCATTAATAGTATCCCCACTGTGTCCATGCACTCATACTCTACTTCTTTCTGCCTCCCTCCTCCTCCTCCATTCTCTGACATATCTTCCCTCACCCCTCTCTCCCCTCCCTCCCTCCACTCCCCTCTATCTCCCCATTTCCTACATCACGACCCACTTCTCTATTTATTCAAGCCTGTCCCTCTATCCCTTCCTCTACTCATCTCTCCATCCACCCAATCCCTCATTCTCTGTTTCCTAATCCTGCCGAGAGAGACCCCAGACATCCGGTTCATCCGTCCCTCCCTTGTCTCGGGCCCCCACACCCCCACCCTACTCACTCTCTTTTTTCCACCTTGTTCACTTTCTCTCCTGTCTACGCAAGCGGGGCAGGAATAAACGAGAAAAAGCAGGAGGCAGAGAAACGGAGAGGCGAAATGAGAGGAGAGGGAGACAGACGATGGGGTAGAAGTGGCTACAAAATAAATGACTTGCACCTCGGAAAGGGGAAGAAAAAAAAGAGAAAAGATTGTGGGGGGGTGTTGGGATAGGGGGTCGGGTTGAGAGCCGATTTAGCCAGCCACCCATGAAGCTGATTAGGCAGCCTGCGATCAGGAGGAACAGCTTTGCTTGTTAAACTTTTCACCTCTGCGAGCTCTCAGCCCTCACCGCGTTAAGTCCACCCCCCCAACCACCTACCCACCCCTCCGCCTCTCTTTCCCTCCATCCCTCCATCTATCGCTCCTCGCTCCTTCCGCCTGGTAGAATTTGAATGTGAATGCTGGCCATGGTCCCCATAGCAGGCTTAGCACAGGGGGCAGGCAGCTGCCCCTCCACGCCCAACCACCCCCTGGGCTGTCTACTCTCTCTCTCTCACTCTGACTCTCTCTCTCTCTCTCTCTCTCTCTCCCTCAGAGGGTCACAGGTTCAACCACTGGTAGGTGCCTGCAGGCATGGCCACAGGAAGATAACACACATGAAGGGCACTTGGGAAGAAAGGGAGGGACCGAGTGAGGGAGGCCGGCACGAGCAGTGCGTTCATATCCAACTACACGGGCAGAAATTGTGAGGATAAAAAGGCAGAATGAGGAGAGATGATGTAAAAGAGGAGATCACTGACTTTCTGAGGAGAAGGTGTGGGAACAGGAGAGATGATGTAGAGGACGAGATCACTGACTTTCTGAGGAGAAGGTGTGGGAACAGGAGAGATGATGTAGAGGAGGAGATCACTGACTTTCTGAGGAGAAGGTGTGGGAACAGGAGAGATGATGTAGAGGAGGAGATCCCTCAGGAGGTGAATGTGAAGCTGAGGCATGCACATCTCGTATTTTCTCTGTTAGATGTATGTATCTGTTTATTTGTGTTTTAATTATCTAATTGTATTTTGAATATCATAATTAAGCCCCCGGGTAAACCGTTTGTATTTAAATTTGCTCTATGAATACATTTTTCCCCTCCCCTCTGTGTTCGGCAGCCCGGCTGCATCAACGTAGTCGCCTCTTTGAAATCAATAAGGGGCTGAGTTTTTTTATGCAGTTCTAATGCCAGCCTGAGCAACACCCAACCAAATGAAGCTCAGAATTCTCCAGTCAGTTCAAATGTGGATAAAGCTGTCCTGTTCATTTTGTGTAAATTAATAAATCAAGAGACATGCAAGGACTGGCGAAAGTAGATGTCTTCCTTTTTTTTAAATGGAAGTAAGTTAAAATTAACAATTACATTTTGCTGTTTTTTTTTGTTGCAGCATTCAAATACTTTAAAGTTGTTATTTTGCTGGAGGAACATTTTGACTAAAACTAGAACAACTGCAAACCCAGAATGTTATGAGCGTGAGAATTAGAATGACCTAATTTGTTGGGAAAACAGCCCACAGTCGGAAGTTGAGCTCCTAGTGTAAGAAGGTTTAGGTTGGATGGAAGATCACTTGCACAGAACTTGGATGCCGCTGACGGAAGTGGATTTAGGGTCAGTCTGAGTTTCTGTTTGTTATGAAGAAACCTTTTCACACAGTCCTGCACTATCTTGTTCTCACCTCACACACACACACACACAGACGTACACACACACATAGACAGACAATCACACACTCTCACATGAGCTGAACCACTAAACTCACTTTCCTAAGTCTCTGATCATTTGGCGAGACGCTGAGCGAGCTGATTAGTGAGTGCATACCTAAACTGCCAAGTCTGCTTAAAAGGGCACGGAGTGGGCACAACATGGACATCCCACAAAGCTGTGTGTGTGTGTTTGTGTGTTGTTGCATGGGCGTGCACACTAGAACTGGAACAATAATTCAGTTACTGAGTGAATAATCAGAAACTATTTTGATAATCAATTAACTGTCTTAATGCAGAATTCCCTAAATCTGTTCTCTCGAATATCAGAATGTTTTACTTCAATTTTATAAAGTTTACTTACCAGAAACATTATTACTCAACTATTTAAGTAAAAAAGAAATATATATATTTATATATCACTCAAGCTATTTGATATATTCACACTACTCAACATGATGAACTCATGTATGAAAGTTACATGGAAATTTAATATCAAATTGAATCTAAAGTCATATTTTTTCAGGGGAGTCTTTGTAGTTGAGGATTTGTTCGTGTTTTTTGTTTTCCAGATGCAGAGAGAGGGGAAAGAAGCCTACGACGAGAACATCCACTATCCTCTCCTCCTCACCCTGACCAAAGGACCTGTCGGCCTCTCTCTGTAAATCAAGTGAGCCCTCATCTCCACACCGTCCCACACTGACGCCACAGAGACAACAATGTGGTCTGAGTCAAAAGAACAGTATTAGAAAACACCGACGCTGCGTTTGTCTCAGTGTCGAGTCAAACTGAGAAATGGGGGGAAATCAAGCCGCGGTTGTATTTGAGACATTTTTATATTTAGGTCGGCCACTGAGAGAATTTATATTAATATTGGAGTGTGTTTGTTTTGTAGTTTGAAGTGTTGGTGAGGAACAATGTCATTTCCAAAGCAGTGGGGATACATTTACTGTACAAGAGAAGGAAGAGTTAGGCACATTCTATCTATTCATATCTATTCTAACCATCTGCCATGTGTTAAAAACAACCTTTAAACCTTTTAAACAATTCAGTTAGTTAACCAGCCATCCAGGAAGGTGAAGCAGTCAGTCACCATCACAAACAGACTACAACACAGTCCCGCACTTCTTTTAAAAAAGGCCAGCAGTGTTTCCAGACTTCTCAGGTTTTACAGGAGTGTGGACGGCTGACGTAAAACAAAAAGCGTAGCAGTGTTCATGTAGCCTCAGTCATTCCTGCTGAAGAGGGGTCAGTCATTCAGTCAGTTGACCGGTTGGTATCAACCCTGTCACTGTGTTTGTGGCCACAGCTCAAATATATTTACCATCACAGACTGTGGAGCAGTTCACAGTTTCCTTTATTTCTCTCTGTTTCTTTCTTCTCCCACTTTTATTTGAGGTCAGTATTTAGATCAACACAGTCTGTTGAAAGGTTTGCGACACGCTGGTGGAAGCTCTGAGTCTGAACCACCTTCAGGTAGTGTGTGTGTCTGAAGAGAGACACCTTAGTTGTGATGACTCCTTAACTACTCGCATTTATTAAGAGTGACCCCAATACTGTGGAATAGATTCAAAAGGTCTAAGATATGCTGCACAGAGCCAGATTTCTGTGCATCACGTCTGTTTCTGTTTTTTGATATTTCTAACGCAGACCTCTGGATGGTCTCTTACCTCTGGATGGTCTCTTACCTCTTCTCTTCTCTGTGATTGAAGCATCGTGCTCGATGTTCATGCTTTAGCCTATTTTAGGGGTTTTTGAGCAATGCTTTGCTTCTTAATATATTTAGATCACTACAAACAGTATACTGATTATTTATATGATGACATATTGGTAGATAATTGTTTAATGGTTTGTTAATTTGTCTTTACATTCTGTACATGGCAAGACTATTTCTTTCTGTTTCTCATGTTATCTCTCCAGAAAAAGGAAAAGGAATACTACAGTATTCTTATTGCCACTATACAGATAAAAGACGTCATACAGTATCTGTTAACACAATGATATTAAAAAAGTGGCAAACACATTTTCAGTATGAATGTAAAACCAAAAAATGCCTGAAAAACAACAATATTAAAGAGAACAAGCAGCTTGAACAAGAAAACGACGCAGCCACAACCAGTGCAGGAGTAAAGTATGATTTCAGATTTATCAAAGAAGTGCCACCATAGTTTTAAAAGTCCCACAATCTCAAGATTAAAAAAGTTTACACATCACAGGCCAATTCGCGATCCTCTGTTGGCGTTTTTTCGATCAGCACAGTTTTCCTCAGGTCTTTGCTCTTGCATTCAGCGCTCTCTTCTCTCAAGTGTTATTAAAACATGCCAAGTGTTAGCTGGTCACTCAAGCCTGAAGTTGTACCTATCACTAGTAAGGTGTTTCCATATTTCACTGTGATCCACGCTGTATATACGACAGCCAAGAAGCTATGCAGTATCTCCCAGCGGCTGGTGTTTACGTTTCTCATGTTAAAAAAAGAATAATCCACCTTCAGAAAAGAAAAGCATTCCCTTCGTGTTCTGCTCTGAAAGCTAAATTAATCCAGGTTTATCAGGGCTCTCGGTGCTTTGAGGACTTAAATTGCATTGCAAAGGTTTAGAAGTGTAGTTAACTACATTTTTATCTGCAATGCAGTTAGCTGGATACCTTTGATACCTGTGGGCTAACATACTGTATTAATACCATCCCAACTGTGACTGTGAGCCGAGACTCTACCACTAATAACGACGCCACACTTCATTGGTCTTCGCCGTTTACTGTGAAGTCTGCGTGGTTTCTTGCGACATCGCTGCCTCTGTCAGTTGCAAAAAATATTCCCCTGGTGAACCCATAAGCTGTTGTTATGTCCCGTTTTCACATGGACCCCGTTCAGACCTGCTATCAACACCCATCCTGAGTGATCACAAGTGGTCAGCTCTGAAAACAGGTCTGATCAGCTGAACCACAGTCTTATCGCTGTGTGAACGCAAATGCATCCTGGGCCACATACGCCTGCTCAGCTGACGTCTTCTGACCTGCTACAGTTAAATTGATTTCAATCTCTAGCTGAGTAAGAGCAACATCATATGGTCTTCGCATTCAGAAATTATGCACGTGATTATTTGCATATAGAGCGGAGAACTGAGATCCAATCGCAGATGGTCACACGAGACACATCCAGGACACATTTTAATACCAGACGAACTTAACGCTGTCCACTTGTGATGGGATCAGTCAGCTCAGAATGGGGCAATGAGGATGCTGTTACCTCTTGTTGTGATATTAGTGCCGTATGTGAGGAGACTTACCCCACCCACCCCCAAAGAGCCAGAGATAGTCAGTGTTTTTTGGAGACGTCTTTCCATGGATTTGATAACATTAATAATAGTAAGAGAGAGATCCTGTGTTGCAGCCTGAGAATCTCTTCAGGCAAACATGAAGCAGGAATGTTCTGTTCCTTTACATTTGTGACATTGTGCTGTGAGATGTCGTGAGACAGAACTCATTGATTCTTTGGTCATTTGCCGGTGATGTCCACACTAATCCTGATACATTTCAATTAGGATCTGATTTTTTCGGTTATGGCCTTTTTTCCCCCCACAGCTAACCACAAAAAAAACCGAACACGTTAATGTGGCATTTGCTGCATTTTACTGCATTTTTCTGCATATAGAGACAATTATGTACAACTAGCATGTGATATGCATTAAAGCTGCTGGCTTAATTTTCCGTGCAGGGTCAAATGCATTAGCTTTTAGCATTTTTGTAATGTTTACTGAACTGAACAATGTAGCCTGCACCTAATTGAAATATTTCCATTTATCTACTTTAGTGTGGACATGGCCTCATATAGTGAGTCTCTGCTCATTATATCAGATTCCCAGTGGGTTGAATGTAGTTTGCAGTCTAAGAGTGGGTGATATTTTTTGTGAATGAATAAAAATAAAAGCATTTTCCTCAAGAAACTTTGGACTCTGGACATTTTTTAAATTTCAAATTGCTCATTTGAAAATCTAGAAAGGAAAAATATAAGACATGTTTTCATCATTTAACATTTCAACATCACAAAATAAATTACATTGGGGATAATAGATTTTCTGTCTTCTGTCTTAATAACCTGACCTGCTCGACAAAGCTGCTTGTGTGAGTTACATTATTAACAATCCAGTGTTAAACGCTCACAGATTTAATAAAGTTTCCTTCAGGCCCAGATCGGCTGTGGCCTGTCTTTCAAACACAATGGCCTCCTGCAGGCTAAGCTGGTGCCAGACAAGGTAACACACACACAGATACACACACTTAGTGCTCACACACACATATCAAGACCAGTCAACAGTCCACTCCTTCAGTGAGAGAAAAGAGAGAGGGATAAAGAAGGGAGGGAGGGCAGTACACAGCGTCGGCTAATCCTGCGGGCTCACTCTTCTGTTTATCAGTCAGAGGAGGGAGGGAGAGTTGGTAGAAAGGGAGGCACCAGCAAGGCCTCCTGATCTGTCTTTTGATATTTTAAAAAGGTCTGTTCTCTCCTCCCTGACACTCTGCCGAAGAGACGGAGAGAAGCAATAGAAACAGCTGCAGAGACAGAGAGAGAGAGAGGCTGAAAAAGACAAGAAGACAGAGGAGGAGAGGAGAAAAGAAATGGGAAAAGACACTGAGTGGCAGGAAGGAAAGGCGAAGGGAGACAGCTGGAAATGAGGTGAAACTAGATCGAAACAGCGGGGAAAAGCTTCGCCCGTGAAAGAAAAGAGAGGCTGACTGAGAGACTGAGATTGACTGGCGAGTGAGTGATCGAACAGAGAAAAAGAGAGAGACAGAGTGTTCCCAGCTCGACACAAGGGCCCCATTAACTTGACCACTTGCCCTTTGCACACAAAGGCAGGGCCGGCCCACTGCCCCTCCCACCCAATTATCCACGATTAGGCTCAGTGCACTGTGTCAAGATGGAGAGGGAAGGAAAAGAGGAGAGGGGGAGAGAGGCAAGCGCTGGGAGGAGGGAGAGATGGAAAGAGAGCGAGGACTGGAAAAAAGTGAGGCACAGATTGTAAAGGATGACAAAATTGTTAACACGGGGAGATTGATTTAGCCTCCATGCAAACGAGTGTTATGTGAATTACTATGTTGGTTGAGAGATCTCAAAGAAAAAAATCCTCTGGAAACGTTCTTACTTTTTCCTATTCGCTGTATGTTTCTGGTTGTTTCCAGTTGACGTCTCAATGAAACAGACAGTGGGCTCTCTTTTAATATTTAATATTTGTAATATCCGCTAGTTTAAGTCTGTTCTTATTTATTGCAGCTACCTGTTGTTCTTTGAACCAAATGTTTTCTGCTGCCTTGACTTAGTGACTGACTTCACCAGTTACTCCGAAAACTGACCAGGGGCTGGAAATTAGCTTCGTGTTTGGTCTGAACACATCTCATCCTGCATTAGCTAATTTCACTAAGTTAGCGCTGGATGAGAAAATGACAAATACGTTGATCTGGAACCAGCAAAGCCACTTTCTTTCACTCTAAAACACTTCTTTGGGGCAATGGAATAAGCTGTTCACACAACAACGACATAGTTTTAACTTACACAGATGAAATATTGAAAGGTGCAAGTTACACCTTGTGAACAATGTAAACCCAAACAGCAACGTTTTTATGCTTCAGTGTGTTAATTACTTTCTGCCATGTTTGCTTAATATGCATAATAACCTCTGTCTGCATCCTGTTAAACAGAGCATTGAAATCTACCTCATGATACAGTGCATCCATCCACACACACTCGTGTAGGTCACAGTTGCAGACAGCAGTGGTATAGACACACACACACACACACACACACACACACACACACACACACACACACACACAGATCTTCCATACACATGAACTCGTCATGGGCTCAGCTGCAGTCCAGACACGTGTTGTGTTTTGTTGATACTCTGCCGCCAGGTAGAGCTGGCATCTCCAGGGCCTGGGGTTGGTTGCCTCTGCTGCATGGCACCACTGCTGACAGCAAATACACATTCACACACACTGTAATACAAAAGAAACTGTGTCTGGCCTCACTTTGACTGGCAGGTTTTAGTTTGACTCCATTCCTGTAGTCCTAAAAAAAAACATTTGAACACATCTTAATTTTAGTCTTTGAATTTCAAGGTCAGACAGTGAGTATTTCATTTGATCCCTTCCAAAAATGTATTGACTTTTTCTCTTTTTCTTTTTTTCTTTTATAAGTAACCTTTACCAAAGAGGTTATGTTTTCATGTTTTCATTACTAATTCAACCCAAATGTGGTGACCAGGAAGAAACCTTTTAAATTTTGGTGCAGTCGAGGATTTTTTCATAATTTCCCTTAATATTGTGAAATAGGGCTTTTTTTATTTTCATCAATTTCTCATAAAATAATATATGGCTCTTGTTATATGTTTGGGATTGACTGTAAGACACACTGGCAATTCTGGTTTCCATTCCTTCACAATGATGTGATGACTGTATTTTACGAGTGGAGCAATTATCCAATAAACCATTGGGATTGATCATTTGAACTTCCAGCACTTCTAATGGGATTATATAATAGTTTGTGTTTTATATGTAAGTATTTAACATTTCATACAGTGTATGATCTAGTAAACTAGTGATTATAGACAATTTTTTTGGTTGTGGTACTATTTCCATAAATTAGCGATGTAGCTACTACACCATGAGGATTGTGGGTAGCACAGTGCTTCTCTTTGACAGCTCAATTAAAACATGTGTTCCTTAAAATGCAGTTGAAATGTGTGGCTCCTACAGGAGGATGTGACACTGTTTTACAATCTAGGAGCTTGTGGTAAGTCGACCTTGGGTGGTTACAATATAATGGCTGATAATCAAAGTCTCTATTCAGAAAATGATTGGGATTTCTACTTCTGGAACCACTCGGTTGAGCCCTTTGGTAGATGGTGGATGGATGAATGGGTTGATGGATGGATGGATATTGAGGATTGTTTGTCTTTGCTTCGGCTCTCCTCGGTCTTACTCTAGTTACATACAGATGCAGGCTTCAGGTGGTCAACTTGCTTCACAGATATGAGTGTACAGTGTGTGCACCCTGCAGCTCGGCGTAGTGACACTTCCCCTGCTCTGATTCGTACCTGCCCCTCCTCGCCTCCCTTCACCACTCTGTCCATTGCCCAAAATCTCTCAAAACCTTTCAAGCCATTTCCTCTCTCTTCTCCTCCTCAAGGCAATTTGAGGAGGGCTTTTTAAATGATCCGCTCATTATCGGTAGTGGAGTCACTTTGGGTTTTCAGCTCCGTCTGCTTGCCTTCCAGCCCCCACCCGCCACCTCCCCCACCCCACCGCTTACCTCCCTGTGTTTTTTAAGGGGCTTTTTTTCCTGCTTTGCTCTCCGCCACCCCCCCACCACCACCACCACCACCCTTCCCCTCCCTGCAGAATGGCTTTTTCATCCGTTTGTTTGTGCTCATGAAGTGGAATGCAGCAAAGTCCCTGAGACCATTTTTTTCCCATTTTTTTTATTTTTTTTTATTTAGAAAGCCATCGAGTACGAGTTGGCACGGCAGAGAGAGTGGGAGCTGTCCCCAGCCCCCCGATACCGGTCCTCTTTGTGCAAACATCTGATGCCGGCCTTGATGACAATGACGTTTTTACATTACAGAAGAAAGAATTGAGAAATATACGAAGGTGAGATTCTGTGGTATTATCGTAGTCACCTGGAGCTGGGTGGAATGGGATACAGTTTACACAGAGAGGGAAACATGCAGGTTGCAGCCTGTTTATTATTGTGAAAGAACAGCTTCCGTCACTTGTGGATGCATTTAACAGCCATAATCGCTGAAAATAAATTCTGTTCTTTTGGAGGCTTGCCTGCTCTATAGGCTGCTCCTGTTCATCCTCACTTACCTGTTCAGCCCTTCCTTCTTTAATACCCATTAAACCTCTCCATCTGTGTGCAGGAGGCTAAGTTCACTGACTGACTTATTAGCAGATTGACTGGAGCGAGCTGAGGTCAGTCTGAAGGCTGGTAACACACACACACACATTCCCGCTCACTCAGTACAGTGATGCTTACACATGAGCTTATTGCAACGTGCTGCTAATTAAGGGGGCTGCGCTGTTGACGAAGGCACTCAACTTATCACTGATTAGGTCAGGCTAGGTGGGAGCGAGGGAGACGGAAGGAAACAGACCGGGAGACATAGAACGGCACAAGTGGTTTGTGTATGTCGAGAGTCCTTCCTATAAATGTTGACAGCCTCTCGTGGCAGTATTTACCCCATTTTTAATGGTAGAGGGCCGACATTAGCCGCTGTAGGAGCCGCGCTGAATTAGCACCTGCCTCTTTGCATACAAGCAGCTGCTTTCGGTTCTATTGTCTGACGGTGACTTTGTCAGCCAGTTAATCAGCAAGGCCATCAATCAGTGTGTGAAACAGTCAGCGAGACGCAGAGTCTTTAAAATGAATGAGTGAGACAGTAAATCCAGCAAACAAGCAGCTACTGGTATTGTTCTTATTATGTATTTTTGTGTGTGTCTCACTGTTGAAATCCAGATGCAGCTTTATTTGTCAGTTCCATAATACACGTTAAAACAACATGTAACATAACAATGTATAAAACATACAAAGACAGCACTGATATTTTCTATAAGATATTATGAATTAGAAAAATGTATTTCCATGTTTAAACATTATTTATCAAAGAGCCGCTCCAGGCATGGATTAAGACATATAGTATAAAAACACGCTGGTTGGAATTTCTGATGTTATTTTCCATAAGATGTCCAAAATTCTTAAAATTACATCACGTCCTCATTACTTCACCTCTACCTTCACTCTCTCATTGAAAGATCCTGAAGCCATGAATAAATACATATTTATAATTTCAAAATTAAACTGTTAAGACACAAGCAACACCCTAATTCTGCGTCATGTTTCAAAACTTTCTGTAATATCACAACATCTTTCTCTTACGCACATGTGGTAAACTCCGATTTCAGGTGAGCTCAGAGAAAAACACTCCACCTGCATGGATGTTAAAAACAGCCTCCGAGAGTCAAACTCTGCACAAATATCAGAAAGAAGAATGAAGGCAAATCATCCAGCTAAAATAAGCAAAACATATGTTTGACTCGGGGGAAGCTACAGTCTTACATTTAAATGTAAAAATGGGTAAAGCCACATCTGGAATTTAAAATTGATAAAACATATGGATCTATGACATTTGCTTGCATTAGTAATATCTGTTAAATACTTCAGTTAAATAGACTTAAAATAAACAATTAATTCCCCTTAAATATAAACAAGCCTTAAAACTCAGGCCTCACATTGGTGGAAGTTAACATACATTACTTCACCACTATGAAACCACATTTTAACCCATGAGATCCAGATTTTTATTCCCTGAGATATCAATGAAAATGCCTTATCTCACAATGTAAAAAAAAGTGAAAAGAAAATCCTGGATGCGCCCCCTAATCTCAATCTCCACGAAAATGTAATGGCTTTTTCCCGGACTCATACCACAGCCTTCCAGTAAGTTTCATAATAATCTGACCAGTTTGTTATCCTACTGAAAACATAACCTCCTTGGTGCAGGATCGTAAATAACACATTGAGACTTTATCAGTTGTACCAGTTAACATGTCAACTGAAGTAACGTGAGATTAGGTTATAATAAACTGTGGATAAACTCTAATAAATCATACAGTGGTAAACAATCCAAATTTATCTGATGCACTTTCTGTTTCGGTTTCAGTCCGAGCAGCAGCCTGTGTGATGCTCCTGCTTTCTGTAAATCTTCATTTATGATTTATTACCCTCCTGTATGGCCATCTGTCTGCCTGCCTTCTCACCTTGTTGTTTCCATCTCAACACTCGTAGCTCCCCCCCCCCCCCACTCTCTCTCTCTCTTTGGCCTATGTGCCTGTGGTCGCCAGGGCAACAGCTCTAACCTGCTGACCCATGTTCCCGTGGGCCAAGGGGCCATTAGGGGCCAGTCAATGAGCCTCTCTTCCTGCCGCAAGTGGTGCTGGCGGGATGGAGAGGGCCCTCATCTCTGCTTTGAAGGTCAACGAGGCCGCTGCCCGGCACTCTGCCAGTGACTCTTAGGGCCCAGAGACCAGAACGGCAAAAATACAGCTTCTAAATAAATGTCTCATTCAGGCGCACATAGATTTAACTACTGTTACAAGTCCAGGGTTTGAGTCTGTGTGCTGATTATAACAACGAATCCCCATCCAGCCAGGAAATCACTTAGAGGTCCCATTTACTTTTTTGTATCACTAAGGGTCGTCTGACAAGCGTATAGGTTTTGCAAGGATCAGGGTTTGTGTGATCACTTTACTGAAGAAAAGGAATACGGCTGTTGCAACGATTGCATTGCTGATAAGTGGATATGCGAAAAGATAAACTCATGTAGAGCATTGGTGTTCAGTGAGCTTTTTGTATTTCATTAAAATCAAGCCAGGTCCACTTGCGACTCTTTGTCAGAAGTTTCACAGTCATGAGCTGAAGGAAAATTAGATTTTTCTTCTCAGATTTCTTAAAATCGTATAATTTTACAGATTTTAAGTTGTGCGAATTATGTGCACTCTCTTTATCTCATCCAATTATTTAAAGTGCGAACACTCCGATTTTCCAAAGACCACTGTACATAACCGGTTTCTCTTAATGTGTTCTGTTCCAAAAAAAACAGATAAAACTTAACAAAAGTCACCAGAAACCAAACTTTTCAGTTTGAAAGTACTGACACAACTGACGCAGAACAGCGTTTTTCTCACAGTCCTTTTCTGCGTCAGCTTACAGGGTGGCATGCACCTGTTCCAAACAATTTTCTGGCCATTCTGTCTGGGGGAGGTAAATACTCCAGTAGCCACTTGTCTGCCTCCTTAGGGGGAAAGGTACATAGATTATGTCCACACTAATCCTTCTGCGACAAAAAGGCATTTTACTTCAATACAGCAGTTGGGTAAGGATTTCAGCAGATACACTCAACCTTACATATACACACTTGCACACACACACACACACACACACACACACAAACATTTCCCGTCCGTATGTGCACAAGGACATCCGTGCAATTAACCTTTAGCTGATTCAGTCCGAGTACTCTGTTTGATTGAATAGAGCTGGAGTGTTCCCTAAGCCATAACCACAACCTTGTGTGAGTGATTGAGAGTGTGTGTGTGTGTATGTGTGTGTGTGTGTGTGTGTGTGTGTGTGTGTGTGTGTGTGTGTGTGTGTGTGTGTGTGTGTGTGTTTGTGATTGAGAAAATGAGTGTATTTCTAACATACTGAATTTGAGCTTTAGGTAATAAGAGATTGGTTGGGTAGTAATTTTCTTATGAATTCCCATGTGTCTGTGCCTGTAAATCTGTGTGTGTGTGTGTGAGTGTGTATCTGTTTGCATGTGTGTGTGTCTGAATTGCCACAAGTGCAGCCACTTCTGCAGCCAATGAGTTTAAACTCTGAGCTCCAGTGTTGTGGCCCCGGTTTATCCTGCAGAAGGAGAATCCGTGGCTCCAGCTCGAGTCTAGCCTGTGGCCCTGGCAGACTGTCATCTGTCGAGAGCCTACTAGCCTTGAGTTCTCTCTTTGTTATTGGCTGCAATGGATGGAGCTAAGTATGTGCTGGAAATATTGGAACCCCCCAAAATATTGGCACGATTCAGAAGTGCCAGTTTATTGCTGCCCTGCGTCTGCACATCCATCCATTTTCAGTTTCTTATTGTCTTTGCGCTTTACTTGTATGTAACATATCATATCTTTGAATGCCTGTGATCTCAGCCAGTAAATAATTTGTCTGAAGTGCATTTTTGGAGCCAGCTGACTCAAACAAGTGGCCAGCTGCAGAGACAAAGAGCGAGCACTCTACCTGTTACAGTTGCTGGCCTGATTCCCCTGCAGCTTTTCATTGCCAAAAAGCCAACAGTGTCAGCTCAGTCAGGTGGAGGGATGTGGTCTCGGTTCATTTTGGATCAGGGGGTGGATACGTTTTTATCACTTTCATAGATCTATAACGAAAAAAATGTGGTTTCATAAGGAGACTGCTGAGTCTTGAAGGAGGTAAATCCATCTTGGTTATTAATATCATATAGCATGTTGAGATAATTTAATGAGATGATAATGATGTCATTCTAATTTGTTGTAGTTTTTGTAGCCGTAGCATTTGACCTGCTGCTGAGTATAGTTACACAATGAGGGAGTGTTGCTGTTTAACTCACTGACTCATTATACATTGTCATTATCAACTGCCGAGTATTTGTGTACCTAGGTGTGTTTTTGTACCTTTGTGTTTACTGTGTGTTTTAGGTGAAATAGCCTATTTGCCTTTGTAAATATGCGCAGTATATACAGCATGTGTTCACTAGTCTCTGAGTGCAGATGTGTGTACATACATGTGCACGCGTATGTACACATGACAGTATGCTACAGTACATCGTCCCCTGCAGCGTGCTCATGCTACAGCGTTGCCGTGCTAGCTCAGACTCATGCAGTGTGCCGTTGTGCGCCACTAACTCACACAGCTCTATTAATTAGCTGTTTGATGCTGTTAATTGGGCTCCCACTGCTGCACTAATTGATAACTCCATTGCCATTGAAAACACAGAACACAAACACAGCGAAGTCTCTCGCCGACAACCTATTCAAGCTCCCGAGAGTGAGAGCGTGCCGGGTGAAAAGCGGGAGGAAGTGAAGGATGAGCGTCAAAGGGCCCGGGGAGGAGAGACAAAGAGAGGTGAGATGAGGAGGGGAAAAGATGCTGCAGTTTTTCCATGTTTTACAATGCAATTTCCCAATGTTATTCTACACATTGATTACTGTGTTGGTATTCAGTCGTGGCTAACTCTCACAAACAACAGTCTCTGTTTAGGTTTCCATTGGATGAAAATGTAAATGCAATCTTATGTGTCAACACCGGGTAATAGCAATATCATCTTTCTATTGCTCTGGTATCTGCATAGCTCCACACCCCTCACCTCTCTAATGGTACTGTTCAGCTATTCATTGAAATGTCTGTTATCATATATAGCGTGTGTTTTTACCTGTCACTGTCTCAGACACCGAGATGTCAATGCTCCGCGTCGGGAGTCAAAACAATATTATAAGAGCAGTCACATTGTGAAAATCACTTTTGAGAGAGGGGACGTTTATATCAGAATTTCATCAATTAGTATTTCACATGGGTGCCACCGCTGCCACTCCTTTGTGAACAAAGCCTTACTTTTGCATTGACTCTTTAATTTAAGGAAACTGTTTATGAAAGTTAAATTGTAGATTGTGTAAACACAGGATTATATGATTGTTATTGTCTTGGTCAATTTTTTGGAAACAGAGTATGAGTCATAGAGCTGGACAAGGAAATTATATCAATAATTATCGCAATACAATTTCATCAATAGTAATGAAAAAAAGTCTAATATATATTGATGTAATGTTTATACATGGTGAGGAGGTATAAAACAAATCGATCAACCTCAGATTTATACAATGTTTTGCTGTTATCCAAGTAAAGAAGAGTTTAGAACCACAACCTTCATTGAGGAGCAAAAATCATTCTTCCACCTTAAAAGGCATAATAATAATGAGATGACAATTGTACATTTTTCATATTGACCATCCCCAGTCAGTCACAATCAGATTTCTTGGTTTTTTTGGGGGTCATGGAGAGAGACCCATACTATCTGAGACATCGGGGTCTCTGTCTCCCGCTTTAGCTTAGTTTCTCGATTGTACCTGTTTTCCGTGCTTTCTTATAAAGGAGGCAAAGTAAGAGTGTTTCTGAGTGTATCCACATGCTCTGCCTTTAATGGTGGCAGTAGTAGAAAATTACAGATCAGGCCAGACCATTACTACCCTGCATGCACACACACACACACACACACACAGCTCTTTGGACATCTGGACACACACCTGTTACCAACCTTATGGTAGCCAAAGCAGCACCGCCAACTGTGCACCCACACACACAGTTTTCCGCTGAGGCTTTTCTAAAGAAAAGTACTCTCATTCTTAAGCTGGTATATGGCCTTCCTACTCTCTTGCTATTATATGTCTTTCCATTAGAGGCAATTACTGCTCGGACTACAGCACAAGCTCCAACATTCTCATACGTTCTATCACTTTTGGTCAAAGAGCTGGCTTGTTCATGTCAAGTATGCATTGTACACACCGGAAAACAAGCAATATCATACTTTGGTCAATAACGGCATATAGCTTAAAATGTCTTTCTTTTTCTTTTTTTTTTATGCAAGGCATCGTATTTGATGTTTATGCGCAATTAATATTTTGATTTTGTTATTGTTTGCCATGTTTGATTTGGCTGTAACTGGAGGAAAAAAGACAAAATAGACAAACAGAAAATATAACCTACTTGGCAGACGACTATATTTTCATGTCTCGTCGCTGCCCTCAGTTTAAGTCAACCTCTCCATAGACTCCATACAGTAACAAAGTTCTGTAAAAAAAAGTTCATTGCTCCTCAGAGACTCATAATTCAGCCGTGACCTGACAAAATGGCGTCCGACAACATGAAAGACAACTTCCTGTATTTGGCCCCCGTGGCCAATAGTGGCGTGCACTCGTACATCAAACAGAGCTCAATAGGAAGTGTCCCAGCAGAGACAATAACAATCTCTGTGGCTTTGATGTAGCTGTCGACCCCACTGTACAAACACAGCACGCGAGGCTGTGTATGGAGGCCAAGAGGAACACGGCCAGAACCGGATGGAGGCTTTTATTATGTTCAGTGTTGGACTTCAGACGCTGCGTTAACTTCCTGTCAGCAGCGAGAATATGTTTCCTATATGTCACCAGGCCACTGTGTTTATGTGTGTGTGTGCGAGTGAGTGAGTGTGTTTGATTTCAAAAATATTTGAGTGAGATAAACCATGTTTTTATGTAAACAAAATACACATCTGTGCCACAAATGAGCATTTGAAGTTTGTCGCTAGGACTCAACATTCTGGATATTAAGCCGTTTGATTCAGTGAGTTACACACACAGGTCAGTAACCCAAAATCATGTACGATAAAGAAATGTATTCACATGTCGGCAACCTACTCTTTGTCTTTTACCTCTTTTACACTGAAATTATCCCACTGCAGACAAAATCCAGATGTTAGTGGGTTGGGGAAATTGTTGGTGTTTTGGTGAAGTGACCAGAAGAAGCCCCCAATCAATCCTGTGTAAATGCATGAAAAGTCCATGTTACATTACATTTTTTACATAATTAACCTTTTTCATTAAATACAAAAGTTGAACTGACACAACACATCTCAGTGCTGTGCTAACAGTTACAGAACCAAACTGTTCTTCAGCCTCTTGCAAGTCAGAGTTGATATTCCCATGTCTGCCATATCCTAAAAAAATCATATCTGCACACCTCGGTTTTAAAAAATCTCGTGGACATTCTGTGTTTTGCCATCCGTCGTGTTTTCCTCCCCTGAAAAACAGAAACCAAGAGCGGAAGCGTTTTCCACAGGGAACAGATTTGCATATCTGCCATGGCTCCCGACAGGCAGAGAAGTGCTATCCTGACAGGCCTAATGAACTAACCATTTAAGTGGTCAAATTATACACTCATCCCTTTTTTATCCTCTGATATCTCGTCTTTGTACAGGTGATGGAAAGGCAACTTTCCCCATTCACACCCCTTTAGAAAAACCAACCTCGCCTAATCCCTACTCCCCTCTCTCTCCCTCTTTTTTCTCTCGGTCTCTCTGCGCCCTATTCCATGACATTGGCGGAAAGTGCAAGCATTCATAGAATCGGAGAGAGAGAGAGAGAGAGAGAAAGGCAGAAGGGAAAAGGCAGTGCTCTTTGTGGAAAGAAATCATGTTGAAAAATAGAGCCGGGGCAGGAGAGAGAGCAGGCGAGCGAGGGAGTGAGAAAGCGAGAGGGAGAGGCTGTCACAGACCTCAATGGCAGCATTATGTAAATGGCTGACATCCCCTGATGTAAAGCTGAATAGAGACACATTAATGTCTTGTGTATATTTAAAAAGCCTGGGCCCAACTCCTCAGGATTGCGAGCGGCAGATCCCATAATCATGTTGACGAAGTAATGGCAGAGAATTAGTTGTCCATTAAAAGTGTATTATGCACCACGCTGGCACATGAAATTACTCTCAAATAGTGGAATGGCTGAGGGGGAGTGATGAGGGGGAGCAAGATGGAGATGGAGGGGAGTGGGAGGAGGATGTTGATGGATAGTTGGTGCATGTGTGCGTGCACGGGGGGTTGTGTGCAGGCGTGCACATACACCCGCATGTATGAATTCCCCTGCTCTGACTTGGGGTGGGGTGGGGTGGGGGGTGGGGGGGTAGGTGATTGACATCTTTAGACTTTGAGAAATCAAAGCACTGTGAGTGTGTGTGGATGGGTGCACAGCGGGACCTGAAAGATTCTAATGAGGTTATAGAGGGCTGGGTGTCACACACACACACACACACACACACATTTCCACGTGCACACGGCTCCACACACGGGTGCAGATGTGTGACAAGTTAAAAGTATGAGAGAGGAATGGGATAATCAGAGAGAAGAGGGGGTGAAGACGTCTCTAGAATGAGAGAATAGATGGAGGCTCATCATTTACCCCCTCGGTTTTTGTTGTTCTCTTGCACAACGTGAGCCGCAATTGCTATTAATGTTGCGCTTGATATGAGGGAGAAATATTTTTGTGATGCAAACAGGGGCCTGAGGTGCAGCTGACAGGAAGACAGGTGGTGCATGTTATCCTCGCTCAGTCTTTACAGTCGGCTATTATCTCTGTCAGATCGCTGTGTCCCTTTGTCAGGCCTCATGTGTGGTATTTGTAGACCGCAGTGTGAGAAACTCCTCAAGTTGTTGATTCTTTGATCAACCGCTTACAACCCAAATTCTCCTACGTGTGTTCCACTTGTCAAATAACAAGAATATCACTTTTCTGCTCGCTGCTTCGCTGCAGCCATATTCAAAGAGCACATGTCACAGGCGCCGAGGTTTTGAGTTTTTAGATGCCAGCCAAATACAGTGAAGTTAAAATAAACATCTAAGTGATGGTTTGCCATCCCGCCTCCCTCTCTCCCTCCTTCCTTCTTTCTTTCTCTCCTCCATTCTTCTCCCGTGTCTGAGGCGATAGAAATGTAATTCAGATGTCAAAACGCCCCGTCTCGCTCTCGCCCTCTCCCCCATCTCTCTGTCTTTCTCTGTCCTTTTCTAGTCCGTCGTTCCTATTGTTCTCATGGCTGCTCCTTTATCGAGCGAGACATCGCCGAGAGGGGGAAGAAAGGAAAAAGATGACATGCTTTCTCAGCCCGTTGCGGCGCGTCCCCGGCTAGAGTGGCTTGTCATTTGAGCGATAGAGGAGTGACAGCTTCCACTGTAGAGGGAACACCCCTGCGCCATAATGGGACTGACTGGGCTGCCACAGACCTGTCTGTCTGCCTGTCAGTCAAACCTGTCCATCAGCTCTCTGTGACACAAACCTGTCTGTCTGAACCGTGCGATTAGCTGGCCTTTTGTCTGTCTCAGTGTATTGGAAGCTCTTTAAGTTGTACAGCCTGTGTCTTAATCCCTTTGCTCGTGGGTCTGTCTTAATATTTACTTGACTGTAAATAACACAGTCTGTATTTCAGTGTATCTGTTGTACGTCTGTGTCAACGCTTTGCTTTGGAGCTTCTCCTCACTGAGCCTTCGTTAAGTCTCTCTCCATCACGTCACACACTCTCTCATCCCTTACAGTGTGAATCTGACCACCTAGCAACCAAATCAGCCGTCAAATTACCCCTCTGATTGCTGTGACATTTCAGTATATATCACCAGTCTCACTGCACCCTACTGTACATGGCATATACAACAATAAAATGCCATATCTCCCTTCTGTTGTAAATGCACTTTTGGGAAAAGGAACTGGAATTGGTGTAATGATGCAGTGTTGTGGGCTGTAATAGGTTTGAAATGTAGATGATGCCTGCAGCAATTAGACCAGACGCACTTATTTAATTGCATCGAACGTTGCAAGGACGACTGTAGAGTTTGTTGATGCTTTTATTTCATCATTTTGTGGCTGTCGTTCAAAGAGCGCTTGATTAAAATGTCCAAATACTCTGGAAATTAGCTTGTCATTTTTTTTGTTTTTATTTCAGCTCCATACATTGACAATTACGAAAACCTTGTTGCATATTTAGTTTGAAATTGTACTCACTGTTGGTAAGAGGCTCTGCTTGTGATTTAGTTCATGTTGATAGAGATCTTATTTTACAGTTAGCAGTGCTGGGTGTAGTCTTCACCTGTAATTTAGAAGCACGTCACACGTCATGAACCCTGCATGATTGGACCGTCTGAGACCAACTGCTGTTTTGAATCGTCTGGAAAATATCCTAGAAGATTGTTATTTAAAAACAGTGGGAACCACGGTGGTGTTAGCGGAAAATGAAAGAGAGATATAGTGGTTTATGACAAAGACGGGTAGCTGAACTTGGTGGTTCATATAGTAGCCAGGTTAATCTCATCTCCTCTCCTCTCCTCTCCGCGAGTCTAGCACCAACAATAGCCATCTGAGCCCCTCGGAGGGAGGCCATCGGGGCACAAAAGCCCAACGGAAATGAGGGATAACTTCTGGGAAGTCTGGTCTCTCCTACTCATTACCTCCCTCTGGCCTTCCGTCCTCCCCTTCAGTATCTTTCTCCCCCCCTCTCTCTCTCTCATTCGGAAATGAGTGATAACTTCTGGGGCAGGTTGGCTTCTGCCATCCCACTTGTGCACCCCTCCTGGCCCACTTCTTCTTCTCCTTCTTCCCCATCCCTCATCTCTTGATCTCTGTCTTCTTCTATTCTCCTCTTCTCGGCACAGACTAATTTGTGGGGAGGTTTTTCCTCTTACACACAGACCTTGTGGTTCCTCAGGCCCAGGGCAAGGAGCAGGGGGCCTTTGTGACATGGGTTAGAGAAGTCGTAGTTGAGAAAAGACCTCTTTCTGTGTGTGTGTGTTTGTGTGTGTGTGTGTGTGTGTGTGTGTGTGCGTGTGTGTGTTCAGGGTTGTATGGAATAGAAAGGGGGTCAGACACAACTTTCTCTTTTGTGTTGTTTTGTGTTCTCTTGTGTTGCTCGCAGGAAGAGCACAACAAAAAGAGGAGAATTCAAATTATTTGTCTGCCCTTCCCTCCTTCCGTCCCCTCGGCCACCCCCACCCCCCCTTGTTCACACTCACTTGCTTATTGGAGCCTGTTGAATTGGCAGAAATGGCCTGCAGGGTGAGGAGAGCCACACAGACAGACAGACTGCAGTGTGGAGATGTTTGTCCAACAGAGAAGGAGGAAGAGTGGTAGAAAGAAAGAGGGAGTCAGGACCACCTGAGCGTCATCCTCACCCTGTCTCACCCCTCTCTTCCCCTTCCTCTTCTTTGACAGAGGGTCACCATTCAGCACACACCGCTGACAAAGATGTGCAGTGTGTGTTTTGGAGAAAAGAAGTCAGTGTCTCAACGACAGTTTGCTTCAACTACAGTGTGTGTGTGTGTGTGTGTGTGTGTGTGTGTGTGTGTGTGTGTGTGTGTGTGTGTGTGTGTGTGTGTGTGCGTGCGTGCGTGCATGCAGGGGTTATAGGGTGCAGACCATACTAGATTATACATGGTAACAGTAAGACACGGTACAGAAGGTTGCACATCTAAGATAAAAAATATATAAACTTCACATATTTACTATTATGTATTTTGACATTACAAATGTCTAGCAGTAAAGTTTATTTAAATATCTGTACTGGACTGAACAGTGGGACATTCGGACTGTTGTATTTTATGTCCACTTTCAACATAGGCTATTTGTGATTGATCAGGAGGAGGATGATTATGATTTGAGACATTGTTAAGACATATTTTATAACATAGTTGCTGTCTATGCATTTATAAGGGAAATTAATGTTGCCCGTGGTTTTTTAAATCAACATACTAAGGAAGTGTTTATTTTAATTAATATTTCTGTCAAGCTACAAAATTACGATATTTAATCTGTGAGTAAAATCTTCATTAATGATGTAAAACTTTGCTTCTTTGACTGCAATCTGCTCTTATAGCAACCAAAGTGTGATTAGACTTTTTATTTGTTGTGGTTAATAACAAAAATCAACAGTTTCAGTTGTCAAAGTCATAAGTTTAATGAAAATGAAGGGATTCCTTCACTGGCAAAACGGTTCACGCTGAACATATTTAACTTCTTCCTGTAATAAAATTGGAATAACACACCAGTCATATGTGTGAGAACAGGATCGATGTATCGATGATGAAATAATGAAGAATAACATCAGAAAAGTTGTTATATTTACTCCACATTCAGTTTAAGTCTGTCAGGAAACACAAACATTGATGTCCTTGCTTAAAATTAATTTGGTGAAAACGTTGAGCTGCAGTAACTTCTCCGTCCTGGCCTGATCTAAATGGAGAATTAACTCTTTTTTTTAAATCCCACCAGAATCCGCTCGTGTTTCCCTCCAGCTGACGTTGTCATTTCCCTCCTCTCTCTCCATCCGTTGTTTCCATTCTCTGTGTCGTGTTTTCATTCTCTGTTTCAGCAGACAACATCGAGTTTGGCCACACGGTGCGTTAGGTGTGCACTGGGGAGACAGAGGGAGAGAGAGAGAGGGATAGGGAGAGAGAGAGAGGCCTGCGTCCCATTAATCTGCCACATATGGTGGATCTGCAAATGACGGATTCTTAATGGTAAACATTGACGGATAGCGTTTGCTTGTTTCTATTGGGGAGCTGGATGGGTACACTTGTGATAAGTGCTCCATTGCCGAGGAGAGAGATGGTGTAAATGGGGCCGGAGAATACCACTAATAAAGTCCCCCCCCCCACCTCTGCTCCTTAAGCTAGACCTTTTGTCCCACCTGCTATTCTCTGGCTGTGAAATTAGGTTGCACCCCCTCCTCTTTCTCATTCCTCCTTTCTTTATCCACCTCTTTTCCTTTTGGGTGAACAGCCATGTGAAGAGGTTCATTACCGCTGTGGCTGGCCCTACTCAGGTATGGCTGGGTCTGTTCCCACTATAGGCCCATAGCTCTCTCTCTGTCTGGCCCTGCTGGCTCCCTGGAAAAGGGAAACATGGCACACAAAGGTCCTGTTAGCACTTCCTATGAAATCAGCAGTTTTCTCTAGAGGTACAACGCTCCAATTACCTAACACTCAGAGGATGCTATACCCCCCACACAACACTGGCCAGTGCTTCAGTGCATGTATGTGAGTGTCTTAGTGCTCGCCATCGTGGTATTCTTGAAGAAAGGGCCCGTGCTAGGTGGCTAATTAGCACTGAAGACACTCCTCCTTTTCTTTCTTTCATCCTTGTGCTTTTCTGCTCCTCCTCTTCTTACGTCCTACGAATGCATTTTATTTACCATTCCCTCTTTGAGATGGTGCCCCCAGCTTCCTCTTATATTGCTGCCTTGACATACTGTATACACTATACAATCAGGCCTTTCACAGTCCTCCAGGGCTCTGACCTGTAGAAATGCACAGTGGGGACCCAAGAAGGGCTCTCCATGGTGGGGGGTGCTACTTGGAGATCATGGATCCTGGATCCCTGGATGAATGCTTGTGTGTTCCTCCTGATGCTGCTGCAGCCTTGATAAACAGCTCCTCGGCGTTTGTGTTGACAGGAGGAATTTCAAACCAAGGCTTTTTGGAAGATGATGATTCTGTACATTCCTCACAAGACCCTGACAAAATCTTTGTGAAAGAAAAAGTCTTTAGAGAATGAAATAGAAGAGTAGTTTCATTCATAATACAAAGGTGAATCTTTGACAATAGATGTGATGTTTATACATCATTCTACCTTACAACATTCAAAGATGATTGTTAATTTAAGGCTGAAGGTTTTTGCACAGATACGTACAGATCCACGATTGCGAGGAGAGATGGAGTTTATTTTATTTTATTTTTTACTGATTTCTCTGAGAATAATTTATATATTGACCATATTTGGGGGACTGATATTGATGAATGTGTGCAAATTGGATGTAAATTCATAAGGGGACCATTGGGCCTTGGCGGCGTTATGAGTTTTCCTGAGTGTAATTCCTATTTTATTTTGTAGTGGAAGTCTTCAGCCCAAACATGAGCTGTAGGCCAGTGCAGTGAGAACCTGGGAGGTCTTAAACATCACCATGAGAGTTAAGTGCAGTGAAAGCAGAGAATAAGTGAATTAGGAAGAAGGGATAAGAGCATCTTCTCAGGACAATGAGACAGGTGTGGAGAGGAGGGTGCTGCAGGGGTGGAGGACAGGACAGAGGAAGTGCGAGGGGGGAAGCAGATGCATTCACTGACCACAGGCTTCAGCTCATGTTTCACCATGGACAAAAACGTAGCTTCCTCTGGAACTGTGGACAATCGCTGTTTTTTTTCATCACAAACCATCAACTTTAAAAAAAACAGATTCAGAGATACTCGATAAAGATACCTCTGAGAACATAACCTTGGTGGAGGTAATATATACTGAAATACTTTAATCAGGTTGGTACTGTAGTTTTTACAGGAGAAAATGTTGCTCAAGGGAACTGTAGTGAGTAACAACTGCAGCCAGACAGTAAATGTGGTTTAAAATAAACTGCAGTGCCCACGTTCATGGTAAAGACAGAACATGTCACCCAGTGCAATAATGTGACTCACTGATGTGTTTCTAATTGCTTCTGTACAACAATAGGTTTCTGCAGCACAAAGAGAGACGCTTTGTTTCTGCTTGTTTTATTGGGATTTATTGCCATTAAGAAAATATAGAATATCACCTGTCTAATTCTTTAAGCTGAAGTAATTGTTTGAATCCATTTAGTGACACTGAACTAATAATGGCAGACGCAAAATCATTATTCTCTAATTAAAGTAATCCAAACCAGCCTGCTTACTGTATTTTATAATTCTGAATCTATAACAAACAGCTGCTGTTATATTTTTTTATTTTTACAGCGGTGTAAATAATGTTTTATGTCACATATGAACTTCTTTCACACACCAGCTCTAATCATAAGGAAATGACTTCCGTTCTCTAATCTGTTACTCATTTCATCCTCCAAGCCTATCAATCATCATGGGCTAGATCTATAACCAGATTACTTAGAACTACCCTATATACATTGACACACACACACTAACTCAAAACTATAGGTATTATAACAGTGACATTATCACTAGTGGTATTGGTAGAGCCTTATCCCATCTTACTTCCTATTATATCACTAGATGGGATTAATAGATCGCTGAGCGTGACATGTGAATTAAACTGCACTGGCTCCATGTAATGTGAGGGGATAAACACATCCGAGTACAAACCTTTGAACCGGCAACAACTTTCCCCATCTGCCACTCAGCTACGAGAGTTTTAAGCCAATGGGCACAATGATACCTCACTATTACAACAGCATCAGCAGCCTTCAAGCACAAATCTACAATCTTGTTTGCAAGTTGACCTTTGACCTTTAAAAAAAAAAAAACCCCACCGTACTCCCGGTGTCTTTGAAATTCATCGACCATGCAGATTATGTTACAGCGACGTCCTACTTCACATTCACAGACACACACATCAGTTGTGCCGTCTTAGCTTAGTCACCAAAGTTCCTGCGGGAAAAAGGTGAATGTTTATTATTCACATTTAAAAAAAGAGAAACTCCTTCTCCCAGACAGTTGAGGGATACATTCCAGTCGTGACACCACCTCTCTAACTTCTCGGCCTCGGCTGTTGACTGGAGCCGACAGGTTAATTGGCTGGTTTACTTTATTGCGTAATAACGGTGGGATTTTTTTCCCCGCATGTTCATATAACATGTGAATTATAATGTTAGTAAAATATCGGCATAAAAAAAAGTTTAATTTACATATGGAAAGAAAATGGGTTTATAGTTTGTGCATTAAAATGTGATGTTTGCATCACAGTAAATGCGGGGGGGGGGGGGGGGGGGAGGGACAAATTAACAGCTGATGCAACTAATGAAGTTTTCAAGTTTATGAAACTTAATATTTCAAAAAACGTGTTTGACTGAGTACCAAGTTATATATTCAATTCTATTCGATATTTTCATTGAATGAGGATTGTTTTGCACATTTAGCAGTTTTCGTAGGACTTTTTAAAAGGTATTTTTATTAACATTTCCTAATAATACAAGAACAGATATACAAGTCAAAGCCTAGAACCCAACCTCAGACACACACACACACACACACACACACACACACACACACACACACACACACACACACACACACACACACACACACACACACACACACCCACCCACAGACAATAAAAGGAAACAAAACAATTCAACCATACAATGCATATCATCCACATGCTATTGTTAAGTCTGGCCAGTCAAGTACAGGAATATAAAGCAACAAAACACAGAGAGAAAAATAAACAAAGAGGAGTTTTATCTCTGATTTTGTGCTGAGCAGCAGTTTGTCGAGGAGAGAGGACAAAGTATTTGAGTTAGAAAAATCCCTTTTATTAAAACCATGTGCTGCCATGTTTCATAATTAATAGAAATAGATTTTGAATTAAATGAGAAGGCAGATAGTTGAACAAGAACACTAACGCTGGCTTAATGACACATACGTGTTTAAATATACTGCTGCAGTTATGTACCAACAATAATAATATCAACAGTAATAGTATTAATAACAGAATATATTGTTTTGTATCATTTTTAAGAGAAAAACCACAAAAAAAAACAACAACCAACAATTAACATAGTCAAGTTATTCCGAGTTATTTCTCTGGTGTGCATCTATTTTCCCTGCCTGGCAGTTAAATATGAAGAAATGAGTTGTAGCTCCAGAATAAAAGCGATTAAGGGAGAGGGGATTATTCTGAATGAGGTCAGTGTTGATGTGAATTAAAACAGCGTCTCCACTGGAGGCCTAGTCACTCAAGCAGACAGTGCCGAGGAGGAGGCTTATATTGGGAGAGGCGTTAAAAACCCTTTCCTTCTCCCTGTCTCTCTCCCTCTCTCTGTCTTTCCCTCTCTCTCTCCCTCCTCTAAGAAAGAAGGCGAGTCCTGAAAAGACAAGCCGCATCATGCCATTAAATATTTAAGCAAAACACTGAAACTATATGAAAGATTAAGGGTGCATAAAAATAATTAAGGATTATCGCAATGAAAAATGCATGCTCGGTGTAACCTAGGAGTTCATGATATGAACAATACAATATTAATGGTCTCGAGTGCAGAGGACTGTGCAGGCAATTCTGTAGCCTCATTAAAAGGAATGTGTTTGTGTCTGGCCCAGGCAAGGCTGCGAGCTACAGATACCAGATCAGCCTTCACTGTTTACAGGTCCACAAAACAAACAAAGGTAATGAAACCATACAATGTAATAAGGGCTGTTTGTTGAGCCGGGGATACCTTACCACAGGCCTTCCTCCACGAGAAGCAGAGATATGAAACCACGCGGCAGGCTATATGTAAAATAAGAGATGAGAGTGGACGGGATGGGGCTGGAGGTAATACTAAAATAATAATTCAAAAAAAATTAAAAATCAGTGTGCCAGAAGAAGCAGGAGAAGGTCATTTTCAATGCAGGTCAAATACCAGGGATCTGTTCAGAGCCACAGAAATTAGAAAGCACCAATACCTTAAATCACATTACCATGGGCAGACTCCATGTCTTTCACTGAATTATGAAAGCGTGAACAGCCTCATGTATCTTTTATGTTCGTGGCCCATTTCTTTTTTGAGAAGAAGTGCGCTCATTTCTCGCGGGACATTGATATTTTAACAGTGTTTTAATTATTGGACGAGTGAGGCTGCTGCAGGGGCCGACGCGGTGATGAGCTCTCCCCACATCGGTGGTTTTCAACAATGTCAGCTCTTTGACATATTCTCAAGTCATTCCGCGATGAATGAAATACAAATGAAACCCATCGCCTATTGGAATAAGGTATCAATAATTGGTGGCGCGTGCAGAGTAAAAAAAAAAAAAAAAAAAAAAAGGGGCCGAGAGAGGAGAGTTCTGGAGACGTGACCTCTCCGTGACGCGCGGGATTACAGGGGCCAAATACAATGATGGGAAAGTCATTGTGTCAGCGGATTATGCAACTATCTGTAGGTGCCAGCACTGACCTTATATATGATGAATTGTGAATATGTAAGTTAAAACGTGTCAGATATCTGTTAGGAAAAAAAATTACCCATGGTTTCCTTTGGGAATTATGGGTAAATGGTGCGTAATTTTGGCACACGCTGCCAAACAGGATTCATTGCGTATGCGTTTTTTTTCAATCCTTTAAAATGATTTATTACAAGACGGTTTATACATAACAGCTGTTAATAACAAATGATTACTCTTGACAACATAAATCCTGCAACAACAAGGCTGCAGTGGATTCTATCTGTCGGTGCCAACATATATAAGTTTCCAACATGTCAGGAAAAAAACAACACGTGGTTTTCAAAGGGGAGTAAGAGTTGTGCGTGCGCAATTTGCCACACGCTGCAGCACAGCGAGTATTACGCATTCGTTAGTGTATTTTAAATATAATTTGATCCTTTAAGATGATTTATTACAGAGCAGTTTATGCATAACAGCCATTAATAACAAATTATGACTCTTGACAACAAGTAATCATATCCGCTTAAATTTAACGTTTAAGAAAATAATATGATTTTCCTTAAAAGTCATTGTTAACGATTGATTTTTACACACACACACACACACACACACAGACTCACTCAGCCTCCTCGCAGTGAGACGCTCGCTCCATTATTGCGGGTGAGCGCACACTGCAGCTCCATGCGCACGCTCCCCCGCTCGAGCCGCAGATTAGACGCAGATTCGGCTGCTATTATGAATCCAAACACATCCTCCTGTGATTGAAGGGAACCATTACAATAAGTCACGGGCTGCTGCTGATAATGGCACAAGGCAAGCACAGCCTTCAGCCGCCGTGACAGGATATTGAACGGAGGTGAAAAGTTAACAAAATTATCAAATACAGCCAGGACTGCGCACACGCTCCTTCAAATGTCACTGCAGGGCCGAGAAATAAAATAATAATGCAAGAAAAGAAAAAAGGAAAACATGCAGGCACTTATAAAAAAAGAAAAAAATCCTGAGTCTAAATCACAGCCTGGCTTTCTTTGTACCTGCAGCTGCTAAATAACTGTGGAAGAAAAAACTGCCAATATTAGAAATAAATAATATATATACACTACTTAAAGATAACATAAATCAAAATGCATACGAACAAATAAAATGCATGCAGTTTGATAAAGGCTTTTCATGTATTTCTACATTTATTTATTAATTTCTACTATTAATTATTTATTTATTTATGTTTTTTTTTTTGGGCAGTTTTGGTTGTGGATTAATAACAGAAGCAGTCCTGTAAATAACAGGATTTCTGCAGCCTTGTGGTGCATGTGGTGAGGTGGTTTATGTATAAGTGTCAAAATGAGAAGCGTGGCCTTGCTGTGGTCTCTTCTACCAGCAGCAGCAGCAGCAGCAGCAGCAGCAGCAGCTCCCTCATCATCTCAACACTCTCCCCGGCTTGTATTGTTCCTCTGTGGCATCATTTTTGCCCTGCAGTTGTCAGACTGTGAGACTCACATGTTTTAGCCTGAGCCTCCTAGACAGAAGGGGGAAAACCTGGGGAAGAGCAACAACAATGACAGAATCAAACGGGATGGGAGGAAACCCAGAAAGCTTCCTCCTCTGCCTCAGTCTGGAGGCAACAGAAAAAACATTGTCATGCAACTGGGGATAAATATTTAGGCCTGCAAATTGCTCCTGCCTTTTTCTTGTGTATTTGTTGGAAAAATATGTTTTTGCATAACTTGATTTGCAGGTGAATATATTTGGAATGTTTGTGATTGTGTCTTAAGGCCCATGCAACCTTTAACTTATTATTTGTGTTTAATTTTTTTGCAATTTCCTAAAAAAATATCAGGGAAGCGAAAGAATGAGGATGTTCTGTTTTGTTGCAGTAGCTATTTATGCTAATGTGTGTGTGACTGAGTGTGTGTGTGTGTGTGTGTGTGTGTGTGTGTGTGTGCAGGCCTCATGGAGTCGTTCTGCGGGGAGAAATGATAGTCGCATTAACCCTTCAACTCTCATTTCATGGCTGCCTCGTTAAGAAGCTTGTGGATTTAATTACCAGCGGTGGAGGCTGGGAAGGTACACGGCCCCGTGTCGTCATGTAATTGGACGCATTTCTCTGTACACCCAACTTAACATTTCCCACCCATCTCTAATTGTCGAGTACAATTCTCACTCATTAATAAGGCGAATTATGTAATTTTCAAAACAGGACTTGGGTTTGGATGATGAGGGGGATGTTGAGCCATGATTCCACTGTGAGCCACATTCAGCACAAACACACATGGCCCAATGCTGCTAAATACATACAGACAAAGCTGTAATTAAAACACATCCGTTTTAAAGGGCTTTTTTTTTGAATATAGAATTAGTATGTGGCCATACATACACCATACAGTGTGTTGCTTCTGAAGGTAATTTCAAAACACACACACACACACACACACAGCTCAAGCTATTAAATCAAAAAGAAAACATGTAAAATTTGCATAAAAACATAAAATCATACATAAAACTGCTCATTTTCTGTGCACTGCAAACATAACTGTGCATCACAAAATACCCAGAATTGGCTTCTATGGCACAGATTAAAGTATCAAAACAAAGAAAGAACCCTGAATATCTGTTGTTTGATAATGCTTGATTCATTGATTCTTATGAGAACCTGGTGAATGTGATGGTTAACAGTAGCAGAAATAATAAATGAACTGGAATTAGAAGTTTAGTGGGTTTGATGAATTTAGAAGAACATTGAGAATGCTGCAAAAAGACTCCTCTGCTAAATTTATTTGACCTCCCCATAAAGAGCCTCAGAATATAAATGAGTTTCCTTATTGTAATAGGCTGCATGTCTTCGCTGTGGCCACTGTACGTCTGTCGTCTCCGTTAATTCACTCCACTCAGTCCATCCTTATCAGTTCCCCCTCTCTTTTTATTCACTTCCCTGCTCTCTCTCTCTCCTCCCTGCCCTCGTTCACGCCAGGTATCGGAGCTACATGACATTTCCAGTTTGCCCACACAGTCGTATCTCCCCTGTCTCTTGTTTTAATCACCATTCAATAACCCCCGATGACTGTGTGAATGGCAACATTTAATGGGCCGCACTTCATTTGCTCTTTCAAAATTGGTTCGTGTTGACGGCAGACGTCGGGCCCTGCCTGGAATAGAGAAATCACACGGTGACAGTGGCGGCGAGGCGAGAGGCCGAACGCTGCTGCAAATGAAGTCCTCAGCCACAAGACTCCATTAAAACGTCGCAACGTGATACCAATCTGCAACTTTATTATTGCCAGACTCAACCCCCACCCCCGCAGCACCAGCACTACCGCCACTGTAGCTGCTGCCGTACTCCACTCTGCATTATCAGAAAACACAGTCATTAAAAAGCATTTGACCTTTTTGTAGCGAGTATCGAGAAATTACCTTTCCTGTTTGGTTCTCAACCCCCTCCTCCTCCTCTTTCCCGCCTTGTTCAGCGAATAAATCACTTCACCGCAAATTGTAATGCAACTCCTCCTTTGCTCTGAGTGGCGTTAGGTTCGCTCTGCCTCCACAGTGCCTGAGGAGATACGGCCGTAATTAAATGTTACATCTGCCAATTGTTTCACGGGAACAATGAGGAGGGAGGGGAGGCCAGCCAAGGAAAGAGGAGGACAGGTAATAGGAGAGGAGAGGAGATTGGAGCGAAGACAGACAGATAGAAAGAGCTCTTGGCCTCACATTGAGCATCTCAGTGTCATCGTCATAGTCTGTATTGATCTGATGTGTGTGTGGGAGCGTGTAAATATCCTTGTGTGAGCGTGTGTGGAGCAGACAGACAGATGGAGTGTTAGAAGTGTAACAGCGTATCCTAACACTTTGAAATCCTCCGCTCAGACAGCAGCTATCTCAGATATCTTGGCCTCGCTGCCATTCGCTGCCTCTCACTGACACCTGGAGCCCGTCGCCCTGCACCGAGGAGAACACACATAGTGCCTGTGGCTCTTGTGATAATGAATATTTATTGTCTTATGATGCATCCCATCATACACCTCAGCATCCACTGACACATGCACGCACAGAGCTCCTCCCCACGTCTACACAGTGAGCCTTTGTTTACCCCCGGTGAAATGAAAACTGTGACGGGAGTTGCTCTAGTTGTTACATATCACCCTGTGAGCAATTAGCAAACCGCACAGGGGGTGAAGGAAGAACACAGGCCGTCCCACATGACACGGTTCATCTACGTGTTTGATTTCTCAGGGAACACAAGTGTGTGTGTCTCTGTCAGTGTGTGTTTGTTTGTGTGACTGTTTTATCTTAGTTTTTTTAAAGATTATATTTTGGCCAAAATCAGTGGAGTGGCATAAGCTGCTTTCAGACATTCACTGAACTCCAGAGAAATGTCAGAGTGAGAGCCTCCGGATAATCTGCAGACTTTCTCCGCCTGGCACTCCCGTGTATAAGGTCCGCAGAAAGTCGGGTGAATCAGGAGATCCCCCACTGGTCAGCGAGCCTGTGGGGGGGTTGATGACGCTTCTAACATGCGACAGATGCAAAAATGAAGAAATCAAAAGAAATCAAAAAGAAAACAAAAAAATTATACGTCACTTCCTGTCTCTGTCGGCTGCAGCCGGCTGCTCCACCTCTCGACTGAATAATATGGAGGATTTGTGCAGAGAACCTCCCGCTGCTTTGTGCATGTGTGAAAAGCAAACCGCGGGTAAAGTCTTGACCCAGTTCTCTGGACTTTACCTGCAGGTCTCACGTCTGAAACCTGCTGTAGATGAAACAGACAGAAGTAAATGGAATACAGGGACCACATTAAACACATGACCTGCATTTGAGGAATCATTCTCACCGTTATTTAAAAAAAAAATTATTATTTTCTCACTTACCTTTAATGACATTAGTCCATGAAAACTGTGTCTTGGTTTTCTTTGCCCGGTTTTGAGATATCTGTCTTTGAGATTTCTGCTTCTCACCCCATCACAATGCATGTGAGTGTCCTTAGTGGAGCTAAAGCACCAAGAAGTGGTGTTAAAAGAATCTCTGAACCAAATCAATGTCCCTGTTAGTTTTTATGAAGAGTATTTCTTTAGTGAGAGGTAGCTGGAGTGGAAACTGTTCATAGGGAGGTCACACGATCGTTGTAGGATTTTAAGTCATTATAGTCAAGTGACTATCTCTACATACCACCAAAGACCAGGTCCACCAAATACTCACAGTACACACAGTAAGTATTTCATTGTACTGTATCCTCAGGCTGCTGTTACATTAACCTAAGCTGTAGTACCGTAGCAAATCAACAAGGGGATGAAGAATGGATAAATGGAGGGGTTGTGTGGAGCTAACCCTGCTTTATGCGCCAGAGGGTAGAGATGCATTTCCATAACAGCGATAAATTGGATTTAACGGCAAATCATAGACAACAATGGTTGAGGACGCTAAAGGGCTGTTGTCTGTCCCACCCTACAGCGAGGATCTACCAAGACCTCCGAGTGCGCCTCGGTGCCTAAACCGGCTTGTCTCTGCGAAAGGTATGAAATCGCTCTGACGGTAAGCACCTTCTCTTTCCAGCCGTGACCTGTTATCCATTTAGTTGAGGAGAGTCAGGGGAGTTCTTGTTTAGGCCCGCAGGCAGATGCCACCACAGCAAATACTCGATCCAAACAAGTCCCGCCAGGCAGACTTTGAGCTGCCGGGTGAGGAAACCAACCTGTTACACCTGCTTCTCCGGCCTACAGGTGCCACAGAGATAAAGACAAACTGTTTCCTGAAATAATCGTTAGGGAAATTTGGGTTTGATAAATCAGTTGTAAGGCCCCCAAACAAGTGTTTCACCTGCAAAAAACTGTTGAACCGGATCAACAGTAAATCACTTCACAGACTAAGACAAAAATTAACTATAAATGCGTCTTTTAGATGATGCAAAGTATCCTGGATGCATTTCTAGTATTCGTTATGGATCCACTGCCCAAGTGAATGAAGAAATATTCGTAGAAGTAGAAACAGACACAAATTAACAAAAATTGTAGTAAAATGACTTATAACACTTGAATGGGACTGACTTGATTTGATGAAGCAACGAACACAGAGGCCGATATTGTCAAACAGAAGCAGGCAGCTACATACGCAAAAACACACTCACGCACTCTCACGAATACACACACCTCCCGCTGACGGTGATAACAAACAGTGATTAGCATGTGAAAAACAACACAGACAGGGTCTAAGCAAGCAGATGCCTGTCTCTCTATTAGCCATGTTGATTAGCCCACAGTCTTAATATCTTTGTTTTGGTGGATGTGTGTCTTTCTCGCTCTTTCCCTCTCTCCCTTGACAACACACCCAAGGCCACCCTGTAAAACCCCAACCCATCCCGAAGCCAATTCCTGCCTCTTTTACCCAGAAAACAAACACACAATCAAACAACACTAAGCCAATTTCCTCCCTTGCTGAAGCTTATTCACAGACACACACACACACAGAGACACACACACACACACACACCTCCTCTAATTTCCTGGGGCTGTGGTACTGGCAGGGAGTGTGTTGTAGCGCCAACAGAGCTCTGTGTTTGGGGTAATTGCTCTCACTGCGTTAGTATGGAAATCTGCGAATGTGTGACAGGGCCAGATAGCTTCCTCCAATGTTGTTCTGATCCTGCCTCTAGGCCCGCAGCCAAACTATTTTATCTCTTAATGCATTAGAGTGATCTTCCAATTAGCCCACGCTCATAATACTCCCCCATTCCTGGTGGCTGCCTGCTCTGGGCTGCGGAGAGATGGCGAGGGAAAGCGGCGGGTATGTAAGCGCGTGTGTGCAAGCGTGTGTGTCCATGTAAATGTGTGTGTTCCGTGGCTTGATGGGATGGCGGCAGTGGTGGTGGTGGAGGAGGAGGAGGAGGCGAAGGTGGGCGGGGTTGGGCACCAGAAATAGTGAAGTGGAGGGGATGTGGCGAACGCGTGTGTGTAAGTGTGTGCGTGCATGCAGGCGTACGAGAGGGGCGGGTGGGTGTTGGGTGGTGGTGTGGCGATAGTTCTGCTTGAGAGGTGAAATGAGGTGCTTATTGTGCGCGGCGTGGGGGTTGTGCCGTTAGTCCGAGGCTCCTGTTGTAAAGTTTGCTGATAAGGGGAACCCGGCCCTTGAGCATCCATTCTCCTCGGTGTATTAGCGCTCCCTTATCAGGGGCCCAGATAAAAACCGGCATGCCATTTGCCTTCGGTGGAATTAAGCCCTCCTCCTCCCCCTCCAACTCTTCCACCCTCCTTCCCTCTCCTCCCCTTGTCTGCCTTGGCTAACCGGGCAGGGTGCGATTAACCTCGACACTGTCCAATATCCTCGGCAGACTCCCGCCCGCAGATTAGCCGCTATTAGTTATGACCAACTAAATTAACCACTGCCGCTTCCCTGAGAGTGAGAGCGAGAGAGAGAAAGACTGGGAGATGGAGGATGGAGGAAGATGGAATGAGCACGAGGTTGTTCATTTAGAAAGAGAGGGACAAACAGGGGGGGGGGAACTGATGGGAAGAGGGTGCGAAGTGAGTGAAGGAGACAGAAAGCTGCATCGAAAGAGAGGCCAAGTGCTGTGAGCGGTGAGTGTGTACACTCTGAAGTGGCTCACTCTGTATCGCCCACTCTGGGATGTATGTATTGCAAACCACACACACACACGGGTCGTGCTGATATCAGAAGACTTAGGTGATACGTGCACATGTCACAACCACACTGGCTCTGACAGGAAGTATTTCAGAAAGCCCTGCAGACTGTTTATCATATTTACTAAAGAAGATGTTCATTGAGACGCACACACACACTCATCATCACAATTTCATTTATGTACTTAAACTTTAAATTTCCCTTGACACCGTCTGAAATTGTAGGAAATCGAACCATTGTCTCAGTGGAGTGAGTCAATCATCACTGTAACTTCACTTTCGAGTAAAGCACTTCTCAGCAGTGACAGCTGAATAGACCATGAAGTGAAAATAAACACCATTTTCTAACACTACCCACTGTCACACACATTCTCTGGCCATCAGCATCTCTTTGGTTTATGAGCCACAGGCAGGAAACACTCTCACATTAATGCCATGTCTGGCTTTTATATTTTTGAATTGTGTACTGCACCTTGTTAGATTCACTGAATGGAAACGAAACACACACACACACACACACAACAAATTAAATCATATATTCTTACTACAATAAATGTGTTTCAAAACACCTCAATTATGAAATATATCTACATTTTAAAGGCTAATCTTCAATTCCTATTAACGAGTATTTTAAATAAAGAAAATAACATATTATTGCTTTATAATTAATGTAAATATATTAAATTTTGTCATTAGTTTAGGACCAAATACATTTTGTTATTGATCCTAATAACACCAGAGAAACCAGCATGGCTACTCTTGGGTCATGAGAAACAATGTGAATGGTACAATATTGACAGACTTGCCTTACTGTGTGTATGTGTGTGTGTGTGTGTGTGTGCGTGTGCGTGTGCGTGTGCGTGCTGACTTGGGAAATGGACATGGTGCCTTCAGGCCATGGAGCACACACACTGTTTTCTGTTTTCTGTTTACATGAATTGAACCCTTGCACAAACACACACACACACACACACACACACACACACACACACACACACACACACACACACACACACACACACACACACACTCACACACCACACCCGTCTAAGCCTGTGTTAACAGTATTAAGCCTTCACATCTGGGCTTTATTGACTGGAGGTGTGACGGGGCAAAGCACAGCAACCTGCAGCCTCTGTGCCCGGAGCGATTCTCTCCACTGTCACTGTGTTTGTCTGTTTTCTCCTCTTCCCTCTCGCTGCCTGTTCTCCTGCCTATACATGTTCACATACACTGGCATCCATAAAAATACACGTGTACATATCGGACACACAACATCACAAAATCAAAAATTAGTACCTGATTTATTAATTCAAACTGCTTACTGGAGTATTAACTAGACATATATATAAATAACTTGGTTTTCAAATCAAATGTTTAACTTTTTTATATTTATTTTCAGCCACGTATAAAGTGAAAAATATCAAAATTTCATGGTTTTATTTTTGAATCAGATAATTCCAGATACATGTTTTGACATGTGAAAAATAGCAGCTAATTTAGATTCAGAAACTATTATATGAAATATTTTGAGGCTGTCCTTACTAACTTACATAAGTGGCACAAATACTATATATAATAATTAATAATTGTCAAAATAAAAAAAAACTATGCAAAGTGAAAAGACCAAATGTTAAAATACCAAAAAATCAAAATACAATAAAATAAAAAATATTTTTGCAGAATTCTGTTACAGTGATTCTGAATTTATGATTTTTATTTTAGATAAAACTAAATTTTTTCCATAATATGTCTCATATTGTCACTTTATAAAATACCTATCATCATTTAAAAATACAAACAGAAGCTGCTTGTGAAGAACTGTCGTAAACACTATCGCAGGAAAACCTCGACGCCACGTGAGAGTGCGGCTCTCCACCTGGTGATGTTACACCGGTGGGTCTGGTTCACCAGATTTCCCGTTGACAGTATTCCTTCCCTAACCAGTCCCCTCTTCCCCTTTTGTACTTGGCTGTCACTCAGAAGCCTCGAGTATTGGATAACGCCGCTGAAAACCTTTGCTGTAATTTTAATGGGGAACCAGTGGGCTTCAAAGGACGAGAGAACATGGCACGGTTGTTGCCCTTCACAGTGTAAGACGACGACAGGATTGTAAATCCTGTACCCCCCCCCCCCTGCTCCCACCGCTACCCTCGTCCACAATGGAAAAACCTGTTTATCTCTGCGCACAATTAAGAGTGTGAAATTCGAACATGCCGAATTAACTAAGAAACCCCGCTTTTGTAACAAAGGACACAAAGCCTCAGGAGAAAAGAGAGGGAGTGATGGAGAGAGGGAGAGAGAGAGAGATCAGGGACAGAGGAAAGAAAAAGATTTCTCTGTCATGAGAGAGGAAGACAGGATGTCTCACTGATATCCAGACATTTTACACCACACATCTCCCTCAAATAAATCACACTGGTCTGCATGTGGTGACAACACACTCGTACTGTAATGCCGCTCCACATGCACAGGTATTAAACCCTGCACAGGAAAGATTTTTTCTAGGACAAAAATACCCATCTACACACATGTTCGGTACCCAGAAGCTTTACGACAGCGTGCCAGCCCCACCCTCATTCGCTCATTCACCCACTGTTCTGGCCCACTAACAGGCCCCTGGCACCGCGAGCCAGCCAGACCACCCTGACCGCCCTCCTCTCACCATCTCTCCATCTCCATCCTTCTCCCCGAGCCAGCTGCATGCAGGCTCGGTGTGGCTTTCCACAGTGCCATACCCCACATCTCCCCACTTCCACCTTAAGAGAATGAGTAATCAACAAACCGGGAGCCATTTGCTGAATGTCAGTCAAATCCAGGACTCCGCTACGCTATCAGTGCTCTGCCCGTCACCAAGCCCTTCTTTCCTTCCTGCCTCTCCTCTAATACCAATTTAAATCGTTCAACGTGCCTTTCCTCCCGCTGCCATTATTCAAAAAGATCATAATAGTTTTCCCTGTGCCCAAAGCACAAAAAATCAATTATTTCCCCACAAAGACTTGAAAGTACTTAGCGCAGGCCTGCGAGGGGAAAAGCTGTGGGTTATATCAAATTGAAACTGCACTCATTACACAGGCACACAATTAGTTACCTCTGGTCTGCCTGCCGCTCTTTAATTTCCGAAACGGCATATCTGTATTATAACAGAAACAAGCATGCAAATGCTATTGTTGGGGATTTAGAGAAATCAATAGGACGGCTGGCGAGAGGCGTTTGGTGGCGCTGTCACTCAAAATCTGCTGCCGGCGACTGATAAAGGTCTGAATTCAAATTAGCGCCAAAGCCGGCCAGTGACATCAGAAGTGACATCCGAAATAAAAGGGACGACTTCATGATACATGTAATTATTCTCCTCGCATTTGTGCTACATTTTTTTCTTCACTCTCCCTCCTCTTTCCTCCCCTTCGTCATTCTCTCTTTCTCCTCATTGTGTGTACTTGTGTAACTGTGTTTTGCATAAAGGGATTAGGAGTGCCTTAATGAGAAACTGTAATTGTTTTTTCAGCCTCGCTCTATGGATATGTTCGCATGTCTGTGGATATTTGTGCAAGAGAGACAGACTGAAAATATGGCTTGAATGAATGTGCCCTGTTTAAAGCAAAATGAATACAGTGTTGGAATAATTTGTTTTTTTTTTCTCTTCTGTATCACACGGTTGGTGTGAAAGCTTGGAAGGTTCGGAGAAAACTATGTTATGAAATACATTTCCCCACAATAATGAGCCAAGAGCTGATACTGAACAATGGAAACATAACCAGCCTCAGCTACACTTTCCCTCAGATTCCAAATTATTGACGTCTTTTCATTTCCACTGTTACCAAACCTTCCTGTTTCTGCAGGAATCCTGATAAAGTAAAGCAGCTGCCAACACAACTGGATACTGTCACAGCATGTTTAACACTGGATATCACACACTGCGATTCACATATCAGTGTTTTTATTATTATTCTTATGCTGATAATGATCTACAGAAGTAAATTTATAATAAAAATTGCAGTTCATGTTATTAAAACTGTAAATTTTTGGTTAAATGCATACAGCCTATTTTTGCATTTTAAGTAATTATATATTACATATGACTTTATTTGGCGCAGGGCAAATTAGGAGGAATGTATTTTATTGTAATTGACTTTTTAATGTTTATACATCTCAACAACTTGCCTCAGTGTATAACTGTCCACGATTTCTCCCACAATGCCTGTATAACGAGCCACTCAGAATATAACAGCGCTGCAAGTTTTCACACTTGACAGAAATTTAGAGGGGGGAGACAATAATGCTTTAATATGATGTTTGTTCAACAAGGGCTTAATTTTCATTTTCGACTTTGGAGAAGACGTCTACTGGGAGCACTTCAAGCCACTGCAGTTATAATCTTCAACAACGGGAAAATGATGCTCTTAATGGGACACTATTCATGTGAACAATACACTGCACATCACTTCAGGACTTAACATGACATCTGGACCTGAGCGGTGTGTTGAGAGTCTGTCACTGGGGAATGATTGAGCTGGTGCACAGACTCTGTGTTTAAAGTGAATCAGATGTATGAAATGAAGATAATGAGGCATTTTAATCATCATCATTAATATCACAGCCAGAGGGTGCTAAGTTCAAACCTGCCGCTTGATATGGAGTGTGGAGTTTGTGTGTTGATATCGTGTCTGCGTTTTTCCTCCATGTGCTCAGGTTTCCTCAAAATTTCAACATAAATGGTTGACTCTATACCTCAGGTCTCCGACTGCAGAGTAGACGCAACAAACGCAGCAACGGTGGTTCTACTTTACACTGTGTACTTCGACCCTGTTGATTATCAAATCCACTGCGAGAGTGGACCGATGCTTTATAATTTACCAAGTCACATTTTACCATTATTTTTAGTTTTATGTACTACACACAAAAACTTTGAAAATGTTTTTTTTACGGATGACAATGCAACATGAGGTGGATGTGGAGTAAAGGATCATGGGAAAGTGACTTGGTTGGAAAGAGAGTATGAATATCATATTTTATTATTTCCTAACTTCTGATTAGTTCAGTATTGTCCTGAGTCACACTGACATTTTGAGACTTGATATAAACAGTAAGGGGTCAGTTTGTATTTGTTCCAGCCCCAAGGATCCTCAAGGATAAGCAACATAACTAATGGATGAATGGGTGGATGGACTATTTAAGGACCTGCAGGTAACAATAATACTTAACTGTACATTTTACAACATATTGCACAATATTCGCACTCTGCCTTTTAAAAAAAAATACATTTTGTGGTTGATATAGTTGTGACATTGTCGCTCTGAGAGACCGATGAGGCGCTGGTGATGTCACGGAAAACAAAAAATCACCTGAGCCGAGAGGCCTGAACTTGACCCTGACTCCTCACTGTGACTGGTGTGTGTGTGTGTGTGTTTGTATGAGACGGGAGCATTAAAGCCAACATGCCTGCAACTACCTTTATATAGAGTACATTAAATTCAACCCTTCACTACGTCTGCATCTCCCCTCTCCTCTCCTCTCCTCCGCCCTTCCACCTTTTCTCTCCAAACTGTGATGCTCACTTTGGAAGAGTGGAACGATCTGCCGTCTTTCTGCCTCGTCCCGGAAACAAAGCCTTCTGCTCTGGGCTGGGCCAGAATGAAGTGGGGCAAAGTATGCAGGGGAGGGGAGAATGTGCCCTTTGTTGCCCCCCCCCTGCCCCATTCTCTCTATCTCTCCATTTCCTGCCCCCCCCCTTCTCCCACCCCTGCTAGCTCTCTAACACTGAAGGGAATTGCAGGGGCGGGAGGGAGGAGGGGGCGGGGGGGCGTGGGGGCGTGGGGGGGGGGCTGGTTCATTCAGCATCGGTTAAACGTTTTCACAACGGCACAATGCTGGGGCGGAGTAGGCAGGTGCAAGCCAGGGAGAGGGAGGAAAGGAGGGAAAGGCAGAGAGAGAGAGGAAGAGAACAACAGGTTGACCTACAACGGACCATAATCATGTAGCACCACTGACCCCCAGAGACCCCCCACTCTCTGTCTTTCTTGCTTTCTCACTGTTTCTTTCTCTTTCTCTCACTCCCTCACCAGTGTACACAAGCTTACTGCCCCAACACTTGTAAGACCAACCACACACACACACACACACACACACACACACACACACACACACACACACACACACACACACACACACACACACACACACACACACACACACACAGACTGGCAGAGCACACAGGCAGTATGCATACAGACACACTCACACCTCCGTGGCACATTTGCACACATTTCACATAGATGGCTAGTCAAGTGCAAGTAAAACACACATTCATGCTCGCACACAACAACAGAGCAGGGATATAATGCGTCAAATCACACATGCTAAGATAAGCACTCATGTCACAGTATGGACACACCCAAGCACGCGCACACACAGGCTTTCTCTCGGCCCAACCAAGTGTGTGATGATGAGGAGGAAGGCCACAGAGAAAGAGGAGGGGAGTGAGTGTCAGTGAGTGTTTCTCATTCATCTACTGTCAAGAAGCAAATGTTGCTGACTTGAGGCCTGGTGGAGTTTAGTTGTGTGTTTGTGTGTGTTTACGTTTGTGTATGAGTGTAGGTGGATGTGCACAATACTGTTAGAGTGTTTTCAGCCCAATCTGCTCCGCTGTTTTTCACGTAAAAAGAATTTTCACTCCCTGACCTTGTCACAACAAAAATAATCACGATAACAGATTTTTTTCAAAATAGGAAATAGTTGACATAGTTTCAAATGATTAACTTTAATGAGTAAATAGAAAGGACACCCTCATCTCATTTCTTAAAGAATAAAAGTATAAAAATAATTATGTTGCAAAAATCTTTGTAAGTAAACATCTTGAAACATCAATTTCTCCTTGAGCACATCATCGACTATATCTCTACAGAGCTTTGTGATGATCCTCCACAGTTCTAATGATGGGAATGTATCTCTGGAAAGATAAGACCAAAACTGGGGCGTTACATGATAAATGATTATTCCATTTATTGATACCAAATTGGGACTTTCCAGGTTGAGTAGTGAGTTTAAGCATCTTGAGGTCTTGTTCAATAGCGAGGGGATGATGGAGCGTGAGATGGAAAGGCGGGACACCAGCAGAAAATTAGGGGTTACATATTGAACCATTGTGATGAAGAAGTAACTGTGCATTAAGGCAACGCTATTGATTTAGCGGTGGATATACGTTCCAATATTCGAAAGAACTAGATCACCAAATACTGATTTAGTTTTTACAGTCGCTGGGCAAAAGACGATCGCTAATATTCTCCCAATAAAAAGTCTATTGTGAATTAATCACTTCAGCAACCACCCAAATGTTTTACAGTATTTTTAGATGTCGGTTTGTAAAGTAAAAAGATGACTTTTGCTTTCAGAAAGCACCTGAACGTCACACTGACCCTCCAAGGCCTCAGAGCCGATTCCCCTGAAACAGACCTTGAATGTTTTGGTTTCATTAACAGTAGTTGTGTTGAATGTGCCGTCACAAGATGAAATGCTCCAGATTTTTCCAAGTCGACAAGAAAAGTGTCATTAATTTTCAATTGATTGGAACCTGGAAGATTTTGGTTCATCAAAGGGTCTGTTAACTTTTTAACCCACTGGCTTGATTAAGAAATTCTTTGATGGTGACTTATGACTTCTTCATTGCATCAAAACACACCTCAGTAATTCTTTAGTTTCCTCTCCTCCCCCTGCAACATTAAAAAATTCCTTCTCTCTCTCCAGCACTACACTCTTCCTCCATGCCTTTTTTCCCCTCTTTCCTGTTTAACCTCACTCCTCCACACCTCGTCGTTCCCCAAACACACCTCCTGTTCTGGATCCTTCCCTCCTATCCGTTTCCCATAGGCGTCTGATGACCCCGCGAACATGAATCTTCCATTAAAGCTGGAATAACAAGGTCAGCATACACTTCTTCGGTGGCTGTCAATCACTTTGTCTTTGTCTGTCTTTGCGTCCTCCTGGTCTTCTCTCCCCCGAAATTTCACTGTACCTTTTCTCTTCTCTCTCTCTCTCCTCTCTTCTCAAATCTTTCCTTCCTCCTTTCTTCAATCTCTTCTAATCTCCCTCCCTTCTCTCCACTCTGTCATTCAGACACAGGCTGACGAGAATTGTCAGTCTGCTCCCCCTATATTCTCACTTTCTGGAAAGTCGGGTTTGCACCACAATATGAAAAACAATAGGATGAACTGCTTAGTGCAGGGGAAGGTGGAGTATGGACACACATTGTAGTCTTGCGTGCAAACACACACAAGTGCAGTTTCATCACACACACACACATGCATGCAGACAGACAGGAGTAGCTGCTACAGTACCATTAAGGAAAGCAAACAATGGCTGTGGTCCCATGTCCGCCTCGCTAATTTTGAAATGTCATGTGATATTAACATAAGCAAATCAGGTCACATCTAGCTCAACTCTGGTTTGACAACCGCACAACATACTTGGCTGCTTTACCTCTGCACTACCATCTCTTCTGCTTCCTCCTTGTCCTCAATGCTACGCCCGCTGCAACGACAGGCTGCACTCTGGGGACTGTTTCTTTAATCCTGGATGCGGTAATACACGTTTGGACCATGAACAGGGGATGAAAGCATCCCATTATCTGGCATGTAAAAGAAGCCGCTATTGTCTTAGAAGAATTCACTGGTTCAAGTTACGGCGTCTTTGTCAAGGTGACTGACCGCTGTGTTTGCTCGGTGGAAAAATAATTGTACTCGCAGTTTTCATTCCACATTTGTCAACTCCCGCAACGTTGGAGCTTTATTGTTTTGTTGTTAATGTCTATACATTAATTTTCTTTGGGTCGTAATCCTCAGCACAAATGCGCACAGATGTGAGCCGCCAGTTGTGCATCATGTTCATGTACCTCTGATCATGTTTATTACAGTCCTGCGAGGGCCACAGACACCATCGTCTCCTTTCAAGACGTTATTACGTTATACCAACCCAACCTTTAACATTTAGGATACTTTAGGTCGTTTTCCAACATTTTCAGTTTCCCCACTGAATAACTCATGGATCTGGTACATTTAGGTGACTGATATCGATGAGTGTGTGAAATTTGTTGCAGCTTGATAGAATTTAAGGTAACTGTAGTTATATACGCTCTACTGAGTGCCACTCTAACATGTCACACAACTGTTGATACTTTTGGAGAAACAGGACGTTATCTGTTCCATGATACAGTCAAATGATGATCATTTAAAACGTCTGCCCTTTCGTCAACCTCCATGAAAACGTGTTTAGAAGGCACAGAGTGTTGTTTTGGTCCAAAGCCTCAAACATCACAAATTAATGGCCTTTTGGACCATTTCCAATTCCTCACCTCCACCAGAGTCAGATTTCTCCCGAGGATGAGAACCAGGGGCAAAGTTCTGAACATCTTGGCTCGGAGCTTGTCTGGACAGAATACAACGCACTCAGACTGATACTTCACCACATCTGAAAATTTACTTTAATTGTCCAAGCTGAGCGGGGATTCCCCCCCCCCACTACTCAGCCCTATTCAGCAGGAAATACAATGACTTGTTCGTGTTGTTTATCCAAAGTGGGGAGTTTTAGTTTTAGACAGACGTTTAGAGGATTAGCCCCGGTGCTTCCAAACATTCCTGTGTAATTAGACACCTCTGCTGTCAGTCATGCAGAAGCAAAACGCTGATTGGCTAAGTGTCAAATAAACTTCTGCCTTTGGGAATGTCCCTGGTTGAGTGTCAGTAGTTAGTCTTTGAGCTCTTGAGTTCACCCACCTCGTTTGCTTTATACAAAGTCACTGGAAGAGAAGAAGACCTGAGGGTGTGTAAACGGGAGAGAGAGAGGGAGAGAGAGGAGTAAAGAGGATAAGGGCAATCGAGGGAAACTCTCAGAATAGTATAGAAGCATTGCTGTTGGAAAAAAGAGGAACATTTTCATCATCTAAATTTGACTGAGTCAGGCGGAAGGTGAGTGTTAAGTGGGAGGAAGCAGAAACAAAAGCAGACCTTTCAAGGAGAGAGAGTGAAACAGAGAGAGGGATGAGTAGATAGAGCGATGAGACATCACAGGGAAAAAAAAAAAAAGGGGGAGAAGGTAGTGAGACGGAAACAGAGCGAAGGAAAGGCAGATCCGAAGCAAAGGGCTGGAGGAGGGGGGGGGGTACGAGTAGCTAAATGCGGATCATCTGATCTGGATCATATAGTCAGCGCTGATGAAAGATAGATGAGCGGAGCATTACCACCCCTCTGCAAACCAGAGGAGAGGAGGGGAGGGCAGAAACTCAACGACAGTCACGCTCCTCTCTGGAACCCCACGTCCCGCAGCTGATCCAAACATACTGTGATGCTTCTTTTCTTAATGTTTACACATCTATCTCTTTCTATCTCCTCTTGTCCTCGCAAAACAAACGTGACGGGATGAGTCATTTGTTCGAATGCCTCAAACAACGTTGTGACCTCTTGCAGAAGTGGATGCATGCGTCAAAGTGGCTGACTTTGAGTTTCTGTGGGCGACCCCTGACCCTTTGACCACAATGTTTTCCTCACCTCATTCATTTTGCATCTAAGACAGATCAGATCAGAAATGAGTCTTTATCATACCAATCATTATCCCTGATTGCTGGTTTGTTTATTTGCTCGTCCTTCAGAATTACTTAGAAAACTGCTGAATGGATTTGTAGGAAACTTGGTGGAAAGGTGGGATGTGGGCAAAACCATGTGATCCAGACAAAGGGACGGATGCAGGATTGTTTTTTATCTGTTTCTTAAACATTACATTTTCACTGATGTCCCTGGAAATAAAACACAGATCCTTGTGAAAAATATCAGGCACATTTAAAAGACTAATATCAATGAGTGTGTGGAATTTGGTGCAGATTGTTTTAATTCAAGGGGACTTTGGTGTCAAAATGGACTCTGGGCTTAGTTTTGGGTTTCATGGTTTTGCTGAAAGAATGAAGGTTATCGGTTATAGTTATTTTTTTAAAGTCTTTATTTTTTGGGATAATATAGTTCAAATGAAAACTGTTAACAGTGGACTCTGGATTATCCTCAGTATCGTTCCTGAAGAGAGATACCATTGTTTCTTTCTTTAATTTGTTTTTGACTGCTTAATTCAATACAGAGCACATCAACAGAGATATCACTTACGCCCCAGTGTGTGTGTGTGTGTGTGTGTGTGTGTGTGTGTGTTTATTGAGTTGGACTGACCCTTTCTCTTTCAATCCACATTTGTTCATTATAACTCATTCATGTTACAGCCTCTGTGTTCTCTTTTTCAGATTTTCTGACCCCCTGACATTATTTCACATTTGAATTTTTCCTGTCTTTCTTCAAACAATACACATCTTTCTAGTTTTTTGGCAGATTTCACTTTACAATTCATATTCAACTGATATTTAAAGCTGGGTGTGACATTTTGATTTTAATGCACAACAGTGGATTTAACCTCAAAAAACCTATTTTATAAATTCACACTGTGGTGCCATTGAAGGTAAGAATAAATGAGTGAGGGCAAAACAGAGAAGGATAATGAGCAAAATAGTTTGACTGAGATTCTTTTTCTTTTCTCTTCTCTTTTTTTTTTTTTTTTTACATGGCAAGGTCACTTTAGACAGACATGCACAAAAACACGCATTGTGCTCTAGCACCAAGGTGCTGGAAGAACAAGAGAGGGCGACACAAAGCCACATTCACTGATAGCCTGCACACAAAAACATTCATTTTCTACTTCTTAACAAAATATTATCAATTCTTAACAAGCCCGTGGACCTCCACTTCTTTTTATTAAACTGCACCTCTCGGGGTGAAGAAATGATGACATTCCTGCACATCAAAGTGCTTCTGCAGCAGCACTGTACAGTAATAATGTCACATCATCCAATGAAAGGAATCACTCCCTGCTGTATTCTAGGCAGCCACTGCTGTTTTTGCAATCCTTTAACCTTGCAACCTTGAAAACTGTAGATGTTACAATGCATCATTAAACAAAGTCTGTCCTCTGTGTCCCTAATTCTATGCCAGAGGAATATAAGTTGTTTTGAAGTATTGTGCGTCATTGTAAAGTTATCGTAAAGTTTTCAGTGTCCGTAGATCCGTCATCAAGGGATGTTTTTTCTTTTGCACATTATGCAATATTGCAAGCGTTCCCACAAAGAGTTAACATGGTATGTTAGAGGCTGTAAGTTTTAGAACACACAAGCAGGGGCGGATTCTGAGGTGAGGGGGCCTGGGGGGGACTGGCCCCACACTTAAACAATAATTAGTAACACACAAGTTAATTTAGTTCTTTCAACTCAAAGTTTGAAATTGTGTTAATATATTATTAAAATAACATTCAAGTTGAACACACTTAATTAATTTGTGTGTTGCAAATTCATATTTTAAGTTGAATTAAATATGCACCTTACTGAATGAGGAATTGTATGTGAACGCAAATGTCCAAGTTGGACGTCCCACAGTTTCTGCGGCCTGTCTCTGCCTGGCCTCCTCGTATAAAGCCTGTAGAAGTCCAGGAGAATCGGATGTGTGAACACAGCAGGGGATTTCATGTCTGAAAACAGCTTATGGAACATTAGGACCAACGATATCGTGAGGAGGAAATAATGGGGAACCCTCCTGCATTGACCTACAGCAGCAGACGTGACTGAATATCTGGTGATATGAAGCTGAATAATGTCGAATTCAACTGATGAATCAATTTTCCGATGCTCTTTCCTTCACTCCCGTCTGAATTCTGTCTGTTCTGCCTACGGCGAGTTTCCTGTTACGCTCGTTCAACTGAAGAAAAGCTTAAACTCCCCCTCAGGTAAGGAACCCTCCATATACACACACACACACACACACACACACACACACTTGCTGTGAGGGCTTAAAAGCCTATGTTGCGTTAGCTTAACATTAGCATCTCTTTGGGTCCACCTAATGAAGAGCTAAATGGTGAAGTGTTGTGAAGTGTGTTTGTCACTAAACAGCGTTGACACTGTGCAGATAAGAGCTCATGTTAGGTTAGATAACAGATATGCATCTGCAATGCAAACACTTTGTCAACTGTTAACGATATGGAGCCAAATATTCTCCCGCTGCAGGGCATTCTTTATAAAATATCAAATACTATATTCCTATTAAAGGATTTAGAATTATATTTCTTGGCCCATGTCCCATCCTTCCAGCAGTTTTGTGGAAATCAGTTAGTAGTATTTTTGTCATCCTGCCAGTCTCATAAATGTCTGGGAAATGTCAGAGTGACGTATAAAATGTCACATGAGCAAGTGGTCATGATGATTATATTTCTAAAACGAGACAAACACAAAACTGAAAAAACCCCAAAAGAATACAAATATCTCGAGATTCAAGAGCTGTTGTTGATAAGGGCCGACACTGCTGTGGATCCACTGTAAACAAAAAGGTAGATTTCCACAGCTCATGTTCTGCGTCCTGCTGCTCTACCCACACACCACCCCTCACCCGAATGTGACGCACACTTCACACTGTCGTTGAACGTGTCTGACCCGGAACACCTGCTGGGAAACGCACACAAAATGTCACGACCGGAATACATGATTTAACGTATGATGGAACCTAAATCTACAAAGAACTGCATGTGCACCTTCCTCTTGAATCCACCCTTCCTTTAAAGGCCTTCACAGTCAGGTTTAAACTGAGGCTGATGTATCGATAAGGGACGCTGTATTTAAAGATCAATATATTAGAAATGTTAAAACTAATGTATACTGGTCATTTCCCCTTTGCAGTTGCAAACAACCACAGTTGAAATCACACAAGGCAAACTACATCAGATCTAATGTCAAAGGTTGTTTATAAAATAACTTCACTGTTCAAACGGCTGAAAAGTTTTATAAAATCTTATGAAATACAAATAAGTTTTAGACGCTGGATTGATTTTCCATTTGATGATGAATATCTGGTTGACTGCACCTGACATTCTCATCCAGTGTGATAATTACAGTGGAGAGCAATATGCGGCAGTGAGAGAAAAGATCACTGATTGAATAACAGAGGGAAGATGGGGATGAGTCACGAGCCGCTGATGATTAGAACAGTGGCTGAGATGTTAGACTTGCAAAAGGTCATTAAGATACGGCTGCATTAAGATATCACAGATGAGAGCGCTAAAATACTCAAGACACGATGATGGGCACACAACAGGGAAGAAAGTGAGGTGTGTGTAATCACGTGTGTACATTTTGTGACTGTCCACACCCTCTTTCTCCTCCCTCCTCACTTTTCTTCCTTTTTTCCCCTCCCTTGCTTTTTTTCTGTCACATGCTCCCCCTAAATCTCCCTATGAAATCTACTCTTGCCACGGGTAATTACAATGAACAACTTCATATGGCTGCTCCGCCTGCTGCTGAGATAAGGCAGGGTAGCAGAGCACGCACAATCACACACACACACGCACACACACGCACACCTCCATCCCCCTATCTTATCTCCATCGTCACAGAACAACCGCCTTCTGCCCAATTCTGCCCTAATCTTCTGCGTAAACAATACTGATATTTCACCACCGTCCACAAGGAGGAGGGAGGTGGAGGGGTGAGGAGGAGGAGGGGAGGAGGAGGAGGAGGAGGGGAGGACAGAGGGGAAGAAGAAAAAGACTAAGGCATGATGGATGGAGGAGAAAGGTGGGAGACTGATAAAATCACTCCTTTATAAAAACATAACTCCTCCTTGTCTTATTCAGCCTGACTGGTGTGTGTGTGTGTGCGTGTGTGTGTGTGTGTGTGTGTGTGTGTGTGTGTGTGTGTGTGTGTGTGTGTGTGTGTGTGTGTGTCCATACAACATTGATAAGATGGTTGGAAGCTACATTTTCTCCATTGCAGGTTGCATTTTCTTTCCTACAACAATTTTTGGGTTTCAGTTTCGTGGCCATTTATGAACTCTAACCGCTAAATGCACATTCACTAAGCAGTCATCTATTTAGTTGTCTTCTTAACATCATGACATAAGAAGTATTTTAACTTTAAAATGTAACATTTTACATAAACTAGTTAAATGACAGTTCGCAGAAACTCACCTTTGTCGACCATCAGTTGATTTAATTTAATTAAAGGGGAATTCTGGTTTATTACAACTTGAGTTCCAGTTTTCATTTCTTTGTCTCGATTGGAATTTGGAAAATAATTGAGAAATGAAAAGACTTAATTTGTTTATCTCTGCCAAAGCGGTTCTGTTTGTGTCTTTCATTTGTCCATTCGTTTTCAGGGTTACACCGAAGTACTGGACTGATTTTCACGCACCTTAAGATATGGGTCACAAAAGAACCCATGGAATTTTTTGTGATCGCGACCTGTGGGCGGATTGAAAAAAAATCATATTTTCTTTAACTTTGATAGGGTGTTTTCAACATTTTTGCTGACTTCGCAGAGAACAATTCATAGATCTCAATAAAAAAATGAGTTAGGAGTATAAATAATTAAAGATCCAATTAAAAATCCTGTTGGGCCGTGCCGGAGGTTTCCACTTAGTGCCATTGTAATTGTTTTTGTGTTCATGCAGTGGCAGAGCACCAAGCTGTGCTGCACACTTATACAGTTAATCTTAAGAAAGTCAAGTTGATGCGATCTTATCATAAGTGGACAGCTGCAGTGCACACCTGGGTTCCAACGTTTGTTACCACATGTGTCTCAAGTAATTGGATCTCACTTTTTCTGCTCCGCATGCAAATAAACATGTAAATACTCAATCTTCAGTTATTTTAACTTAATTTAACTAAAAAAACAAATTCAGCAACTTGACTTTGTGATATTATTAACGTCTGTTAATTGTCAGTGGCGATGACACTTCACAAAGCATTGAACTACAGCCAGCTTCATCACTTTTTTTTGGTCCCCTGGAAACATTTCCTAGGTCGCAATTTGCAGCACGTTTCTGAGTTTGCACGTGTAGTGACTTTTTGCAGCACGTGTGCATGTTTTTTCTTAATTTTGCAATGTGTTGAGCTCTCTCAGCCACTGTAAGAAAGAAAAGAAAAAATCAAAAAAGTTTTTTTTTTTTTCTTCTTCTTGGTGTCTTCCAGGAAAACAAATCATTCAAGAGGTTTGATGCATTTCTGATACTTTTGGAAATATCCGATATTTTGAACAAAACTGTGAGTGAACAGAGAATGTGAGCTAGTACGTACGATATCATTTCAGTAGTGGGTCCCTGTACTCAGAGATATGAACATGCCACTCTTTCTTTCTTCCAACATTTGCATGTGTTTTATGAATCATGCACAGAATCACGACACCAACTGCACTGACTGCACAAACCCTGGCATCCACCTACACCAGCTTTGACTGACATCCCCCTCGACAAGCTTCAACAGAGGCTCCTGTTGTGAAAACACTGTTGTTTGCTTTTAGTGACCTCAGCCTATAACTCAGAATAAAACAGCCTGGATCCTCAGAAGTGCGTCCTGGCATTTAAATTGTTTTTGCTGACCTGCAAGTCCGTGGGACCGGAGCGATCTGAATGCTTTTAAGAGGATGCCCAGTTGTAGCGCAGAGCAGCACAAACTGACAACACAGAAGAGTTTATGTGTTTATGTATAAATTTAGATTATAATTCAGCTCCTACACTCACAGACACTTTTCTTACCTGAAGCCACAAGTACAGGAACGCAGACGTGAGCTGCGTGACCTCTCAGCGGAAGATTGTGAGAGAAATTAAAGAAAAGCTCTGTTGTGACTGCAGCTCTCCCATCATGCTTTGTGTGTGATATTTTGCATGTGTATATCTTGTTATTTCTGTCTCCATAAAACTACAAAAGCAGCTTTCAGTCGAAGCATTTGAATTTTCACCCCCTCCCCTCCTCCCTCGGCTGTGATAACCTCAGGGGGTCTGAGGAGAATTAGGAATGAAAGTTGATTTAATCTGCCGCACGCACGTGCACACGTGCACACGTGCACACGTGCACACACACACACACACACACACACACACACACACACACACACACACACACACACACACACACACACGCACGCACGTATACACCTCCTTGGTTCAGGTTAGAGGTTGACAAGTGTGTGTGTGTGTGTGTGTGTGTGTGTGTGTGTGTGTGTGTGTGTGTGTGTGTGTGTGTGTGTGTGTGTGTGTGTGTGTGTGTGTGTGTCTCTCATCAAAACAGCAGTTCAGTCTGAAGTCCCCAAATCATCCAGGACATTTCCATTGTCAACACAACACTACCAGCAATGCTGGGGCCATCTGGTTTGGGAAACGTTCATTCATATAAACATGTTGTTACTTCCACTCTTAATTAAATGCACTCATGTTGTAAAACATGTTTTATTGCAGATTTTGCTATAAATTGTTTTTCTCCTAAGTTATTTAATTGTATTTGTTAAGGTATTAGCCAGGCTGATAGAAAGTGTGTCAGCGCAGAATGTGGAATGTCACCAGGATTTCTTTGAGATCTTATAAGCCCCCCCGTTGATCATGTTAAATCTGTACCTGGTATAATTTCTGGGATAATCCAATTTCCCCTCAGGATTTGTGAAATGGAGCGTTTTGAATCAAATATGAAAATGTAATATGTCACATAACAGGTTAGGAGTTTAGAATGGCTGAGAACTACAGAGGCCCAGTTCCCCCTGAAAAACACTTCGCCATCAAAACAACAACATGTTGCCCGTTTGAACCAAATTCTAGTTTTAATTATTGCAAAGGGTGATCATGCTTAAATATAGAGTGTTTTCACTTGTTTCTCGGGAATAATTTTGAATTTGTGTGAAGCAGGATGTATAACTTTGTTTTGAGAAAAGTATGCAAATAAATTTGTTATTAAAATAATAAGAATAATGATTATTATTACATATTGTTAATATTATGCTCTATGTGAATGTGTAATTTATTATATGAAGGTCTAAACGTGGTTTCAATGCATTCTCCATGCCTAAAACAATCCCATTTAGTCGAGTAAAGGTTGAAGAATTTCAGTATATTGAGTGTAGAGTTACTGGAATCAGCCTGTAACATATCACTATAATGTTAAGAGGTGAAAACTGAGATGTTTGTTTTTCATCGTTAATTTAGAGACACAAAAAAAACATGTTGCAATATTTGGTTTGAACTAAAAAAAAAATCACAACAAGCTCATAAGAGCCGCTTATTGGCCGTTCCCCTGAGGGATGATTACTTGTTGTTGCAGCCTGTCACCCAGTAAACAATGTGACAGTAAACATACATGTTGGATAATGAAAGACAACAGTGGATGATACACAAAGACGTGATCTTCCTTCAGCAAAAGTTACAGGGAGTAAGATAGAGCAGGGAACTCCTGTTGACAGATTTCCAGCGGGTGATACTGTGAGAGCCCTGTGCATCCTGGCCGGGGGTGGATTTCACCGTGTGCTGCAGAGGCCCGTTTGTTGTGGAAAGGATTACGGTGACCGATCTACTCGCAAACAAGATTAGTGACAGCGGCTCATGTTTGATTGGGAAGCTCCAAAACAGCCTCGCAACTGTGAGACAAGTTGTTGTCTGGCTTTTAGTCAGCAGGAAGGGAATCGTGACATTCACGTGCAACCAAGTCAGGACAAAGGGACAATCTGTGCACTCTAGTTTGACCGGTCCTCCTCTGTACGTCTCACTGTTTCCTGTTGTTGCAGATCAGCCTCTAAAAAGCAGGACACAACAAAGTAAACTCCAAAGTGATTCTGCCTTTGACTCGGAGATGGAACTGTGGAGTCATGTCTTTTTATAGAGCTGTACACAAACACACACACAAACACAGCACGGTCACACACACGCACTCAGGAGTCTTTCTAATCCCTAGTTGAGACAGGCAGACACCCCCCCAGTGCATCACTCTCCCGCTCATTTCATAGATCTGTCATCATCCCTGGACAACCGCACCTCAACCAGGATGACTAATCTGCGCTTGGCTCGCTGTCCTGGCTGACTCAGGCTGCCATGTCGATTCTATTTCAGACGTGACTCAGCGATCGCTGAAGCGAGCCGTGATTGGAATGGAGACAAGTCACACAGAGGGGAGACAGAGACAAAGATGGAAAGACAGCAGCAGAGAGGAGGAGGAAGAGGAATTATCTTTATTCTCAACTCATTAAAACTTGTTCAAAAGCTGTAGGATGACTAATGGCGTAGAGAGTGTGTGCGCATCCTCTCTTGGTTCCACTCCAGCCCTGACAGTGAAGACTCCAGGGCTGACACTGGGGACAACCCACCTCGGCCTGGCCCAGAAACCCTCACCCACACCACAGCCCCCTCCATCACTGAGCATACTCATCCAGACAGTGACACTGGCACAGAGGTGGTGGAGCACTGTAACATACATGACATGAGAAAGCACAATATCAGTGTGATGATATGTGAGAGAAACTGCATCCATCCACTATCAAAACCAGCCACCTGCAGAAGTGTCCTGAGAAATTATCCTCAACCTCACAGACTGGTGAGCTAGGCAGAGTCCCCTAGACACACACACACACACACACACACACACACACACACACACACATTGCCCTCTTTACTAGGCACCACTCCAGTTTTTGCCTTTCTTTTTATGTGCGTGATGCGTCATGTTCAACTTCACAATTGCCAGTGTTGCATCTTGCACTATAAAACATACTGTTGCATGTTGTAAAAACAATAAGTGCACAAACCTCAATGGATATTTACATGCCAACGCCATTTTTAATGAATATCATAAAGAAAAAAGGTGCAGTGTTACAATCTAGACTGCCAAAATCTAGAAGAAAAAGAAGAAATTAGCACGTTCACCTTGGTGTCATGGTTCCATCATTACCTATCGAAGTCAATTAAAACAAGATGTTAGTGGGTGACCAGTGGAAAAGTGAAATAATGCAAATTGAGTAATGTCTTTCCTTTAGTTTATGTGTCACGTCGTGTTGATAGAAATGTTTGACATGAAAGACTAACCACAGTGAATACGTGTGTGCTGAGATTACGCCGACTCCCTCCAAAACAAGACCACTGGTCAATTATTAACAAATAAACATTGATCTGTTTGAGTGGGACAGAAAATGTCTCGAGGTTTTAGACGAGCTCCGTCTTCTCTCTGATGCTGGATACGTCTCTTCTGACCTCTCTCACCCTCTGTGTCTTTCCCACAGATACATTGCAGATCAGTGGGCCTGCTGTCTTTGCCAGGCAGCGGTACACCATTCCTGCTGAATTATTCACATCTTGCGGAGGAGAGGAGCAGAGAGGGAGAGACAGACCGTATAAAGCCGAGCTAATTAAAGTAGTGGTATTAAAAGTGTGCCCGTGTCTCTTCCGAGAAGGGAGGAAAGGGAGATCAGCTGTGATACCTTTCCTCTCCCCGTGTCTATCACTCGTTCCCCCGCCTCCTCCTCCTCTCGCTTCACTTATCCCCCTCTTCCCTTGGCTTTCTCAGGAAAATTACAACCTGACTGCTCACTTTAATATTTCAGCATCTAAGTGAGTGTGACAGGCTCTCCTTTGTGTCGTTCGCTCCCCCCCCTCCCCCCTCTTTCCCAGAGTCCCTGCTTCCTTCCATCCACCCGTCCCTTTCTCTCCTTGCCCCAACCTCCTCTTGTCGTTGGCTCATCATCCCCCCCGATGGTTCAACTTTTACCATGTGACAGGAGAGAGAGACATGGAGGCGATGGGGGGGGGGGTGAAAACAAAAACAAATCAAGCTCAACCAAGACGTCTCTGCCAGGCTATCAGCCTGTCTCTCGCTGTCTCTCTGTGACTTCCATGACACGTACGTGACCATGAACCCACAATGAGGAGAGGTATCGCTTCACCCTGATTTACGCCACTCACGCTCGCACGCTCGGGCCTGGACGCACACAGGCAGTGTTTCAAAGTGACAGCAAAGGTAGCGATCTCATCCGCAGAGACAGACACGGACTCACAATGGAGGTGTGCGATTGGTGTATGTGTGTATGTGTGTATGTGTGTGTATCATAAGTTGTCTCCTATATTTGAGCCACTTGAGCTCATGAGGTTCCTTTGAGAAGACACTTAGTGCCTCCAGAACCAATGGTCTTTTGTGTGTCTGTATCTAAGCTCATGTGCACCATTGTGTCAAGAATACAAATGTGTGTATGTGGAAACGTATTATACACAAATGTATTATACATATCGGAGTATGAGAGGTGTACTTGTTGGTGGAGTGATAAGAGTGTGTTATTGGAGGTGAATAGCCAAGAAGACGGCTCAGTGTGTTGTGTTCACGGGCACTATGATACACATCAATGATTTATCTCGTCTCTCCTGCTCCCCCATTCATTCTATTTTCATCTCTGCCATTTGATATCCCCGTCTGCCTCCATTCTCAAAACACAACGTATTATTTCCAGAAAGCAAGTGAGAGGTATAAAGAAAGCCAGAGGAAACAAGCCAATAAGTAGGAAACTAGAGGGTGCATGCGTTGCTGTTGTTGCACCGCATCACAACAAAAGCTTCCATTACACTTTTGCTCCTACACATGCGCAGGTATGTCTGCACGCAAACACACAAAAGAAGAATCGCACACACAAACAGAGAACTCCCAACGAAGTGAGCAGATAGCGACGCTGTACACAACATTGATCCTCTAATTTACTCCTCTCTATCAAGCTGCAAGGCTATTGATAAAATAATACCATATGCAGGCCTCGGCTGCACTGCCAAATTGCTAAAATGGGGCTGCTCTACTTAAAGCGTGTCCTGTAATGGTTTTGGCATTGATCGCGGCTCTCCCTCACTCACTCCCAATGCAAACAAACCCCATTCAATTGCAGAACTTGAGAGCTAGAATGTATACGTGAGCGTGGGCAAAGCGATTGTGCTAATCACACACACACACACTCACACAGAGAGGCAAACAGAACTCGCACAGAGCAACATACTTATACAGAACATGCACACACAAGCTTTCAGCGGATGCTCTGGAGTATTTTTGTGAGTTCATCAAACGCTGAAATGAAGTATTTGCTTTTAGTTTGTGAGCAGAGCTGCATTGTGCGGCGGCAGGCAGGTTTTAGGGATGATTGGGAGATTAAGGCCGGTTGAAAGGCCAATTTGACCCCATTTTTACTCTGATGGCTCAGCTGACCAATTTCCTGCTGCTGAGTCGCCCGCAGGCTGGAGTTGCTCACACACACACACACACACAATTACAATAGGTGTAAAGTGTGCATGCATATACAAACAATACCTGCGAGCGTGCACACATGGATACACACACACACACACACAGAAGCCGGTTGCTGTTGGTGACAGAGAGTGTGTGCTGAAACATAAAAAAGAAAAAAGATGAAAAAGACACAATAGGATGAGGGAAGCAAAGAGAGAGAAAAGAAGTAACAATGGTCCAGGTCAGAAAATCTCATTCAGGGCAAAGTCAAAGCTTTGTCTCGCTTTTTACACTTGATTTTAAATTCTTTATTTCTGGCAGAAATAAGGAGCAATAAAAGAGTCAGGAAGGAGAATCACTCGTGTGATTGGGACAGGATGTGTTTTAGCAACAACTGTTGTTGCCAGAATACAGAAGACCACACTGACTGAAGATGCTGACCTGACCTGACCATCATGCAGCTTCTGTAGACACGTCAAGAAAGTCTTAAAGCCCCTTGGTTTTTTAACACGTGTACATTTGAGGACGCCCTTAAGAATGGGACATTGATTTTTTACGCTGATCAGACACCAATATTATTCTCTATAAAAATGCGGATGTGTTTTCAAATGTAGCTGGACAGAGTCTCAGAGAGAGAGAGAAAGAGGATAATGTTGGAGGGAATAAGCTGAGAAGTGTGACAGCGGAAACATAACACAGGCAGGAGAGGGAGCGACACACACACTCACACAGGACAGGATGGGAGATGGGAGAGAGAGATAGAGTGTGACACAAAAGGAGAGAGAAGGAGAGTCCAGCTGGTGGCAGAAACAGAGAGAGATGTAAGGATATGACACCTCCTGTCTCTGCACTGGCCCTCGCTGGCCTCTGCTGGAACATACATGACAGCGCTGTCACACTCGTTTATGCTCGCTCTCTCCATCAAGGGAGAGCTATATGGAGTGTGGAGTCATAAACAGTGGGCGAGAGAAGGACGGGCCGACAGAACGAGAAGAAAAGAGAGAGCATGAAGGAAACAAGGAAAAAGAAAGAAAAAGAGCTTTGACACTCCACCAACTCAACATTGCTGCCACAGTACTAATGTCATGACATACCACCAACCTGCGTGTGTGCGTGTGTGTGTGTGTGTGTGTCGGTGTACTTTTCTTTAATTGTTCACACCTATGTTAATCAGTTGCATTTTTGGCAAGTGTTTGTGTTCTTGAAGAGCTCGTAAAAAATAACAACACTATAATTATTAGTCGTACCAGTATCACAGAACAGAGCGATGACACATAAATATTAGATCCACATGACAGCTACCTGTTACAAAACCAGTGGGTTTTATTGGATGTGAAAACGTCCTTTGGGAAACATTTCGGCTGCAGGACTGAGCTCCCATTCAGCCGCCAGAGCTCGACTGGACGTTCAGGTAAACGACTTCCATGGAACAATACGGAGCCATGAGTGTGAAGTGTTGTACCAGGAATGTGATTTATGCAGTGAGTTGCTGGGTGACGTTGAGCTGCGGTAAAAGTTGAACTAGAGTCAAGTCCACGTGTTTTGGCAACCACGCTGACGCAGGGATTTCTTCAAAGTAAGAGTTCCTGAGAAGATTCCAAACCGTGGTTATGAGTCATGAGTCAATAAAATCTTGTTGCCTTGAAAACAAAAAACAAATGCCTTCATCATATCTTTTAATCAACTATTTACACTACACATCATTATACCATTTATATTTCTGTATAGATTAAAAAAACAAGGAGCCAATTCAAAGTGACAAGAATCTTTCCTCCAACAGGCAACGTGTGAAATTCTGCAACACCTCTCTAACTTTATTGTCAACGCAATATTTATTACCAATTTTCCAAACTATTTTTCAGTCGAATTCTCCAGAAAGGGATGATCAAAAACACAAAGTACCCATTTGGGGGTGGATTGGTTCAAGGCCCAAAATAAATAGGGTTGAGTGAACAATGATCGCTTCATAACAGTCAAACCATTGCCACAAAGTCTGAGTCAATTCCCCTAAAACTAAAAAATATGTTGATGGATAAAAGTAAATAAAGGTATCATGCATATATCTGTGTTCACCACTCGCTCCACCTCCAACTTTGCTTTGCTACCATCCATATTCACGCCTGTATAGACGCAGGCAGGGGAGAAAACTCTGGGCGTCTTATGATTTGCATGCGATAAATAAATGAGGTGAACCAATCAAGAAAGTGTGAGTGTGTGTGTGTGTGTGAGTGTGTGTGTGTCAGTGCAGAGGCTTGTGTCGGAGCTCAGCTGGTTAAAATTGCATGACAGAAAGAGGGGAGGAGGAAGTGCGAGAGAAGCAAAAAAAAAAAAAAAGAAAAAACGATCAGTCCGGCATAGTAGTTAGTTTATGTAAAGACATAGAAACACTGAGAGAGCGAGAGAGAGAGAGCGAGAGCGAGAGAGAGAGCGAGAGCGAGAGAGAGAGAGAGAGAGAGAGAGAGAGAGAGAGAGGGGAATGGGAAATGCGGAGTCTTGGAGGGCCCTGTCACCCCGCTCGACACAATAATGAATTTCAAATAAGTTATTCACTTCAGGAGTAAGTGGCTGGCACCCACTCCTTACAGCTGGTTTGTTGAGATAATTGATTTTCAAATAGTTTTGAGGACGAGGAATGGGGGCTGCTGGTGGAGGCAGAGGAGGGGGGGGTGTTGCTGGGCGCACAGGGGATGACAACTACAACGGGGTGGTGTGCACATGTGTGCCACTGCTACTTTTTGAGTGTGTGCATGTCAATTATGTGTGTGTCGCGTGTTACAGAGGTGTTTTAATTCGCGCAGGAAAGAGGCCGTGTCGGAATGGAGGCCGGGCCCGCCATAGCTGTAATTAAACTGATACAGCTCTGCAGGCACACACTCACACACACACACACACATGGAGAGAGAGAGAGAGAGACGCAGGAAAGATGAATTTTTCATGTCTCACACGTCTACTTCATCTCCGCCGTCTCTCCTCTCTTTCCGCGGCTCAGGGCATGTTGGCTCGCTAAACTTTGTGCCGCTTTTTCGCCGGGCTGCTAACGTGGCAGCGCTCCTCCGCTGGCTGCACTGACACAGATAACTGAGCATCCGGGATGACAGCGACACAGACTCAATGAGATGCATTAGTGGCAGGATTTGAATTGACAATGCAATTTACCACTCTCTATCTATCTGTCTCCACCACCCTCTTCTCGCTATCGCTCTGTTTAATTCATAGCAAGAGGGAGGAGGCGAGCTGAGGAAACTGCCGCCGGGAGTTTCCATCGTGAAGAGCTTCATGTTTACCACGAGGCTCTGAACATCACGAGGGAGAAAACAACAAGCACTGCCAACAAAACAGATACTGCCCCCCTTCATCAGATCATTAAACAGGTTTTTGAGATGTTCTCAATCTGTGATTTTAAAGATGCTCTTAATGTTAAAAGGTCAACTGATTTATTAGAGGCTCACAAAAAGAAAGCTCTGCTCTTACATGACGGCCTTGACTCTAAATTACCTGTGGGTGGGAATGGTTTGTCTCTGTCGGCCCTGTGATGGACAGGTGATCACCAATGAGACCCAGTGAACTCTGCCATGCACCCCGAGTTTGAATGTGTAGAAAGTTCCAGATTCTACCTTTAATTTCAAATCTTTTTAATGCTATTTAACTTTGGTAAGTGTTAAAATGTAACTTATTTAGTGCTGTCTACATTTAATTTAAAATTTGTGATGAATTGTCTATGACCTCTGCTTTATGATCATTTGAGTTACAGGTGTTGAGGTACCAACTTTAACCTGAGATTACACCTCCAGTGTTTCAGTAACTCACGTCAGCACCAGCTCAGTAATTATGTCCACATTCAATAAAAATGACGCAGCAGCAGTTAACATTAGCCACAGCTCATCATTACTCCAGGAAGTGGTGTGACAACAACGACAACAATGATCTGTCCAAAACCTTAAGTGTTTTTTTGCTGACTAACTGTACCGGCACTTAAGTTGTCCAAAGAAATGTTGACAGTGAACTTTGAAAAACACTGAACCCAATCCAGGGTTTGAATCATCCACTATCAATGCTGTCTGACAGTGAACACACCCCCCTGCCGTCTCCACGACTTGGATTCTCAGGAGACGGGACATTTTGACAGATTTGGCCTTCAGCCTAGATACTCATTTAGACTATAATTGAGCCATAAGCTTAAAAGGTAATCTGTGTAGCCTCTGTTTAGCACCTGACTGTCATTCTGTGTGTGTGAGAGTGTTTGAAACCCAAACCTTGTCATTGTGCAAGAGGAGGACCGAGGAGCAGGCTCTGTGCAGACATGTACGCAAACTCTGGAGCCAAATTCTCACATGGGACAGAGGGTTGCAGGACTACACACACTTGGAAGCACACACTGAAAACACAACAGTGTTTTTGTGTGCATTTGTTCTTGTGCTTACTGTATGTGTGTTCATTCTGATTCAGATTGACAGGATGCTTAGGAGGCTGTGTGCTCACTATAATTACACACACTTGAAAAATGTCGGCTCTTGGTGTTGGAGAGGAGGGTGTAATCAACGCTCTCTCTCTCTCTGTCCCACACACACACACACACACACACACACACAAACACACACACAAACACACACATGCACAGACAAACACACAGATGCACGCACACCTGACATTCTTGCAAAGATTAGCAACACACCTCTTTACTCTGGAATCCAATCTGTGGATGAAGAAAATATGTCAGATACACACGCACACAGGCACGCACATGCTCACGCACACACACACACAAACAAAGGGAGCATCACTGTCACCATCAGTGAAAGCTGTTGTGTTATCATGAAATCTGGCAGCGGCGTCGCTATCATCATCACCTTCGTCATGTTGTTAGCGGTCTTTGTTTATTAATTAAGTCAAGAGCTTGGTAAACATAAATCCACTGGGGTGTGCACCTACTCACATGCAAACAGCATTTTAGAGAATGTGAACTCACTTCAGTTCCTGATGAGGTGAGACATGAAGAAGACAACATGGGCAGACAGGGACAGTGGATGAACTGCAACAACCAAAGTGTCGGTGTTGCACCATTTTTATTTTATTTTAGTTTAAAAAACAGGAAAATGCAAATGATTCCACTATTGCTGCAAAATGTCAACTAGGTGTATTCTTCAAAAAAACTATATTAGTCACACTTAAAAGAATGTTTCAGTGCAGAACCTCCACCATTTGTTTCCTGTAGCTTCCATCGCATGGCTTTAAGTGAAGTTGTACTTTGGTGAATTTTGACCTGCGATATTTGCTTCGCATTTGCACTTGTGACCAGGAACCTCACACAGCTCCATCCATTATCTATATCGCTATAATCCTCTGAGGGTTGTGGGGGAAGCTGGAGCCAATCTCAGTTGACATTGGGACAGATGCATGGTATGCGGGGTACGAGACAAACAACCCTTCACTCCCACATTCACACCTATATGGTCTTTATTAACCTAACCCCAGTCTGCATGGGAGGAAGCCGGAGTACCCGGAGAAAAACCACACACGGGGGGGAACATGGAAGCTCCACAACAAAAGTGGGATTCAAACCGGGCACCATCTTTCTGTGAGGCACAAATACATTCAGCATCACACAAAATAATTATCCGTCAGCCTGATGGTTTAGGTCGTGGCAGGTTTATTATCAGCTTAACTATGTGGTTAAGGCCTTCGGTGAAAAAAAATCAGCACCTAACTGAAAACAGGATGGACCATGATTTTTAATGTCAAACCACAAACTTTAACCGACATCAGTCTACATCCACTTTTCCAACTGACAGAGCTGAGTTAATAGGAAAAGGACAATAGATTGTTCTTTTTATTGTAAAATATAAACATGTCCTTTCACAATCAAACAACTTGGAAACGTCAAAGTCGTTTTTCCTCTTGATCTCCAAACTTATTTGTCGAAGCAACATTATAAAACCTAAGAAAAAAAACAGTGTCTGCCTTTTCTCTTCCTACTGGGCACCTTAATTACCTCGGCCACCATTTACTAGAGGTTATTAAGGAACAGCTGTCTCCGCCCTATGTTTATGTATGTATGTTTCTGCCCTCCAATCTCAGCCCTTAGGCTACCAGTCCTGCCTTTTAGCATAACAAGTATGCACTCCGCAGTCCAGGTTCCATGGTCATTATTCTGCACCCTGTGGTCCCTGCATTCCCAAGTACACCCCCAGGTCCCTGGCCTCCCACAGGGCAGCAGTGAGGGACCACTGTTTTCATTAAGACGGTCATTTTCTGCACACTGTGATTTGTGTGCGCCTTTTTAAATAGTTTTTAAAAAGCAAGGGCCCCCTTGCATTAAATACCGCCGCAGTAGAACTATTAAGTGGAGCGACACATGCTGGACGAACTGTTTTTATGGCATTTCAATTCCATCGCAATGGGACAGCGTTACAACACACACACACAAATGCACAAACATCACCTTTGGCCCTTATTACGTATAGATGGCACGTAGCTTCACATCTAAACATTGCTTTATGCTCCTCTTTATTGCTTTTACTATTACTGCTTAATTCTCTCACAGGAACTACAGCCCACACACACACACACACACACACACACACACACACACACACACACACACACACACACACACACACACTCTTCCACTGTCTCTACCATTTTTCCCTTGTTGCTGAACTTCAAGACAGGCAAATTAATTATGGCCTTCTTGATCTAGAAACAATTATGATTATGCCGCGGCCTCCTCAGCACAGCCTCAAAGTGTCATGGCTGCCACTCCCAGCGTCTTTCAAGTGTCGTGCTGCTGGATGGCACTATTAGCGCGGCACTGCATCTTATCACCATGGCCTAATCATCCTCCTAAGAACTGGAAGGCAGTTTACGCTCTTATAATTATTAATTACTGAATTTAACTGCAGATATGATTTTTCCATTAAGAGTGAAGAAAGATACTTGATCATTTCGGTGTGTGTGTGTGTGTGTGTGTGTGTGTGAATCTTTGCTTCTTTGCTATACTTTTTTCCTTAACCTTAACTAAGTGCTTCAAGTTGCCTTAACTTATGAAAGTGTGAATGATGTCTCAGTTATCAGGGGCCTGTTTATCCATATTTGCAACTTGCCAGCTGTGATTTGTTTGGTTTTAACGTTTTCCCTGTTGCTCATTATGTGGCTCTTTAAAATAAGGTCATGCATGTGACATATAAGCGTGAGTGTGCAGAAGACGTTTTTCTTCAATTTGCAAGCGACAAAGTCGTTTGTGAAACCACTTGCAATCTGTATGAGCAAATCACTGTATGACACTGGCCCTAGGTGAGGATGTTGTACAAGTAAACAAATTTAATATGTTGAAAGCGATCGGCTTGAAGAATCGGTCTAAACATTTCTCTTTGTGATGATAAAAAAAATGAATTTGATCAACTTCATGTTTAACATCAGTATTGGGTTTTAATTATTTATGTGTGAACCTCGTTTTGATGAGTTTTTATTTTAACGCTGGTGTTTTTCTGTGTTTGTGTCTGATGAAAAATGAAGTGCAGAAAGTAGCAGTGTAAAAAGAGCACAGGATCCAGAGACATGAATATGTTTGTTTGTCCTGAGTGGACGGAGAGGGGGTTCCGGCAGAAAGACATTTTATCAGTCTCCCCTATCATAACTGAGACACGCACTCAGTCATGTTCACGGCAACTCACTGTCGGTAGCATAGCACAGTCTACAGGGGGCATGCTCTCTCTCTCACACACACACACACACATGTCCCAGATTCTAACACAGAAAAGCACTTCGTGGACAGGCTGTCTGGGGGAAGGTGTGGAAGATATGTTATGGCCTTTTTCTTGGAGCTATGCTAATAGTTCTGCAAGGACACACACACACACACACACACACACACACACACACATTGTGTCCCCATGACGTCAGAGGATGTTACACTGACTTATATTCATTTCCATGGAGACTAACTATAACCTTAATCTAATTGGAATGATTTATGTATGGGGTCTGGCTCGCTCCATTTAAGAAAGAAGTGTACCCATGATGTGACTGCACATTTAGGTTCCCCACAAAATGAGGAACACCTAGACCACACACACGTACACAGCTCTAAGAGACGGGTCTCACGCTGCTGTGTGGGGGTGAATCCCAGACACTGGCTGTGTTGCACAGTAAGAGACCCCTATTTCTGCCACCCGGAGGGAGGGCAGGGGAGACAGAGCCCAGCGAGAGTGAGGCAGTGAGAAAAGATAAAGTTGTCTCCATGTTTTTGCCTCGGGCTCCATCCTGCAGTCTTGCTGCGGTACAATACATCAGCAGCATCAAACCTGCATCTTTATACAGCCGAGCTGGAAAAAAAAAATGCAATAATTTCTCTCAAATGATGTGTGACCCCCGAGGTTATTCCCAGTTCTCAAGTCTTTGTGTGGCAGTCCATGTTCCCCTGAATGAAAAGCCTGCTTATCAATAAAGAGGCCAAGCACTGTGAAAAGCCAGAATGTGGGGAGGAAGAAAGGACTGACTCTATAAAGGTTTGGTCCTGTGGAAAGGCAGCACACGTGGCTCATAAACGCTGGCCTATTCAGCTCAACTGCAGAGCTGAAAACAACAATAAACACCCGCACCCAGACTCTGGAGTGCGTTTGTGTGTGTTAGTCGTCCTAAGTGTGGAGATGATGTGCAGATGCATATGAATGTGTTTTCTGTGCAGATAACCTTAGAAAGGCACTATATGTTTCTTTCATTTAAGTCTATATGCAACATTTTGTGCAAAGATGGTGCAGACACTGTGAAAATCCACAGGGTTGGTTCCTCATGAATTTTTCCTTCATTTGTTTTGTGTCTTGATCTTTGAAAAGTTGTAACAGCTCAGTTTAGATTACAGGCAGGAAATAAACATGGATGACGTGCTATTTCTTCTGAACCCCAAATATCCTGGTTACGAAGGCTGCCATCTTGCGTCGATGATGGAGCCGCAGTATCAAGATCCCCCCCCAATGCATGTGGCAGCCTCAGCTGTCAATCATGACGTCTCAGCCCGTTTTTATAGCAAATCAAACTTAGTGGAAGAATAAATGCTTGACCGTACATCAGTGTAATAAGAACTATAACTAAAAACTACTTTTTTGACCTTTTAGTTTGGCCTGTGTCCCGTCCCCTAACACGGAAGAGGCAGGGCTTATGACCTATACCGCAGCAAGCCACCAGGAGGCAATCAAGACGCTTTGGCTCCACTTTTGGGCAGCCATCATTTCATGCATCTTTATATAAAGTTAGGTTAAATATAAACTATAATCAGAATATTCAAATGAGGACAAAAGATAGTTTTTGAAACCAATTACCTCGTTTACAGAATCTGGTGATTAATTTCTTAAAGGGACAGTTCACACAAATAACATGCTGTGTTATGATTGTGTATCTAACCTTCGCAAAGTTCACATGAGGCTTTTCTCCAGTAGAAAGTTGTAAAGTTTTGAATAAATGTGGATTATGTGGAGTGACAGAGAGACTATAGCACCACAAACAAATTTCCACTCACCTCCTGGATTGGCTTTTGTATTAATTATCATCAACGCAATCACCTTTCAGGCAAACATAATTCAGGAAACATTCAAAACAAAACCCTGTATTTAAATAAATTGAGTATTAGAAATGGAAAATTACTTTTTTGGCGTTCTTCACTCGCATTCAGCAGGATTGTTCTGTCGTTGCCAAAATGCCACTCACACTACACACTTGTATCTTGGCTTGTACTCTAATATGTGCGGGGGGGGGGGGGGAAGAAGAAACGCCGGTGTTTCTGCTGTGTAATTAATTTACGTAATAAATTAAATGTGAGACTATTCTTCCAGGATGGAACGACAAACAAAGGTCCAATCCATCAATCAATCCGGCTCAGACGTCTCTTGGTGCTCGTCCCCCTCACTGTCAGTCATGATTCCTGCGCTTTCTCATGCCTCCTCCCTCATCTGTTCCTTCTTCCGCTTCTTCTGCTCACACTGCCCCCGGGAAAATAACATTACACCCTGCTACTGAATGGACTTTTTGCATGTGTGTGTGTTCGATGTGGTGTGTTCACATGCCAGTGGGCAGGTCGTGATCTGGGCGTGTGTGTCTGTACCTGTTTCTATTCATTCCATTGTGCTTTTACTTGCTTATGTGAATGTCTACATGTGAATGTCTACACGTGTGTGCTCGTGTCATGGCTGCCCCTGGCCTCCACTAGTCTCCCATAATCATCCTTCCCGTCTCTGTGCCCTGACCTGGATATTGTCCAGGCACAAAGTGCTTTAAAGAGCAGCACCTCACCAGGCATTAGCATTTTTATCACAACACGCACGCATGTAAATATTTCAATGTCACATGAGTGTGGAGCCAGTCAACAAAAAAAAGAGTGTGTCAGCAGGGAAGTGATTTTAGTAGGAAAGAAAATCTCCCTCACGATGGGAATGAACATCCATCGAAAGAGAATGATTAAAAGGCTTTCCTCAGTTAATAAACTACTTTACTCTCTGCTTCACTTTGTCTGCCTTATTTTTTCTCACAATGCTTCAATTACCTCTCCATTACCTGCCGAGCCACAGGTGTTTAAACAGAATAAAGGTTTGAGCGTATTTTGTCCAAAGGTGGATGTTAATCCTTCTTCATTGTTACTATTTAGATTTGCATCCATAACGCTGTGCAGCAGAGCTCCCCGTCGAGCTAACTGCATTTAAAAGCTGTTTCATAAAGAAGTGATTAAATATAATTGCCCATATAATTGCCACAATTGCTTTTAGCATGTTGCTAGTTTGTTGTGTGTCAGCTGAGTGTTTTTGCAGCGCTGAGCACGGTGCATGACACTGATTACTGTCGAGCGTCTGACACCCACAGGGTGAGAGGGAAATCTCTGCAGGAATATGTGTCACACCGAAGCTCACTATCACATCCACATATGTCAAATGACTCACCTTTAGGTGCAAGGTTTTTTTTCTAAAAGATAACTTCAGATGTTAACATCTATATTTAAATATGAGACAAAAAGGGTTTAACTTTACATTTATTTTGTCAAACTAAGCACCATCCATAACTACAAACTTTTCAGACATGGACTGAACTTATGTAGTAGAAACACAAGATCACTGCAGTGGAAATGTACGCGCTGCAGATTTCTGTTAATTGTTCAGGTGTGAAAGGAAAACTGGAAAGAATGTCTGGACCCAACTCTGGAGTTTGAGTCTGAATGATGAAAGAGCATTAACATTATTTTTTTGTTTCTGGTCACCTCACAAACATCAACTTCAAATATTCAGCCTCTTTTGAATTAATGTTTGGTCTCAACCAGTTCCTTAATGAAATATCTGGCTCTTTTTCTGCTTCACTTTATTCACCAGCTCATCACAAACGTTGTTGTTTATGGGTTTAATAAGTCCTGAGAACAAGTTTCATTATCGTCACGTTTCTTTTACAGTGGTCTAAGTGTGATACTAACATTGCTCATGACTCATGCTCTTAGCTGGTTTGGAGACTTGTTTACACTCCGTATTGTCCTCAGTCTTCCTGTGTCACGATGTAAACCCTCCAGAGAGAAACAGCGACAATCACAGACACCTTAACACTGGTTCCCACAGGTATGGTGAAAGAAATCCCTCCACTTACATGAAAATCACCCACTTATAAAAAGAGGTGTCATGTTCCAGGTGAATCAGGTGCCACGGAGTTATGCCCCGGCTTAAAATAAAAAATCATAACCAGGTTAAAAATACATACCCTGTCTGAATGAGAGCAGTGAGGAAGAGGACGTCTTAAAAAGTCTTCCTCATTCTTGCCATCCCACTCTCCAGTTGGTATAACAGGTAATTAGCGGCATGTCATGGCCCGGGTGAGCTGAGGAAGGAGGAAAAGGTGGGTGAGGAGAGAGACACACGGAGAGAGAGATTTCTGATTACCTGACAAGTTAGGGCTGGAAAGGCTACACTTAGCCCATTAAAGATTTTTTGTTCAGCATGACATTTGAGAGCTGCGGTGAAGCTGCGCACCACCTTGCCATTTCCCTGTACACTGGGCATCCATTTAGGGACAGGGGATAGAGAGGGAGGGAGAGGGGGAGGGAGAGGGGGAGAGAGAGAGACAGAGAGAGGGAGGACCAGGCCGCGATGGCACAAATGGATTTCATTCACCAAGGTGAACCGTAGTACGCTGTTAAATGCACTTCCTTGAATGTCAGCAAATGTCACCCGAGAAGCTATTTGCCACCACTTTAATAGCTTCCCCCGACTTATGGAGGGAGTGACAGAAAGTAAGAAGGTATGAGGTGAGCGAAGGAAGACGATGAGTCACGCAGAGTGAGAGACAGACAAAGTGAGGGGGACAAACAAATGCACACACGGACTAGGCAAATGCTGAAAATGACAGAGGGATTAAGCGGAGAGAAAGAGAACAGATGAGAACTAGGCTTGGCTATTGTCACTTCCGCATGATTAAGCAATTAGCTATTTGAGATGTCTCCGACGAGGTGGTGCAACTAGACAGGAGTGGCTATTGAGAAGATAATCCCTCTCTCGCTTTCTTTCTCTTTCCCTCTCGATGAATCTATCTCCACGTCTGTTTATGTGACTTTGCACCTGCGTGTCCTCCGGCCATGGAACATGTTTACAGCGTGTTTCTGTCTGACTTTCTCCTGTGTATGTACAGTACATGCATACACACGCAGACACGCACACATACGCTCAAACACAAACTCACCCTTTTCTGTTAAAGAGCTGACATCATTAGTTGTAATATGAGAACTTGCAGTTTGGCTGATGCCTCCATTTTCTGAGACCTGTCACACAAGGCCAAAGTTAAAACACAAAAACACACACGCACGCACGCACACACACACAGGCTGCATGGAAGTTGAAGGAGTGCTTGCGGTGCTATAAGTCATTGCCCTGCTTCACCATTGTTAGACTGATAATAAAATCCCTTTAACCTCTTAGCAGATAAATTGAAAAACAGAAGGTTCAGTTTTACTAATTTTCTTTCTTCTTCTGCTTCTCTTTTCCTTAATCCTGCTGTTTCCCTCGCACTTATTTTATTTTTACATAATGTATGAAACCTCCTTTTGTGGCAACTTTTCTAATGCTTTTATGCATACATGCTCGGTATGCTTGAATTTAGTCGGAACAACTGTGTGTGTGTGTGTGTGTGTGTGTGTGTGTTGGGGGGGGCTGTGTTGGCTGCAGCCAATCCTAATCCCCCATTCATTTCCACAAGCAGTTGCTAAGGTTACAAATTACCTTTGGTGCTGGTAAGTGGTTTCTTTTATGACACTGGACGCCCTAATCCTTTTACTGAATACATATTTCATTTAGGATTAGCACAACGGATACAGTTGTTCTTAGAATATTCCAACTCCAGCACTCTGTTTTGTTCATGCTCATCAGACACACAGCTTGCATATCAACATCTGGGTCCCATTTAAAATAACTAAATAAATTATTAAATATCAGGGCGCTCCATCTTATTTGTTTCTTTCAAACTACAGTTGTGGGAAAGCCTGAGGGAAGTGAAAATGAATCAGGCAAGTAGTGTTAGATAGGTAACGACGCGGCCATTATCTGGTGAACAATCGATTAGACCGCACTGTTCTCTTCTTCAGGTTTCTATGGCGTGTTCAGAGTGTTTTCTTACAGACGACAACAATGGAGACTGTTTCTTTCATTTAATCTCCACCAGCAGTTGTTACACACTTATCTGACGGCTTTAAATGAAAAATAGGAAGGAACTTTTGAGTTTTTCAGGAACCGAATATCACTGGTTGAAAAGGACAAAAGCGGATTATGGATTAGAGCTGATGGTTGACATCCTGATTCTATGTGTTTTGTGGTGACTATGATGTAAAGTTTGCATAGAGGACAACCAGTGCGGTGATGGGATGTTTTGTTTCTTATGCCAAGATTTGATTATTAACATGTAAACAAAACTTTTATGATTCGATTAAAAGAAAAAGAAACTGTCTAATTGAAGGTAACACAATGAAAACAAGACATAAGACATCAAGACTCATTCATCATCATAAAAACTATTGAAAACCATGTCTGGTCGTTAAACATGAAAATCTACTTGACATGACTCAAGTGCTAATCATGTTCACGGATGAGGTCATGTATTAAAGTTTATATATACTTTATAAAAACGGACGATCTGTGACTCATGCAAACACTGGAAGGAAGAAACGAGTAAAGTGGATTTGATGCGAGGGCGAGTAAAAACATGCTGTTGGGGATTTATCTGGGAGCATTGTTGGAAACATTTTGGATAATGTAAGTACACAAGTAAACAAAATATATAACTAGGTCTTGTCGTTTTTTGGACATTGTAGTGAACAATAGTCACTCAATGTATGTTTACCCATACTGAGGTTTCCAGGCAAAGGATCAGTTTTCTTTGTCTTTGTCAGGACGCTATCAGCTGCAGCCTGACGCGCGTTTTGGGGGAGACAATAGAAAAGACTAGAGAGGCTGGAAATCAAAATTTCATGTGATTTCAAGATGATAGTAGAGGTTGTTATTGACTCGATGTGGCTATTAGGTTTTATATCTGAGCCTTTACAGCAACATTTCTCATCCGATTCGACTCAACAACTCAGAGAGAAGAGTAGAATAGAGTCGATATGTGTGCTGAGGAAAATAATGCTTCTTCTAAGAGCATCTATTTTTTGCTTTTCTTATTCCACGTGTCTTTTAGGCCGAGTTGAGAAAAAAGACCATTTAAGGCCGAAGTGAAAACCGTCCAATCTGCAAAAGGGAGCCATTCACGTTGGTACACATTTGTTGACCAACCACTTGCCCAACTTCATAACTTTGATAATTAGCTGCTTCTGACTGGCTGATTGGCCGACTGGTGGGCTGAATGACTGATGGGCATATTGACTGGCTGCCTGTCTGCCTGCCAAACTGACTGACTGCCTGACTATTGAGGCTTAGTCCTGCTATGTGGTGAGATCATCATCACTGGCAAGCACAACAAAAGACTGATGGGAAGAGGCTGTCAGGCTGTGTGTGTGTGTGTGTGTGTGTGTGAGTGTGTGTGTGTGTGTGTGTGTGTGTGTGTGTGTGTGTGTGTGTGTGTGTGTGTGTGTGTTGGTGGGGGGTATGTGTAAGCGTGTGATGGCTTCATTCCTGTATCAACACAGTGCTTTCTGTGGATGAGCCAGTAGACCAAGCCTGACCATCATCCTCTCTCATCTCTCACTATCACGTGCCCACACACACACACACACACACACACACAGGAAATCAAAAAGCTCTCAGCGCACAAATACACGAAATGTGGGCTTCGGGGGTGAAGTGGTGCTCAGAAGGAGTGAACTTGGGGTCAGGGTGGAGAGAGAGAGACGCAGGGGACAGATAACACTTCTGTCGGACTCCCTACATCTCATTCTCCAGTGTGTTTTCTTTGATTCATCCTGCAACTTAAACTGTAGCGTCAACTCTTAGCTACTCTGCATTTCACAATCATATCAGAGTTTTATATTTCCCAGAGCTGACTCTCTCTTCTCTCGCTTTTCAGCTTTTGAGCTAAAAGAGAGCAGCAGACTGAGGGAAACGACAGTGAGAGCAAAGCCCTTGTTTGGAGGGACACATGGGGGAAGGGATTAAGTGTAACACCCAGCTGTCTACCTGTCTGTCTTGTTGAGGGAAAGTGGGGTTTACAGTGTAACGCAGAGCCAAGCTATTCTCCTCGGTGACAACTCGAAGTGTGTGTGTGTGTGTGTGTGTGTGTGTGTGTGTGTGTGTGTGTGTGTGTGTTCTCTCCTTGCTCGCTCGGTCACAGGGGCGCCATGGTAAGGGGGAGATAGGCAGACAACCAAAATGTCTCTCTCTCTCTCTCTCTCTCTCTTGTCTCCAGTGTAGATGTCTCTTTACCCACACAAAGAGAGAAAGAGAGGATGAAAAACAGAGAGAGAGACGGAAACAGAGGGAAGGCAACAACAACACAGGCCCTCACCCTGCCAACGCACAGCCTCACTGCACCTCTCTCTCTCTCTGCTTTCGTCTTGTTTCTGTCAGGTGAATCTCAATCACCTGCTTCTGAGTATGTGTGACTTCTTCATCCTTTCTCTTCCTCTCTCTCTCTCTGTTCCTTAATCTTTTCTCACTTGCACCTCTCTTGTTCATCCTGTTATCCTTCCTCCCATCTTTTCTTCCCCGCAGTCAAAAGACTGAGTGAGAGGCCGTCTTGTCTGGGAGGTTTCCTTCGCACGTTGTCGTCCTCTGAGGTGCTTCTATCTACTCGTCCTCCCCCCTTTGGGAAACTTTGTAACCTCATTACGTTTCTTTGAGAATGTAATTTTTTTTTTCTTGTAAATTTACAGTATATTGGTTGCACAGAACTTTCTTTGTAACATCATCTGAATTGCGTTCATGAAGAAAATGTTTTCTCGGAATGTTTCTTGTAACATTTCATGGTATTGTGTTTAGTAAATTATATAGGAATGAATATAACGTTCTATTAAATTGACTTTAGAGCATCCGTAATTATCACATGTCCACTAAATTAGCTTTTTTACTCAGTTTGTTTTTAATACTAATGAAATAATGGACAACTTTAAAGAACTTTACAGATGATTATATATATAATATATAAGTCCATTTTTTTACTTTAAAACTAAATGTGTGATAAATGTCACACAATGTGAATTTATCCAACCATGTATCATTTAATGAGTTCAAAAGTAAAAGAGACACCAAATTGGTTTAAGAATTCCTTTTATTTATTTATTCATTCACATTTGTTTTTACAAAACCTGCAATAGAAAATGTTACCGCAGTAATAATAGACCTATAATTTCATCCTTAGAAATAGATTTGTAATTTTTGACCTAATATGCAAAATCAAACTGTATAAAGTATAGTGTCATCTGATACATATATCATATGACAATACTTTAATGATAAAGATTTCACATTGCATCTTCTAAAAAGAATAATTTCAAAATGCAGTCATTGGATTGGAGAAAATAGAAGAGTAGAAAAGGTAGAAGGACTGAACAATAATTCAGGTGCAATTAAAATGGTGGATAACCCACCTGACCTGCAGGCAGTTATCCCTAATGGGATAATAATAATTATCTCCACTAAAAAAAGAACATTTGTGTCTATTTTCCAACTAACACCACCATTCTCTCATACTGTGGATTCATGAAAGAGCAGAGTAGGAAGCAGCTTTTAAACAGAGGTCAAAGAAGCCCCTGAATCAAAGTGGGTAAAAAATAAAAGAAACAATTCATTCATCTGTTTCCTGCATTTAGATAATAGAGTTTTGTTTTTTTAAATAAGTGCAAATGTTTGATTTTTAGTTTTTTTTCTTTGCTGTGGAATTAGAAAAACGACACGAGGTGGTTTGAATAAAAAACCTTGAAAAAGGAAAAGTCTGCAGTCAGACATGTGCGAGGATATAAATAGACGCCAGACTTCACAAGTGCAAACACAAAAGATTCTCAGGGAGGGATGCAAAGTGCTAAACTCACCAGCAGCCCGCAGTGACGTGGTGATGCCGGCGGTGTTCCTGCCGGGGGAAGATTTAATAAAGTCAGAAAAACAAACAGGGTGTGTGCGGGGCCGGGGTCTGTGCGGGGTGAGCGCGGTGCCACACTGGACACATCCTCCTGCGGGAAGGAAGCGGAGTTGTGAAGAAGTAAAGAGAAACAAACAGGAGCCATGGTCGGGTCTGTGTAACCCCGCCGTGAACCCGCGACCTTACCTTCCGACTACTTCCCATTACCTCTGCACGACATCCCCGCCCGCATACCGCAGAGCGCGCACACGCACACGCAGCATTGTGCGGAGCCGGGTGTGCGGGGTGGAGGGCGGCGGCGTGCTGCGCGCGGAGGGGTCAGAAGAATGAAAACCACCAAGTTTGCAGGCAATTACAAAAAAAAAAAAAAAAAATGCCATGGTCGCTGGATGTTCTGCAGCCTCGGTTAACTGAGAGAACTTATTACTTTGTAAAACCTGAAAATATAAAAACATATCCGTGCTTTTCAATAGTAACCTAGAAAAGTTCTATTTCATTTTTAGCTCATTTATTCTCCTTCGCACGTTTAATGGAGGATTAAAAAAGTTCACAGCCAATAGGAAATAAAAGTGAAAAGATATTATCACATGTTGAAATAATCTGGACAAGTTGCAGCCTTGAGTTGTGGCTTTAGGATAATACAACAGAAAATACACAGAAAGTTTACCATTAATATGTGGATAGTACTGTGGCAGTACAAGAGGAACAGAGTGAGTTTAGCAATACTCAAGTGTTAGAAGCCTATTAAAAAGCCACTGTAATTTATATTTATATATAATAACTGATGATGGATGGGATGAGAACCGTTTAGATTTGGATTTTGAAAACTAAAAGTTGCACTTATCATTTGTAAATCCTGAAACTGCTTGAATAGAATTAAATATCATCACTTACCAGTGTTTGTATGATCTTTAAATAGTGTTATAGATTAATAATTGTGTCACAGAAAATTCAACATGGAAAGGTAACTACCTAATTTGTTTATAGTGCTCAACAGCAAGTATATATATATTTTTTTAATTTAAATTTTATTATTTTCTCAGAAGTAACTATCTCTCAATCCTTAAAAGAAAACAAGTGAACTGGTTGGAAAGGTCATTATTTAATTTGTATACAGCTGATGTGCAGCATTAACTCTAATTGGTTTACAAAGACACTGTATATTAATAATATATCAAATATCATTTATTATAAAGGGCTAGATGCCTATACATACTGTAAAAAGCATATATATATATATATATATATATATATATATATAAGCTATTTACATACTTTTTAATTTGTAAACAGTTGTTTTCTCTACCCCTATTATTGTTTAAAGTCACTTCTGTTCTGTTCGATTCTAAACTTAAAAATCATTTAATATACAGTATATGTAGCCTATATATAGCCATAGCCTATGTATATACATATATACTGTATATATATAGGCTATTGCTCTACATTTGAGATAAATACATATGTTTTCCTCAGACGTGGTTGAGATGTGTCTCCTATGTGAAGAGATAACAGGTTAAGTGAGTGGAAAGGTCGCGGTTGCTTAAGATGGAGAAATGAAGCGGCCACAGGAGACGGATCCACAACTACAGCTGCCACACATGAATGTTTGATAAGCGGGCGGGATAATGGCTTCTCAAATCAGCCCAACACAAACATCTCCATCACGCTCTGACATCTGCCATCCAGAGCTAATACAGAGCCGAGGCTGAATAATGAATGAGCATCCTCTGAAGATAAAAAGTGAAAAATCATCAATGTGCCACAAAGCAGGGCGAGTGTGTGAGGTGTGTTTAATCAATGCAGTTTGATTTATTCAACCTAATGCAAAACTTTGTGTGTGTGTGTGTGTGTGTGTGTGTGTGTGTGTGTGTGTGTGTGTGTGTGTGTGTGTGTGTGTGTGTGTGTGTGTGTGTGTGTGTGTGTGTGTGTGTGTGGATGGCAGGTTACATGCTGGCTCCACTGGTTTCTGCAGAGTGTGTATGAGCTTCATGCGTATGAAAACATTATGGTTTCAGTGGCTGTGCGTGGTGAGCGTATCTAACTCGATACAAACTACTGATACTGCATCAGCACCGGGTGGAGGACAAACATCCCACCGCTACACACAGAAGAGACTGTGGTGCCCTGGTGAAATACTCATTTAGAAGGATTTCACATTGAAAACACTGGCGGACACGTTTTACTGTTTTATAAGCTTCACATTTAAATGACAGCTTTAAGTGCTCATTATAGAAATACGAAAAAACTTTCCTCCTGGGGACTTAAAATGATATATTTCCGCAATGATTATTTAAAAAAAGAAAAAGCTGATGAAGAGGATGGACTTCAGAATTTAAATCCCGACGAGGGACGGTGCAGGAGTTCATGATTTTGGTTGGAGCTTTAATAAATAAATAATCATAATAATAAGTATTATTATTATTGCTATAATAATAATAATAAAAACGACAATGCTCATAATAATAATGATGCTACATTTTAAATAGTATTGTTATATAAAGATATTCATTAATAATGTAAGCAGGTGTAAGGAAATTAAACATTTATTCTACACGTTTTAACAGTAAAAGTGTTTAAATAGGCAACAGTATTAAGCATATTAATGAAGATTAATATAACTACGCCTGCATTATAATGTGCTATAAAACGTTCGTTATGTTTAAAACCTGACTTAAAATGTTATAAAAAATAAATAATAATAATGATAATGATGATGATGATGATGCAGAAAAACACCATCGAGCATGTGCAAATATACCTGAAAATAAAGGTTGACAGAGGGACTACACACACACACACACACACACACACACACACACACACACACACACACACACACACACACACTTGATTGTGTGCGGACCTGCTGGTTCAAACTGCTGTTGACCTGTTGCACCTTGTTTCCTCTCGTGTCCTTGAGTCTGTGCAGCTCGCAATCCCTCCCTCCCTCCCTCCCTCCCTCCTCTCCTCCCCCAACCCTGGTCTCCCAGACGTCCGCTATTGATCGGGCGAGCTAAACGGGAGATGCGTGACACAAATCAGATTGGACGGCCGCAGCTCACCCGTGAGTAACCGGCTCCTCCGCCGCCGCATCCCTCCGTTATTATCCTGCGAGTTAATATCCAGTTATTGGTCGATTAGTTCCGCTCCTCGCCTCTGATTGGCTGCTGGGGCGGAGCCACACGGTGACGAACTCGATGCACGCACACCTGAGATTTCACGAACAGGCACGCGCCATATACACCACAATTGCTCCATCAATCTGTTGTCTATAGCAACCACTAGAGTATATATATATATATATATAGCTACACTGCGGATTTCTTCTTTTGAAGAAGAAGAAAACAATTCGATGAATAATTGATTTGTTTTGGGTTAGACCTGTAGCTAAATAACTAGCTGCAGAATCAGTAGCATTTTCTCCACTGGCAAAATCGCACTTATATAAAAAAATAATAGCCATTTATGTTAAACCCAATGTCGCCTGTATGTTTATGAGCCTACACCACATGATGAATAAAAAGTGATTTACATTTCCTCCCTTTTCGGGCCCAGGGCTAAATGCTAACAGCAAAACAAGCCAAAAGGAATATTTTTATGATGCCAATGAAAATAACACCACCACAAAACTAATATAAAGTGATTATAAGATGCTTAAACATGAGGACCAATTTAATTGTGCCTCTTTTCTAAAAGCCATGCTTCCATGTTAGAGGATGCTGTGGGACCTTTCACGGGTTCTTGTGGTCATTTCAATTAATTTTCACAGTGGTGCCAAGAGAATGAAGCCTATTAATGTGAAGATATAATATGAATGTCCTTGAAGTGGTGATGGAGGTGGCACAGTTAGATTAGTTTGACAAACTCGTTCCAGCAATGTAACGCTAGAAGCCTCCAGCAGTGAGTGAATAACTGGCCTCTGTATGAAACTGTTCTTCCACTTTTTCACGTTGTGGATCTGCTGCTGCCTTCCTGCCTGCTCGGCCCTCTGTGTGGAATTGTTCTCCTCAACAATGATCACAGCCGAGCACAGCAACAGTCCCCTGCACACTGAGCGGACATGACATGGCCCACCTCTTTTACACTTCATGACTGTCTCAGACTTGACTTGGGGCTAAACGGGCAATCGAGTGAAGTAATGTCAAGATCTGCAGTCAAGGAGGAGAGAGAGAGAGAGAGAGAGAGAGAGAGAGAGAGAGAGAGAGAGAGAGAGACACACACACACACAAATGTATGAGAGATATATACACGTACACACCACAAACATACACACACACACTGAGCTAGTGAGAGAGCTAGAGATACATACCCCCCTGACACACACCACACATGCACACATAGAGGGAGAGATACACACACACACACACACACACACAGAGCTGGTGTGTGTGTGAGAGAGAGAGAGAGAGAGAGAGAGAGAGAGAGAGATACATACCACCCTCACACACACCACACATGTACACAGAGGGAGAGATACACACACACACACACAGAGTGAGTGAGTGAGAGAGAGAGAGAGAATTTTTTTTGTTACGTGTCATGTAAACATGGCGACAAACAAAATGTGAGACAATGACAGGATCGTCTGTGACCCTGTAACCTTTACACACACACACACACACACACACACACACACACACACACACACACACACACACACACACAAATATGCGTGAACAGGCACACGGAAAGACGGGGTGTTACTCGATGTAGATCTATAGATCACTCACATCAAAATATAAAGCTTTGATAAAAAAACATTTTGTCGCTGCGTGTTGTGGGATGAGTCAATACCTTTAATTACATTTAAAGGTGATAATATGTCAGAATATAATGTGAAAATACTCGATTCCAAGTAAAGGTTCTGTGTGTTTAACTATTGGTGAAAGAAGAAAAATACTATCATCAAATGTAAACAGGACTAATCTGCTTAATTTCAGAGACGGTCAATATAGATGTAAACTTATTACTGATAAACTAATATTTTATGTTTCATCAGGTCAAAGTGGGAATTTCTAGTTGTATCAAGATGCATAATTCATTTGTTAAACATATATTTTATAAAAACCAGAACCTGCAAAATAATCAAGTAAAGCTGTAATATTGAGTAAAGATTATAGTATTTCCCTCTAATGTAATGTAAAAGTAAAAGAGAAATACTAGTAATACAAGTATCTAAAAATGGTACGTACGTACGGTAATGAAGTAAATACTCTAAATGTTTCACTACTTTAATCTCATCATATCTCGAATGTTAAGTCTATAAATATTATCCTGACACTTAAATTAAGTAAAAGCAGCTATGCCACACTGCAGGAGTACTCCAAATAAGAGGTAATACAAGTAAAAGCACTTCATGTATAGTGGCCTCTTTCAGTGTTTGCGGTTGTACAGTACATTGTAAGGAGCACGTTTGGTTTCATTTAGGTGAAATTAACCTGCGGCGACAAATGCTGCTGAATAGTTCAGCCTGTAATAATATATCTTAAATATCAATCTGTAAAGTAGAAATGAGCAAAATGCAGTAACTTCAACTAAAAATACTAATACATCTACTATGTGAATAAACTACAGATGTTCTGTTCTGTTTGTGTTGTATTATAGCATGCTGTTTTTTTTATTCAAACTGATCCTTATGATCTCCACTAACTTTTAAATAAGAGTATGTATCACCACTGAAATGGTAAAAGGGAAAAGGTCAGCTGTGTGGTCAGGCCAGCATCTGATCCCTGGTTATAAGAGGTGGCTGAAGAGTTGAGCAGTCTGGACTGTATGCACACTGTCTGCCGTATATATCCACAGCTCTCACATTAGTAAGCTTGGAGAGCGATGTGTCAGCCAGAGTAATTATGGCTTGTCAGCTCCTGTGACACCGGGCTAAAGGGCCATCTCCACAGCCTCTATCTGCATCTGAGAGCCGGGCTACTTAATCAGCCTTGACAGTCGAGCCCCAAACAGTCCAATTTTACAAGAGGATTTCTATTTGTGCTGAGGAAACTTTGGCCGGAGTGTCACCTCTCGATTGAGTCAGTGCTGTTTTAGGCTCCCACACGTAGAGTTGAATGATTGATCTATAGGTTGGATGTTGATAAAAACTGCAGCTGATCTGAGGAAGAGGAGAAGATGTTGTTTTTCCTCCTCAGAGAAAGTCACTGGGGATTGGAAGGTGAGCATCATTTGTGAAGCTCGGGGCAATGCATCTGATATGCACCCATTATATTTCTGTCTCTGTCTCCAGATCAACCCATCTACCTGGAAGAGTGAACACACAACACACAGCCTCCTCCAGCGCTCCTGCTGCTGCTGCTCCGTGTCTACTGCTGCGGCTCTTTAACGCGAGGAAGCAGGAGGCTGTCTGCGGTTAAACTGATGGTGAAACAGACGACAAGAGAAAATATGTTTTTGATATGGAGCTGAAGGGACTATGAGGAATAAAATCACTTTTAGAAACAAACCAAACTGTTTTTTCTGTCTCTATCATCAGCAGGTGACAAAGTACCAACAACCATGAATATGTAATCTTGTGTTGGCCACTTAATCACCTGCTGACTGCTGCTGGATGGAGATTGTTTACAAAAAATGCAACTGACAACCGCAAACATATTGTGTAACAGATGCACGCCACACTTCAAAATATAATAGCAAGTCACCTCATGAGAAAATCATATATCGGAGCTAAGAATGAATGTTTCCCAAATAAGAAGCTCTGGCTACTTCTCTGTCGAGTAGAAGAGAAGATCTGCAACAAATATGTGAATGATGTCAGCACATAGAGATGTTCCCTACAGACTCAGAGGGGCCATGAAGTGCATGAGGGCACATCCCCTCTTTCAGACCTGGATTCAGGATAAAAAGAAATAATGAATCTCTCTGGAATGTAGCCTACTTTTTAATCTCTCCCTAAATTGGTGGAAGCCACCTGTTCCTGAGACGTTGACCGGCGGGGCGGGAGAGACGAGACGAGCCTAATTGATTTTTAAGTGGTGTCTCTGTGGGTTAGAGGAGTAAGAGGGGAGTCCACTTCAGGGATCCGCCAAACTCCTCCAGTTTGTACCTGAATTGAGGGGCACTGATGTGTTGCTGATGCGGCTCAACAAGCCTCACTGGGGGCCAGATGAGGGGGTGGACGGAGGGGCCAGAGCCCGAGCTGCTGCGGCCTATCCTCTGTGCTCTGCTGGGGGATGTGGGGGAGGAAGAAGAGGGGGTGAGGGAGAGGGGTGATTAAGTGAACTTACTTCTGCAGAGGCAATAAGCTGACATGTCAAGCCTAATTCACCAAACAGTAGAAGACATATCAGGTTTGTGATACTGACATGCAAACACACAGCACCCCACCTGCTCCTCCATCCTCTCATCACGTTTCTACAATAATATTTGAAAACGTTGTATTCACCACATTCTGTGTATTTTGGATTTTATATATTTACATCTTGCTGAGTTAGTCCCTCCACCCATCTGACTTTTTAGTGCTGCAGGAATACAATATGTGCAGTGCATCATAAACTTCTTATTCATTATTAAGTAAAAATGATGCCTTTGTGGCAAACGTCACATTTTCTTAGAGAAGGTTATACGCACCACCCACCTTCCTTGGACACACACGTCCACACTCACACATGCACGTGTACGCAGAGGCTTGCATGCATGCATCATGGAGCCCGGACCTGCAGAGAAAAGGCGACTCTCTCTGACTGAGCGGAGGGGGGGTGGGGGGAAACAAAGTATGGGGGGGACGAAGGACGCCGGCTTGCAGCTCCACTCTTCCAGGGTCTCACACACACAGGATCCGGGCGCACGGCTCCATTGAGTGCGAGGAGGCTTTTTTACGCGGAGGTTCATTAGAAGTAACGAGTTGACACAAGGTAAATCTTAATGTTGAAGCGCCTTTCTCTACCGGCCCGGGGAGGAGCCCTCATTAACTGTCGCTAACAACCCGTGTAAATACACTGATTGGACAGCTCCGATACAAGCTCCCAGCCCTGCCAGGAAGTCCCCCTAATGAGACCACACAATAAAAACAATAAAAGAAAGGAGAGAGGGAGAGAGAGAGGGAGGGAGAGAGAGAGGGAGGGAGAGAGAGAGGTTAAAAACTTTGCTTTGCTGTTAAAGTTGGCGCCACATTTACAAATCATCACAACACTCGCAACGAAAAAATGCGCATTATTATCTATTTGTTTCCTCTCAATTGCCGCCACCGCTGTGTTTGCACAAGCGTGTGCATCTCGCAGGTCAGGGTGACACATTGCACATGTGACTGCATGTGTAAGTTGGCAACTGTTTACAGCTTTAAAGAGCCGTCACCGACATAATTGTTCTGACGCTTGGGGTCATTTAATCAAGTAAATCATGTGTAGACTGACGCGCGTAATTTTAGTCTGGAAAGGGTTTTTGAAAGGGTAAAAAATAAAATAACATGCGCACAGCAGCAGGATAATGGCTTTATCTAAGGGAAGAGAGAGTACACTGTAAAAATGTCGAGAGGCTTCCGTTTTCATTTCTATCACATTTTCCTAAAAACGTGGCAGAAGCTGTGCCAACATGGTGATTCCACGGAATTTTTCGCATTGCAGGATTTTTGCAGGGACACATTTTGCAGAATGGTGAAGCAAAACAGACTAGTGCAGCATTTCTCCAGTGCAATTAAGAAAATTGCTCCGCCTCAAAAATCTCATGACTAATTTATGGAACAGTGGAAACAGGTTCAATTAACTCACGGCGCTTCACACGTTTTCAGCGAGTATGCATTTTATCAATCTAGAGCCGGGCCTGCATTAAACGGCTTGTTAAGGTTGATATTTTTTACAGTGTAGATACAGCGTGGAGTATGGCCAGCATGGGACGGAGGGGATTTTGCGCCCCGTCCCGACAGCATCACACATCTGCTGCATGTGTCAAGAGACACAGCTCCCCGGTGCTCGCTGGATAAAAACGGTAAATGAAACTAAATTATAAACTTGATTTTAGACAATAATTCAGACAAAAATATGATTTTCTTTAACATTAATATATATTTATAAGTGTCCCCAAAAAAAATTTAAAGATATTTTTACCGCACAACATGGGAAACGTCGTTGATGGTGAAGGGTCAGATCTTATAGCAGCAGTGGTTGGATTTCACTCCTGATCTTGGACAAATTGGAAAAGCAATGAACCGGTGCCAGGTCCAGTCTCCAGCTCCGTGGTCCGGACTCCGCTCACAGCTCTGCAGGGGACGAACAGGGAAAAATACAAACAAGAAAATGTGGGAGGGGGGGAAACAGTGCTAAATTTCCACATCACAAAAATAAAATGCAATTGATTTCTGAAGGTTCCAATTACAATGAAAAGCTCTCACACATTATAAAAAATACATAAATGCACGTTTGCATTCACAGAATATTCCAAACAAAGCAACTCGGTTTAAAGGGAATAATGAAAGTGGGATTGTTTTGGTATACGCACCCATCATCTCTCCAAAGTCTCGTCCTGCGTATTGTTGCGTTGAATCCAGGATGGAGCAGCAGGCGCATGAGTCTCTCCTGTGTTTGTCAGGGAGGGGTGTGCTGCCTTTTCTGGCCAGCCTCTGCCAAACCAGGGTCAACGAGGGAGCAAAAAATAAAACAAGAGCTTTTCTTTCGTGCCTTCTTTTCTCTTTCCCTCTTACCTTTTACAGTCAACACCTTTTTCCTTTCCTCCTCTCATCCGGTCCTCTTCTCTCTCTCTCTCCCTCTCTCTCTCGCCACAGAACATGACGTAACATCAGCTTTGTTTATTTGCTCCCCTTATTGGAACTGACCGATATTGAAAATAACTTGCTAATTGCCAATTAACGAGTGTGGTAACATTTCGAGAATCAATGCGCGCTGCAGGCGCTGTTTGAGCCGCAAGAATAAAAACATTTCTTTAACAGTAACTTTACTTATGTAAAAACTCTGGTAAACAAAGTTGGACCAAGTGTTTTACACTCAATTAAGAGAAATAAGGTCACAGGGGAGAGACGTCAGTCGCCTCTGTCTGTCTGACAAACACATTCCCAGTGTTTCCGTGCGCAAAATGTTGTTTGCGTTGTCGTGTCTGGAGGTTTTAAGGCTGTAAGTAAACGGAGAAGACGCTCAATGCTCGATGTGCAATCAGAGCTGCCGTCCCCCGCTGCTCGGAACATTCAGCAAGTCCTCGGATAAACACACAATTACGGCAGGTGAATAAACTTGTTTGGGGGTGTTAATTACATGCTTAACGTAAACAAAAGCCATGTAAAAGAATGTGAATTACCAGTGGCTTTTCTCCCTCAATCCCCATTCAGGTTTTACATTTCACCTCTCGTCTTCTTCGAGGAGTGATTTCCGAATTGCCTGCGAGGGCTACTCCCAAACAAGGCTCCTCCAAAACATAATGCTGGATAATGCATGCAGCCTTGGCGTGAATGGCGATCACCTAAATTGGAACCCAGTCAGGTAAGGTAGGAGGTGGGGGGGCTTTGCATATTCGGGGTAATGCTGCTAAGCCTGCACTTTCAACTTAATGTTGGGGTCGTGCTTACATGCATGTGCGCGCCCGTGTGAGAGAGACACACACAGAAAGAGGGTGGTGGTGGTGGTGGTGGTGTAGGTGGTGGGGGTTAGTTTTAACACCAGCATGAAAATACCAGCCTTTACTTCCAGTCCACAGAGCTTTCCAACGGGACCAATTCAAGTGCCACTTGGAATTAGTTCTCCTGAGGTTCGTGCAGCAGCGCGGTGGGCAGGATTGATCCCATATACCACCCTACCCCCTCACACCCTCACACAAACACATGCGCGCACACAATCCCAAAAGACGCGCACAAAGCCAGCGCCTGACCCTGCAACAAGATCATCGCCACCCCTGCTCTGTATCACACACACCTGCAGACACAAACACTTGCCCAACGCGCCTTTACGCACGCACATGCATGGCTATAGTTCCCTCTTTTGCACAGGAGAGGAAAAGTGCGTTAATGTGCGTAATTGCGCACTCTCACCTACAGTTGTTCAAGTCTGTGAGATAAGATTAAACTGAGAACATAAACAGGTACAGCGATACATGCACGACAGGCTGGTCTACTCACTGTCGCTCCAAGCTTGGAGTCGCTGGTGTATCTGGCCGCCCCCGGAGAATGTGCAAATCTGAGAGAGGGAAGGAAAAGTTTTGAATTCCTGAATGATTTTGTAGAAAGGCGGCTTAGGATCATTATGTCAGCTTTATTGAGGGCGGATTAAGCGGAGTCTAGATGCTACGCCTTGTACACGGCCCTTTCACAATGTGAGCACTGTTCGTGTTAGAGTGAACTCACACTATTTTAACACCCTATAAGCCCTGTCTAAATATGAAGCCGTTTTAGCCATAAACATGAAAATCACACCGCCGTGGCTACTGCTATAAGCCGAGTCCTGTGACTGGATGTGGACAATGATCATGTCCTTACCAGCAGATCAAATACATGAGAACTGCTTTTATGTCCCCAAGAAGCTTTCATGTTGCCATTTGAATGCAATTCTAATACAAATGGTATTAATTAGAGGGCTGAACTATCAAAAGACCCCGATAAACTGGTGGCATTAAGAGGGCGATGCCGTTGGCAAATTAGCTTTCGAACTTAAACGCCATGATCTTTGTTTAATCAGCACAACGCTGCGCATCGATATTCATTTGGAACAATGCATTTTGTTGGTTTGGAGAGGTGGCAGCGGGCAGGGGGCCAGGGCAGCGCCCAGCGTCCCGGTGGCGAGGCCGGGGACAGCAGGAGGGGGAGCGGCATCACTCTGCAGCCTACACCGGGACCAGCACCCACCCAACACAGAGTGACCACACACACCAGCGAGCCCGAGCCAACTCATAATCACACCATGGAATACAATTACGCACATGCATTTTTGAATCAACGGCAGATCCAAGAAAAAGCCCAACGATTATAGGACTGTGTCATTGTGTCATCTTTTAGAAAGCAAGAAAATGGAAAGTGAACATGTATGAAAAGGAAAAACGCAGAAGACCTTTCGCAAAAAAAAAAACTAAAAACAATGGACTGAAAAAGATGAAAAGTAACAAATATGCCACTAGAGGAAAAACTATGCAAAAATAATTCAGACTTCTATTCACAACGTGTATTCCCGTGTTGCAGTCACTGGTTGTCCATTTGTCACCCATTTAAAGCTCCCTCTGCCTCCCTCCCTCCCTCCCTCCCTCCCCGGCTCTGCTAAGCATCTCCAGTCTACATATCTTCTTTAGCTTTAACGAGCCTCGTTAAGATCGCAATAATATTCCACCCTCTAATTGCTCATTCCATTCAGCAGATAGGCGAGCATTGGCTTGTGCCTGATGCGCGCGGTGCAGTGGGAGGGTTGCTGTGGAGATCGCAGACTCTGATAACCCCCCGTGCGTGCTGCACAAGTGGTGAAAGCCTCGCGCTACGTACTGGCTAATGATTGGCACGCTTGACAGTGATTGGCAGGGCTGCCATGACAACGCTACAACGACACCAAGAAGACCAATAGAAAAGGGAAACAAAATGTTTCAATGCTACACTCAACGGCGGATTTAGGGGGGAGATATTATGAGGCTGGTGTCATTAGGCGATAGCCATTGAATCATTCAATCTTTTTTACTAGCCGTATTTTTTCGGTTTTTCCTTTTTCTCGATAATTTTCTTTCTCTCTCAGGTCATTTCCATGGTTTTCAGATCCCCTTTAGAGCTTTATCCCTCCCATTTCTTCCTGCCAAACTTCGCTGATCGCCCTCTGCTCCTGGCGAACAGCGCTCCCACCACCAGGTCTCCAGAAGACTTGTCCATGTTTCAGCTACCGACCCTCAACTTCTCCCCGGAGCAGGTGGCGAGCGTCTGCGAGACGCTGGAGGAGACCGGGGACATCGAACGGCTGGGCCGCTTCCTCTGGTCCCTGCCTGTGGCTCCGGGAGCGTGCGAGCAGATCAACAAGCACGAGTCCATCCTGCGCGCCCGGGCCGTGGTGGCGTTCCACACGGGGAATTTCAGAGACCTCTACCACATCCTGGAGAACCACAAGTTCACCAAGGACTCGCACGGCAAACTGCAGGCCATGTGGCTGGAAGCGCACTACCAGGAGGCCGAGAAGCTGCGCGGTCGTCCCCTCGGACCGGTCGATAAGTACCGGGTGCGGAAGAAGTTTCCGCTGCCTCGGACCATCTGGGACGGCGAGCAGAAGACGCACTGTTTCAAAGAGCGGACACGGAGCCTGCTGAGGGAGTGGTACCTTCAGGACCCCTACCCAAACCCCAGCAAGAAAAGGGAACTGGCTCAAGCCACTGGACTCACTCCCACACAGGTCGGAAACTGGTTTAAAAACCGGAGGCAACGAGACAGAGCCGCGGCAGCCAAAAACAGGTTGGTGCTTTTTCTGTCCTTCCCGTCAAAACGCACCGAAACGCCAGAGGAATGTTCCAAAGTTTGAGTGCAAATGGTCATTAATTAAAAAAAGAGGGAAATAAACGAGGATATTTCATTAAGCTGTAGTTGCGCTGGCGGATACAGAAGCTGTCGAGGAAAAAGACGAGTCGTTGGCAGGGGGAGGGAGCAGGCTGCGGCGACATGTTTGTTATGAAATGAAATCGGAATAAACATCGAAAACATCATTTTTTGCTGCTGTGAACATGTGAAAGTAGATTCTATTTAAAATAATGTGCACCTCTCTGTTTTTTAGAAGCGCTTATAAGAACATTTTCGTCAGATGTAGCCTATATTCAACTTTCCAAGGATTTTACGCCGAATATAAATCATAGAATAGAAAAAACAATACGAGAATTAGACTGAAAATAGCTGTTTGAATAAATCTAAATATAATAATTTAAATAATTGAATCACAATGGATGTTAATGTTAAACTAAAGAGACGGTTGCGCACAGCTTTAATCATAGATCCAGCTTATTTATCTTTTGCGTAAAAGTGAAAGTAGTGTAATAAATGAGAAAGCATGTTAAGTATACACTTTAAAAACTAAACTGGACATCATTTATTTATAATATAACCACTATTTTGATTGTAATAATGTAAAAGAAGTAATGAATGATTTTTAATCAGGTAAAACATATAAAACAAACTGAACTGGATTTGATTTAAAATCTATCCGTCCAAAAGTTTAATGGTTTGTTCCTTTACGTAATTTTGAAATTGTCATATTTTGCACATATTTTTTTATATTTTTACGTTTGTTAACAAATCCATGAATGGATTTATTAAAGATGCACAGAATATAATAGCTGCATTTGTCATATGCTGCAGTGCGTTTATCATTTCAACGTCACATGGTACCAAGCATTGTTGGAAAAGATTATCTGAAAGGATAATAGAGATATTGATATTACAAAAAAAGAAAAAAGAGCACAGTATTAAAACAGCACTGGTAAACATAGGCTGTATTCATAACATTAAGTGTGGTATCATTCCAATGAAATGCTATAATTGATTAGAAAATACCTCGCAGAGAACTAAGCCATATGAACTCTATTCTGATGCTAAATGAAGAGATATATTTCCACGCTGACATTTATCCCGCCGTGATGGAGTTATTATCGTGAGTGGATTGGAGATAAACATTTAGGATGATTGCACATAACCTGGATCTCGGTGTCACTCACTCACACACTCACTCTTCCCGTCAGACTCGAACACAACTGGGCCACAGCATCACGACATTTCTGCAAAAAACAAAACAAAAAAGCTTAGATTTTATTTGATTAAATAAGAAAATAATTTGTTTTTTACTCATGTAGAGTCACGGGGATCAAAACACAGCAGGGGTGGATAAAGATAATAAAAGTAGAGCTGGTGTTTAGTGGCAACCAGAATCTGAATACAAATAAAAATAGCTGCAGACTCCTGTGGTAGAAATCTGCTTTTACAAAAACACAAAGTTGGATTTAAAGATGATTTTTTTTTCCTGTGGTGATATGACACGTACTTTAAATCCCACGTTGCTGACTCGCGCATTGATCAGGGTTCACTTCTGCAGAAAAAACACAGAAACTCATTACATTTCTCCCAACATTTGGTAGTCTAAATAGTGCTGTGTTTTGTCCCCTGAAAGCTATTTGATAAAGGCATGCATGCATGGCTGGGGCCGGCAGGGGGAAAGAAAGGCGAGTTTGAACCCCTATTTTGCAGGAGGAGGAGGGGAGAGGGGGACATTCTCAGGTCTAATTGCCATTTCTCCTCATTTTTCCCCCTTTTTTCTTCGCTTCTTTTCTTCTCCAGGCTCCAGCACCAAGCAATAGGACCGGGCGGTATGAGGTCCCTCTCGGAGGCCGGGCTCACCCCTCACAGCTCGGCGGAGTCGCCCTCGACCGCGGCCAGTCCCACCACCAGCGTTTCCAGTATGACAGAGAGAGTTGATACCGGGACGTCCATCCTGTCCGTCACATCCAGTGACTCGGAGTGCGATGTATGATACGGAGAGGGGGGGAGAGAAAAACAACAACAAACAAAAACACACACAGAAACAAACAAAAAGAGAAATATTTACAGGGAAAATGGACCTGAGAGGAAGAAAAAAAGACTTATGAAATATCGCGGATGAAAAAAGGACCGATTGATATAAATATTAAAATAAAAAAGAGATAAAAGCACGTCGTTTTTTTTTTTTTTATTAAAAGCGCTTTCAAAGGACCCACGCCTCCCCCTCCTCTTCATACCCCCACACCACCACCACCACCACTACTACTACTAGACTACTTGCATGATGTCTTCTATTTTTATTTTTTATTTTGTGTTCAGGGAAAACAACCTGAATGCAAGATTCTCCATCAGGAACATCGATCAGAGGGAATAAAAACACATCGTCTTGGTGTCTTCGTCGCTTTTTCTTTTTTTTTCTCTCCATCTCTAGTCCAAGTGATGATGATGATGATGATGATGATGATGAAGCAGCCGCCATGCAGACCAGATGCAATCCTGTTTTTACGTTTGTGTTCATCAGACAATCATTTAAAGTCGTAAGCACCTTTTTTAAAAATACACTTCTGTCACTGCCTGTGTGGGGTAACATGGTCAAAAGAAAAAAAAAGAAAAAGAAAATGTCGAACGGAATCGTTTATGACTGTATCAGATTTTTATTTTTATTTTCAAAATTTTATATTGAATTATGTATATCTCAAATAATGCGATCATTCTCCCGGACTGTAATATACGTGTAGAAATATGCTTGTACATAATTATTGCTCTCAATCTCCTCTTCCTCCTCTTCCTCCTTCTCCTCCTCGTCTCATCCTCTTTTCTATCCCTCCCTCACTTTTCTTGACTTGGTGTTCCTACATAAAATATTTGTCAAAACTTACAACTCAAGTGCTCTAGGCGTTTTTGTTGCTTTTTGGTTTTAATGGGGGGGGAGTTTGAAAAAAAAAAGTCAGATGTTACAAGTCACATTTAAGAAACAAAAAAGAAAAGTGGAATATCTTATTATACATCAGTCCCCTCCTCCTCTGCTCTCTGCGCCCCAGGGTCGCTCCAAGCGCTTATTTACATCAGCATATATCCAGTGTTTCTTTGCTCCGTGGTTATTATGTTAATGTACAAAACATTTCTAAATCAAATACAATATTCAATTTCCTATATCTCCTCTGCATCATGTCTGTCTCTCCATCCGATTACGCACAAGGACATTGATAAGTGGCTGAACACATGTTCATATTGGGTCATTATTGGATTGTGGAGGCATTAATGCTCATCAGGGCTTATGACATATATGTTATGTAGTCTGGTGGCTGAAGTCACCTAAAATTAGTTTGGCTTTTATTTCGGTTGTTAAAAGATTATTTGATATGAATTGTTTATTTATTTATTTTTTATGTTATAGATTTTATTTTGCTGGGGAAGTTACAGGCCCTGCTTAACACATTTCTTTTATTATTATTATCTTTACGCGCGTTGTTCAACCCATATGCTGTAGGTAAAATTGCTCTATATGTCTGCCCCTGTATACAATACACATTTTGCCAAACGTCAACGTCATGCAGCACTTTAAAATGTGAGTGCTATTTCCCCTTTTGTTTACCGTTGCCAGTGAATACAGAAATTAAGTAAACGCGCCATTAAATGGGCTAATCACGATGGGACTCCTCCCCTGTCCCAATCTCCCATTGTGGCCCACTGAAAAGAGCTTTTCTTCCGCGGACGAGAACCATTTCCCCCTCCAAAAAAAGGCTTTCTCTCCTGCAGTCCCCTTTCCATCTAAATCCCCAACCAATTATGCCACAGACTAGGGCAGATTTGCTGCAGGACACTGTTGCAGGAGCTGTAGTTTTTGGTGGACACACTTGCGCAAAGATTTAGTGCTTTTCCTAAAAAGCGAGGATGTGCCCGTTGTAAACACGGCTCTTTTATCAACTGTGGGCAACTCTGTAGTATTAGCGTCGAGTTTGTGTGAGAGCTACAGTCGTGTGTTCAGCAGCAGAAAGTAGGACAGACGCTGCTGCTTGGCTCAGGGAGAGCGCAGGACTTTTAGAAAGTGGAGACTGGTAGAGAAGCCACGGCGGCGACCTCAGGACAGATTTGTCCCTGATCTGTGATTGTCAGGAGGCATCTGAAAATAAAGCTTTGCTCACTGGTCTTTCAGGGTGATACTGGAGACTGTGGATATTTTGTGTTTGGCAATATTGTGCAACGTCTGAAAGCTTAAATATATGTGCGGTCGGTTGGATGTGGACATTTACAATAGAGACCAGGAAACAAATGCGCATAGAAAATTAGATTGTATTCGTTTTAGTCAAACGGCAGGATAATGAGCTCATACGCAAGGGCCAGAGAAAACTAAGTATTAGTTCGTTGTTAAATGTGAATGCTTTGTTGTTGATTTTTAAATTCTCTGTTGAAGTTGTTGTGGATACTTCAGCTCTGGCAGTGGATTATGTTTTTTCTTCGTAAATGTTACCAGTCTCCACTGGATGAAAATGTGCGTGTAAGCTATCTGCATGCATAAGACTTCCCCCGGACGGATACCAATCAAAACACAAAAACAAGTGTCAAAAGCTGCAGCCATACGACTCAATAGGCCTGTGATCCTGAAATAACCGAGGCCAAGATGCAGTCAGACGCAAAGCTCAGCTCCCGTCGCACACTGTGCATTTACATTTACTCATTTAGCAAACACTTTTATCCAAAGTGAGGGGCAACACCGGAGCTTCAGTACAGTCTTTGAGACCTTGGAGAAAGTGTTAAATCTGTTCCGTAAGACAACGTGAGGGAGATCAGGTGAAGAAGTGCACCAAAAGTGCTCATTAAGTGCTGGTGAGGCGCGTCTGGGTGTTTGGGGAGGACGTGTGCTCGGAAGAGATGAGTTTTCAAGGGGGTCTTGAAGACAGAGCCGGACGCCCCTGGTCTGATAGTATTCTGGTGTCGCTCCCTCCACCATCGGGTGAACCACAAACGACAACAGTCTGGACTGTGATTGCCCTGTGTGCCAAACGCTGTTCCTCGGAGGGGACGGAGTGGCAGTCGATTGCAGATGAAGTAAATCTGTATCATATTTTAAACCCATTCCGGGTCTTAAATCGGCCTGCCAGAGACAGATAGGCCCTATCAAGAGCACCGAGGGGCCATGGCACCGCCGCAGCAGCAGCAGCAGACCCTTATCACCCCCCCTCCCCCGCCTTTCCATTTTACGCACTCCACAAGTTTTATTGGCTGCGACAAATCCCAGCTATGATTGAGATTAAATTAATCGTAAACTGAAGAGCATTTTTTTTATCGGCAGAGGAGGACACGAGGATTAGGGCTATATCTGTGAGATGGAGCCACAGATAGAGACTCATGAATACAAAAGCAAGCGATGAATGGGCTTCATTTGCGCAACGTTACGTTCATTAAACCCGAGGCTCTGGAAACATCGTGTAAACACACAGATATAAACTTAACTTAGTTGAGAGGAAAATGAAATGACAGCGACTTGTGTTTGAAATAATGTGTTAAAACTGTCAGAAGCAGTGTTTTGCATTTGCTTTGCATGGGTCCGGTGTGATTGCACCTCATAATGAAATACAATGAGTACGCAAACTACGCTTTAAAGAACAATGGCATGGAATGCACAGGGAGGGTATGATACCACAGACACATCTAGAGTCAATATTAATTACATATCATAATGATTTTCCATCAGAGCATGTAAATGAGAGGCTTGTAAACAGGTACATAATTGTCCCTGGTGTTAACATATGTAGGCCAGAGTGGCAAAAAAGTGCTGGAAGTGTGAGTCTATCTGTTGCTGGCTGGGGTCATTAACAGTGGGGGAGCTCGTGTTCGTGATCTGTCAACTCAAATATGGATCACAAGACAAAGGAACTTAGCGAGGAGTAATCTGTGTGTGTGATACTTTCATGAGAGTAAACGAGAATGTGAGACGAGTGCGGCAACAATGGAGACTCACATGTTTTCGCTGTTTTCGCCCTATCGAGTTGTTTTGCGTTCGTCTGTCGCGAGCGCGTCGCTCAAACGAGATTTGCATGAACGTCAACAACATAAAGAAGATTAGTTTTTATTATGGATCTCAGACTTAAAGTCACAGAGGGTTTAAAGTGTCTCTGAGAGGAGGGAAGCACAAAGAAATCCTCTTGTGAAAAATGATAAGTTGGATGCGGCTGTGTGCGTCATGAGGTCATATAGTTGATGTTCCTTTTCATTCCCAACCACAACACAACGTATGTCAGAGTTAATGCAGGCGCTGTCAGAGGAACTATAGGGAACAAGAGTAAGGAGGGGGACTATTAGGCCGGAGTCTAGCAGTGAGAAATACTCGCCCTGCCCTGTTTTCTTCTCGGATTTCACCGGTTAACTGAACACAACTTTCCTATTGGTGTGTATTCATGCAGCACCCAAAGAGCACCAGTTTCCCTATAGCTCCGCCAGCGCGCCCGTCAGTGCAGGAATGAGCGGGGCCCTTTGGACTAAACTTTCTTTAATGGGAAGGACGCAGGGCTGCAGCATTCCTCTTGACTGACTGGTAATCTATACTAAGTTATATGACCATGAGGGGCCATTCTCCATTTTTGCACTGTTCTTCTTCTTCTCTGGGTTGAAGAGAAGAATACTAAGGCCTCAAACCAACGTGTCTGCACTAATTACAAATTACACGTCCGCCTAAGCATCACCCTGACATCCCAGCTGCAACGCACTTTAGAGGAGTTACACTTATATTTTACATGTTATTTCTCATAGTTAAAGAGGTTAGGAGAACCGAAAAGATGCCAAATAAACTCAGTTGGAAGGATATTCTAAAAACGACTGTGTGTGTGATAGTGTTGTGTGGTCATGGGGTCAGGTCGACACTTTGCCACGGGCAGGTAAACGTCACGAGATGTGTGACATCTTGACTTGTTGTGTAAATTTGATCATGTGCGTCCGTGACCGCCGTGCGTAAAATGTGCGTATTTCACCAATGCCATGCACCACGCACCTGCTGCTTGTTGTCAACCGATCAACTCCCCCATCCCTCGTTCTCTCTCTCTCTCACCCTTTTACACACACTCACGCCATCTCTCTCTCTCTTTAAGACAAGGGCAGTGTTTGAAAACGCGCTCTTGTATTAAATTGTAATTTGGAGGTCACACAAGGCAGGAGGCAGTGATACAGGATCAGCGGTGTATAAGCTTCCATTATAGTCTATACGTAAAGGCTACCGTGCAAAGGCAGATGGGATCATTCTTCATAGTCAGGTTGGGAGGTGTGTGTGTGTGTGTGTGGTGGTCTGGGGGGGGGGGGGGGGGGTCAAGAAATACTCCAGTCTAATGCTTATTAGTGTAGACTGCCATTGCACAAGCCTCATCTTTTTAAAACAAGCATAACATGAAAGCAACCCAACACTGGCTTACTCAAGCGAACACAACCCTCCCCACCCCCACCCCCCCATTTTGTGCATGCGCACACAAGAACGCGCACAACCTTGCACGAACAGCGCATATGGAGACTGAGTGTGTGTGTGTGTGTGTGTGTTGGGATGGGGGGGCTTGGTGCAGGCTGTGATCTCTCGCCTAGTGCACACCGAGTGGACAGAGGGCTGAGCAGCTTAAATAGAGCCCCAGCACCTGTGTTTTCTGCCGCCGTTCTCAGGCCTCCTTATAGCACGGCACGGCACTGCACAGCACTGATATGTGTGTGTGTGTGTGTGTGTGTGTGTGTGTGTGTGTGTGTGTGTGTGTGTGTGTGTGTGTGTGTGTGTGTGTGACCGCGCAGCGAACAAGCAGATATTATGCACACGCCATGTGCCCGGAATAAAAGGGAACGATGAGGGAGTTTATCTTCAGCATTAAGCTACAATAAATGATTACACTGAAATCTCAATATTATGGGTTTACTTACTGCACCTTTTCCTACTCGTGCTTTTGTTACAGATTATTGTTAAACAGCTTTCTCTCGGAATAAGAATAAGAAATCATATGTTATATTAATGAGGTTGTTTGAATGGAGGCTAAAATGTTTCTGCAGCAATGTCCTATTTTACGATTTTAAAACCACCAGAGTATTTTTCTTCAGTTATTCTCAGCAGCTCATCTCGGCTCTCACTCATATTGTAAATAATCTTACACATTTCTACTTTACTGAATATTTCCTCTAAATCAGCCTCCTGCTCTCGGACTTGGTGCGTTGGTGACTCGCCACCCTTCCACTGCCCCTTTTTGCTTCCATGAATTGCTGATTGTTCCCCGGTCTGATGCTGAAGGCTATTGTCTGTCAGCTGGAGCCCCAGCCTGCCCTGGTACTGAAAGCACCGGATGAACCTGGACACGGACACCCGGTCCCCCTGTGCCACCTCGCAGTTTTTTGGGGGGAATTCATGAAAAATCCTGTTCCATTTATTCCAAGTCAATCGGCCTAAAATCCGCCGAGGCCTTTTGCAGTTAAGCCTGTATGATTAAAATAAATAAAAATAAGAAAATAAATAAAACTACAGACTGACTGAGTTTGTTTATCTCAAGATCAAAGTCAAATATAAATTTTGCATCTATTAAAAAAACCTACTTTTATAAAGACAGGTTAATTTAGGCTCAAAGTGAAATTAAAATATTAGACATTTTAAATATTTATATACAAATATAGATTTTAAAGGTTTTGTTTCCATAATAGTGATGTGTCATTTGGTATTCAGGGGATTTTCTGACAGAAAAACCTCATAATATATTCATAGAAGCATAGTCTAATCAGAGGAGGTTAAATTGGTGTAAACTGAAAGTAAAATGTTTTTCTTTTTTTGTCATTTGACTCTATGTGAATGAATATAACCTAACAGCAAATTACACAATTTCAATGTTTGTTTTGTGAAAGAGAAAAACGCAGCTCAAAAAAAGCAATAAATCTAAAATATGCTTTGACCTATAACCATATCTGCAGCATGTATCAGTGATTGGCTTAATAAAAAGCCTTGGCCTCAGTATAGCTCGCCTGGTGACACGCCTCCTTTTTGTGCCCATGCACTTAACAAAAGGTCAGGGATTGACCGGGGGGGCTGGGTGTCCTTATCAATTTAACCCCCATTTACAAAGCCATAGGATGGATTACCCGGGATGCCAAACTCCCCGAGCTCACAAACAGCTCCAACCAGAGGAAAGTCCACACTGTGGCGGGGTGGGGGGTGCAGCAGCAGCAGCAGCAGCGGGACAGGCAGGTGCAGAGCAGGCCAGATAATCCAGGCTGAGCAGAGCCAAACGTGTTCCTTGACTGCCATCTCGTGGAATTTAGGTGGAAGAGGCACGTCTCTCAAACTGCTCCACTCACAGCAAGTGTGACTGAAACGAGCAAGAGAATAAAATATGTTTGACTTGCAGTCCTGAAAATGTTCTTTTTCAAGGCGACTGTGTCAAGACAAGTTCTCTTATACTTTCTTATTCTTTCCGGTAAATATGGGGGCTAATGTTCGGCTGCTCAACTTGAGCTTCATGCTGATGGAGCCTCCAAAGTGTTTTGTAAGTGGTTTTAGATTCAAGCAGAATCTGACTACAGTCTACAGCAGAGAGGCAAACCATCCCATCAGCACAGTCCTTCCTCGTGCTCTAGTTAACGTCAGTGTAGGCACGAAACATACATATACAAGTCTGCACCACGGGGACAACTGCTGGCCAGTGAAGTCATGCTTCCCTCACACATGGACGCAGTGTGTATACACACTGTACAGGGCACATGCATTAAAGTTTCATTGCATGAAAGTCAAATGATGTTGGAACACTGAGCCGGCATTTCCATTTAGTGCTAGATCAAGGATTCAGATGCCAGAGAGTGTAATGGAACCCCTGATCCCTGGTTAATTTTTCAAAACTGATACCCTGAGTCTGACTGAGGCCGCCAAGGAGCCAAGTCAATGTGTGTGTGTGTGTGTGTGTGTGTGTGTGTGTGTGTGTGTGTGTGTGTGTGTGTGTGTGTGTGTGTGTGTGTGTGTGTGTGTGTGTGTGTGTGGGAGAGAGAGAGAGGGATGGTGGTGAGGAGGAGGGGAGGGGGGGCATAATGGTGTCCGCTGGAGCACGGCCTTTTAGAGTTTAACTCCCCTTTTGTGGAGAACAGGGGCAGGGGGAGAAAGAGGACAGAGAGCAGCCAACGAGAAGGTTTCACTGTAAATGGACAGTAAAACGCTTACGGCAACTGGGCCCGTATCCACCATTAAATCATGGCAGGCGGAGATGGGTATGACGGCATATTACATGCCATAAGCAATAACTTTTTCATTCCCCCACTTTGTACCCACTCATATGTCCTAAAACGGTTTCAGCCCGATTTCAGGTTCACGTGCGTGTATAACTAACCATTACCAGGGGTCACTGGAGTCGATTGAAAGTTCCACCAGCTCAGTGGTTGGATGGAGATACATCTAACATTCACAGCCTTGTTAGCTAATAGAGCCTGGAGGTAAAAAATGCACTTTGGGAGGAACTAATCGGATCTGTGTATTTTAAAGCCTGCACATTGTGGCAGTCTGAGGGTCCATAGAATATTAATGCAAGATGAATTGAAAACACAGGGAAAAAACATTCTGTATTCTGCGTTAACATTTCAAAGAACATGTCTACGTTTTGTAGGAGAAGCTAAACTATATTCTCCCTATTCTGAATGTTCTATTGTCCACTTCCCTCCTCACGTATTCAGCTCCCTTCATCCAACTGAAAGGTTTTACTTGTCATAGCTGCTCTTGGAGGAAGATTAACCATGTGGAAAAAACCTGAGAAAGTTTAATGAAATTCCTGTTTCAAAATCCACCCTTTGCAATCCATTGTCAATGAGAGCATCTACTTCACAGGTTCATGTAAGATGTAGCCTGCTATTTAATAACAGAGCTCCAGAGGCCCTTAACTGCAGCCGGCTGTTTTGTCCGACCACTTTTTCTATTTTTAATAGGTTCCTGTACATGAGTCGGTCGTGGAGCATCTTTAAAGCGCCGCTTTAAAAACGGCCCCTGTCCCGAGGTGGCCTCCAAAACACATGCATTATTCAGGCAGGCACCGGCCTTGTCCTCCACACTCCTCGTCACTCGGTCCAGTTCAGCAAGCAGCGGCAGCTGCACAGGTCCCAGAAGAGTCAGGCGAGGAGGAAGAAAACACGGCCCGAGTGTTCAGAGCTCAAAGACCAGATGTATGAAGGTGAATGAGAGAGACGCAGTTACTGGTCAAAACATTAAATATCCCTCAAACTGAAGATGTTCTTGTTCAGGTCAAGAACGTTATTTGAAGCTATTTAGTGCGGTGATAAATGGAAAATACTGTATATCAATGAACTTATTTGCATATTTTAGGTGTAAAGAAATTGAACACACACACACACACACACACACACACACACACACACACACACACACACACACACACACACACACAGATAATTAAATGTGGGGGGTAGGGGAGAAAAGGGAGCGGGCAAAGGGAGAGGCTGAGAACCGTGTAAATGGTCAATTGGTTTAACTCTGTGATGTCTGTTCTTGGTGTGACGATGTCAGTGGGTGATGTGCAAATGTGCGTTCTTTTGATTTTCTGGTGTAATCCTCTGCAGTGTAACTGGAGGCCTTTGACGTCCCGGTCCTGAGGAGGAGAGATGAGTGAGATGCTGGATCATGTTTGTTCTGGGATTAAGATGTCACTTCCTATCACAGTGTATATGCAGGGTGAAAACACTGTGTGTATGACATGTATTTATCTGTGTGAGTGTGTACTTGTACTGCGTTCAGATGTCTCATTATGTTACACTGCCATCTAGTGATCACTAAAAACCCACTTCAACCCATCTGCACTGAAATGACCTCTCACATTTCCTTAAAGCATCCATGACAGTTCTAAGTAGGAGGGACGACCTTTCAGGCTGATGATCTTTGTAACTTTAGAAGCATTTGGCACGTACAGTAATTGTTCAGCTATTTCACTGCTGTTACGTTATTGAGAAAGAATAACATTTAAGGCCGTGACTGTCATTAGAACATGGTAATATACAGTATAACATTATTTTTTACTATTCTTGATAGGATGCACTCATTGGACTGCACCCACTGGCTTTGACTATTAAATGAAGCTTCATGACAACAGAGCAAATTAATTCTGAGCTTCTCTGTGAAATTACTCACTACAACATTACATCACAAACACCACTGCTGGGCTGTTGAGCAAGGCACTGTCATCTCAACAATCCAGATTAGCTTCGAAACGTCCAGAGTTCATGAGGGAAATTGTCAAGAAGTTAGGAAGTAAGATGTCTATATTATATCTTTAAATTACAACAGCATTGTGCTGAGTTTGTTGTGGAAAATAAAAATGTTAAGGATTAAATGCAGATGTAAATGACAGAAGCCTGGAATTGTTTTTATCACCATGCAAAGGAGTCATTCAATAATCAAAAGAAATGTCCTACTTTAGCCACAAGGGGTCATCATGAGCTTTAAAATTTGACTTAATTCATGAACGTATAGAAGCAAGAACAACCTGAAGGACAGATATCAAAAGAATGCATTACATGTAAATCTATTATACTATATATTCAGATATTCATGGTAGATACTCTGCATCTGTACACAACTGTTCATCCCAACAATGACATTAGTCTTCCAGATCCATTCCAGCAGTTGCATGTGTGTGTGTCAAGTCAAGTGGACACTAAATTACAAATGGTGTATAGAGAAGCTTTAAGGTCACTGCCACATACTCCCCCCCTCCTCTATGCCGAACGCTCATTGTGTGGTGAAATTACACCCGTGGCATGTTTTCTGCATTTCTCACTACAAAATTGCTCTGGCTGAAACCCAGGAGCATTTGAAGAGCAGCGGAGAAGCTAATCAAGCAGCAAGTGAATGTCAACAAAGCAAATAGAGACTTCAAGCAGCTGCTGTGACCGAGGAGATACAAGAAAAGATAACAAGAGGAGTCCACAGCTTGGAAACCAGTCTAGTGTAAGTTATCAGGGAGAAGAAGACAGATGGAGCTGGAGATATTTCCTTTTTTTGTTGTCATTTTTCATGGTGACTTAACTCAATGTGACGAAGAATGTGGAATTTGAAAGACATTTATTACAATTGTTCTGACATCATAAGCAGAATTAATAATATATTTGCTATCATGTGACCACATCCCTTTCCATCACCTGCACATGGAAACGCTCAGTCTCTAAAATATAATCTGTCTCGGGAAGTAACAACATACAACAAACTGTACACGTGAGGTGAGGACTTCTGCAGGTGACCCCAGGAGTCATTGTACTAAACACTAAGAATGTTACCGGGTTGGTTTTTCTTAAATACTTCAGTTGCAAAATACAAAAATAATGTTTCCCAAGAACAGTTTATTTATGTTAAATAAATAAAAGTTTTACTTGTTAAACAAACTTGACCTATTTATGTTGATTTAAATACTTGTCATATGCTCAGTATATTCAATTAATATCTCTTAAAGCGACATGACATTTTATCATATTATATTATAATACAAAGGGCTGGTTTGGTGACATCTATTATGAGTCATTTTATTTCAGTTGCAGTTTTTGTCTTAATGTTTTGTGAACAACAATGGGTCAATCTGTGTGTAGTTGTGTAAATTCATAATTTACTCCATTTATCTGTTTGTATATAAGTCTGACGAAGGCTGTATGTCTGTAGTATTCTTATATTTTCCCCCCTATACACCGACTTTCAGACAGTTTTTGTCTTTGCCTCCTTTTTCAAAGCACAGACGCTGGTTTTGCTTTTAAGTGTTGACGCTCTTATTTCACCATGAGGCACCTGTTGAGGTATCAGAGCCAGGATGTGCCACCTCTTTGTGTTTTGTGTTTATAACAGTTATCAGGTCCTCCTTCCCTCCGTGACTTGCGTGCAGTTACACTCCCCGATCACTGGGTGAGAGCAGCGTTCAGCTCAAACAGGGCACGTCAGTGCTTTTTTTATTCTGCTGTCGTCTGATAAATTATGGAGAAAATCCAAATACTGAGCTTTCATCACGTCTGTTCTGAGGTTGCATTACTCTTTAAACAAATCCACAGCGCGCTGAGTGGAGTGAACACAATGTGGCAGTGTGTGTCTGTACAGTATGTGAGTGGAGGGGTTGGGTTTCATGGGCATCTATATGTCTCAGGTCACTTGGTGTTTATTGTTGTCATAGGATCATATAAAACGCTTCGTGTTGATCGAGCAGACACATTCATTCACACTCACCCCCCCCCCCAATCCTTTTACAGTTTGGTTGCTATGGTTACAAGCTTCCCATCTCAGGTGCAGGGAATGGACGTAGGAGGCCGCAACCCACAGAACTACCTCTTTCTTTTTTCTCTTCTTTTTTCTTTTGAGATGACTTTTACAAGATGGCAGACGATAAGGTTGTGATGAAATGATTCTTTTATCGGCCTCACTGTTATTGACCGAGGGACATTAATCTACAAATGACCTTCTGCACCATTTTTTGCAGCCTGCCTCGTCTGCAAAGTTTGTCTCAGTGGTTGCTTTTTTTATTTTCAAACATCAAGTGCTCTTTTATTTTTCAGCACAATGCCAACATTAAATCGTGTGCACACACACTGTGTGCTGAGACAGCGGTCTGGCAGGTTGAACCCGTTGGTGTGTTTAGCTGGAAACAGATGAAGGAGCGTGCACTGTAAACAAGACAAACCTAGTGTGCACAATCAACACTAATACTGATTGATCAAAATTAGAGGGAAGGTCCTGTCATCCACTCGTGAGCTGGAGCAGACCCACCCAGAGGAGGACGTCAATGAGTTTTATGACATTTATTTTCCCTAAACCACTATTACATGTTGAAAATGAAGTAATGTAAAAGTGTTAAAGGTTCAAGGTGCTTCTAATTTTCTTTCTCTAGTTATTAGTATTATTTTTCTTTACCATCAGATACATTCAGGGAAACATTTAGGGCAATGAAAATAAACTTAAATCAGGTTTACACTGCGTGGTGAAGAGCAACAGAAAGACTGAACACAAAGCTAAATGAGTGCTACACTATGTTATGAAATGTCTGCTGGTTGTGTTCACATTAATATTTTGCAGAGTTGATGCAGAAGGAATTAAGCTGACGTGTTACCTGGAGCTGGAATCAGGATGATCAAGATTTTTCAAGAGAAATACAGATTTTCTTTTAAGTTTGCTTCTCATACAAATGCATTTAACCTTTCATTAGGCTACTGAGCACATACCTGATGAGCCTGGTGTCAGTGTTAGAGCATGCACATCCTGTCGATGAGCAAAACCCCTCGAGACCTCTTCAGCACCACGCCAGCGTCCCACCTTCAAGTGCTTTGATATGGAGGAAAGAAAGAAAAGATCAGGGGATGAGCGACACAGAAGAAACATGTGATGTTGAATGTAATGAGTTAAAATTTAGAAGCAGACTCAAGAACTGGACTGCATGGAACTAGTGTATCAGATCAAATGCTGCTCTGTTTAACACAATAACACATCGACTTTTAAAGGAAACTTAACTTGGAACATTAAAGGTTTGTTGACTGGATCCATCATGCTAATAAAAGCTGTTTAAATTTAGTCTATTGGTGGAAAAAAGGGTTCCCTGTACCTAACAAAATTACAGAGTGTAACATAATAACATAAAAGCATTTCATTTGTGGATATTACAGTCATGGAAGATTAAAAGCAAACCAACCAGAAAACAAACCGTAAAACCCTAAAAAGTGAAAAAAGAAAAGCTACACGTTTCTATGTGCACGTTTCTGGAGAATCAGATAGTAACAGTAATGAGAGGGTGACTAACCTGATGAATGGAGTCGTTTCACGACAGTTTCTCTGGGTGTCACTCTGCGCTGCTAGTTGATATAACATCAAGTGAAAAAGGGCCAGGTAGGCTGAACGTGAGTTACAGAGCACTATGAAAATCTTGTGCATGATTTAACCTGCCCTTTGGCGTTCGGAGTGAACACCCAGTGAAAGCATAAAGAACAGTGTAGTTAATCTTTACACTGGACAGATTTAATGGAACGGTGTCAGATGACAATAGCTGGAAAAGCCATTGGAGTGAACCTAATGCGATCAGAATAGCCCGTGTCTGTCTCCCATCTAGGAATTTACAGTAGGGGAAAAAAACACAGGTGATCCTTTCTTAACCCCGAGTGTAACACACACACACACACACTCACGTACACTCTTGTACACTCTTGCACATGCTCAAACACATACACACACACACACACACAACAGGCTGCAGCTTTCCCCTGCAAACCCTTTCTCTTCACGTCCTCACATTTAATATCTTTAAACCGCACATAAACCTGTGACATTGTGATGTTACAAAAATTAAAGTGTTAATTTGTGCATTTGTCAGCAGGAGCAAAAATGCCCTCTGTGGGCACCCACAGCCATATAAGGCTGGTGTGTAAACACATGACAGTGAATGGCAACATAGTAAAGAAAGAAGCTGTGATCATATAAAATATGTTTTCAAAGGGGAATTATATTTGCTCACAAATACAGGACAGTAAATCACACCTATATATTATATATATTATTATAAACAGGGGGACGTACAGTAAAGTTTATTTTGTCCTTTTGTTAAAATGGATGTTCAATGTTTCACTCTAACTGAACTTTTCATCTGTTGACATGTCTCCTCTCGTCGTTGGACGTGGTGGAGACCTTTCACTCGAGCAAAGGGCACCCCCAGTGTGAGTGTGTGTGTGAGTGTGTGTGTGTGTGTGTATGTGTGTGTTTAGTAACAGTATGCGTCCAGCACACAGGGAGCGTATTAATGCTCTAACTCCCCCGGCCATCCCTCTTTCTTTCTTTCTCTCTCTTTTTTGACCGTAACTCTACACCATGCACCCTCACCACCCCCCTCCCCCTCCCCCCTACTGTTTTATGGGCCACACCTGATACTTAAAAAAAAAAAAAAGGATAATGGCTGAGGAGAGGCTGAAATCAATGTGTCCATCGATAAACATTTAAATCAAATAGAAACTAAGGTTTTATACGTTAAACATGATTGTGTCCTGACAGTAAAATGTTTTTACACAACAAAATGTAATTATAATATGATTTGTGAATATTTAAAACTAATGACGTTTATTTTTTTCTAATCACGTGAATTTTGTTTGTCTCAGTTGATCGTGATTGAAACTGTAGAATTGCTTTATTTAACAAAAAGTGCTCATGTAAACAACAATGAATCTCATCAGAAAACTATTTTTTTATTTTCTTACAGTGTTATTAGTGCGTTACTGTAAAATACCTGTCAGTCGGTTGTGGAGGGATTACAGATTCCCATCGACTAACTTAGTTCTTGATTTGGACATGTGCACAGTTTCATCTATTCATGTGTGCATGAAAACATTTTCAGCTAGATTTGTATTCACGTCAGATTTGGTTCCAGCCCAAGACACAAAATGTTTCGTATATATACAACACAATGAAACTTTAAAATGATCTCTACTAGAGAAGTTATTCACATTATCAATGATTTGTGTCATTAATGGCAAAATTTATTTCTGTCTAATGGAAAAACCAATATAACAATAATATACTGTTCATGCATTAGGTATAGAAGCTAAACTTTGTGTATTTTACCTGGTGATGTTTACTGTCCGGCTTCTCCTCCTCCTGGTAATGCAGTTACAGCTCCTGCATTGTGTCCTCTCATGGTTTTTACATTAACAAAGTGGAATTTCAGTATTAAGCATGTTATTCTCATTCCATGTGACGGTTTGATCTGTGTTGATGAATAGTCTGCTTCAGACTCCAACCAGACGAGAGGAAAGAGTTTGTCCTTCTCACTAAATGTTAAGTGAAGTTGAAGCACATTTCAGTTCAGACACAGAAAAAGTGAATAAACACATTGAACCAAAGGATTTTTTCTATTGCACATAGAAAATCTCAGGAATTAATTTAAAACTGAGACATGCACATGTTTAAATAAAGTGGAACACATCTTGTTGTGTTGCTTTGGAAGCTCTCAGAAAAAAAGTGAGCATTTAATGACGTTGATTTTCCTCACTGTCGCCCGACTCAGTGTTCACCCTGCAGTCACATTATAAATCAGTAATATTATTCACAACTGTCAAACTAACTCGTCAGCAAAGCACCAAACTCTCGATGCACCCAGTGGCATCATTTGTTCCAGAAACAATTGTTCTGCACCATCATCCTCACAGTTCACTGGAGCAGTGACTGGAATCTGAGCTCTGTTTGTCTGTAAAATCATCTGGGTTGACTTCAGACACACTTCATCTTTTAACAAACCATTCACAACCCAGACGACCTGAGTCCGAGCCTCTTCATCCTGCCTTGGTTTCCTTGTGCAAAAATAGTGAATCTCTTGCAGTTTTGAGGCTGCTGCTATAAAGGTTTGACCTCTGACCTCCCTGAAGGGGGTCTAAGTGAAAAGAGAATTTTCCCACTGGGACCAATAATGTGTCACATTATAACTGTTATCACTGTTCCTGACATTTCTACGCAACGTGTTAACGTCACCTACGAAGGTTGATGAGGTTTGATGAGTATCTGAAAACACTGGTTCCTATTTTTGTGAGTTCTCTGCATCAAATATACATTAAAATAATTTTCAACTGAGACATTTTAAATCTCAAACTGGAAACATATATTAGAATCATTTAGAATCCACTCAGATTCACTTAGAATGTTGTTGTTTCTTACTTTGCGAAAATATTTAGGAGATACATTATCATTAAAAGTGATTAAACTTTCACTCGGTCATTGAGATCACTTGTCTTTGTGAAGGTGTCTTTATCAGTCGTTCTTGCATTTCATCAGTTAATGCAGTTCATTTGTGCAGTGAGCATCACACACACAACATTTCAATTAATGACGAATTATATTATAAAATAGTGCCATCAATTAAAGTCTTACTAAAGCCTTCGTACTGTGCTCTAAAAAACATTTCTACTGTGACTGGTACAAACACCCCCTCCCTCAATAATCCGAGTATAATCTACTCAGGAAAATTTACAATAAACAGGACAATCAATCCTAGATATTATATGACTCTATAAAATCAGCTTAATGTCTCCATACAACTGTTTGATTATTAATGGACAAACGACCTGATTATCACAAATTATTGCCCAAATTACAAAACGAGAGAACTTGAATGACAATTAAATGCTATTAAATATTCTGAGAAATTTAAAACAATTAATTGCATCTGTCAGATTTAGCAAGAAAATGAGGGGATTCTCTTGCTCGTCTATTTTGTGCAACAGATGTGACGAGACAAAATAATTAAAAAGTATATTGTTATATAAATAAAAGATGCAAATAAAATAACTGCATAAAAAAAACTATTATTAAAGCTGCAATACTCTGCAGCAGACAGGTGGATACGTGTAGTTTCTTTATTCATGTGAAATCGTTTTACTATTTGATGCCTTTATTTTAATGCAAATAATTCCTGTAAGATTCTCTTTAACGGGACAAAGGTGCATTAGATGCATTTATGGTGCAGATATAATTATAATGACATTAATAATAACTCTCTCTCACTCTGATATTTCGGCCCGGGACAATATTAATTCAATAAAAAACAGATCTCAGGTCAGAACAGCTCAGTTCATATAAACCTGTTGTTGGTTGTTTACAGTGAATGTGATCATTAGGACGCCAGGACTCCGCTTCTCTCCTGATTTCTTCACAACCTTCATCCCGAGGCGGAGTGGGATTAACTTCCTTTCTAAAAAAAAACTCAACACTTGACGTTTAATACCCGCAACATCCTCACCTCGTGCTGAACTGACTAAACAGTTTGTGCGAGAAACCACGACGTGTTCGCACCTGTCTAACTGTATATGCTGCGTTTAGAGGCCCATGACTCCAATAAACCAGCCGGCATGGAACAATCTAATCGGCGTTTATAACCACTGCGGCTCGTTGGAAACGTTCTTCTCACACCGTTGAACAGCCTCCCCCTTCCCCTGCATGTGCACAGGTGGCGCACTCACAATGCGCACCATCCAGGGGTTGTAGAAACAAGGCAAAGTGCGAGGAGACGAGTTTTTTTGATGCAGAGACCAGATATTCTCACCAGCTGCTGATATAAAGCCCGAGTGGACCCGTGCGCACCGAGGCTCTCCTTAATTACAAAGCGTCCATGCGAGACGTGCGTAATTGACCTTCAAGCGTCAGGAGATTAAACAACAAGATCCTCTCGCGTTGACAACCAGGAGCGAGACAGTTCACCCACTGTGTGGACTTTTCATATTTGCACTCCCATTAGAGCCGCCTGATCGCATAAGATCATTTATTATTATTGCGCTGTTTCACGTGTAACAGAAAAAAAGTCTTCCACCCATTCGGATGAGAAAACTCCGTCCAGTGGAGTGAAGAGCAGACACGACATATAGGCCCATATTAGAAGTCTTCATCGTTGTAAATTATAGGTTATAATTCTGCCCATTTGCTATTTTCTCCAAACAATCAGGTCATACGAAACATCAGCTGTGAAATGAATAAACTGCACATTAAATAAAGGCAGAGTTGAGGCATAAAATAGCTCCTGATAAGAAGATACTGCAGAGTCAAAGCGCACAGCTCCACCTCCCTGTGGCCTTTAAGAGGGGGGTGAAGGTGGGAGGTGTGTGTGCGTGTGTTTGTGTACGTCTGTGTGTGTGTACGGGTTTTCACACAGAGCGTCTTCCTTCAACGCTAGGTTTTTTTTTCTGTCCTTGTCAAACTCTACGACACATTGGTTCTCCTCAGCCGAGCGCACAGAGACAAAGTGTCATCACCTCAACGTCAAAGTTGGAAACTTTTGGATTTCGCCCACACGCTCCACATGCTTCTGTCACTTGTTCTTACAAAGTGAGTGTCAACATTTGTCTTTTTTTTTTTTTGACTTGGCTGAACTTTGACCTTTGGTCACAATCATCGTTTCAACCCCCCCCCCCCCCCCCCCCCATGTCTATGAATAACAGTTGAATGCAGAAACGCAACAATTCAACGAGTATTTAAAAGAGACCAAAAACTAACTCAAGTAAATTCCTTACATTTTAAAAGGTCGTAATTACTGCAGCACATTTCCATTTTAACTACAAGTGCCAAGGACGCAGGCCTGCAAACGACTCGTGGGGAATGAGGGGAAACAGATAGTTATCCTCCTTCACGACCTCACTTGCAGCATTTATGATTAGACTGCAGATAAGCCCGGGATATGGAGCCGTGCATGCCGGCAGTCTGCCCACACATAAAGCACAATATCCCCTTTCTTAGCTGGCACATGTGTCAAAGGCGAAGAGCTCCTGAGTTTTTTCCTCATGCACATATACACATTTCCCTGTTAGCAACTGGTGGTTCAATGCACAATCGGAAGCCAGAGGAAACAATGTTTGTGAATCAGCCACAGCTCAGAACTATCGTGGAAATTGAATTATATTAAATGTACAAGTTATTCACAAAAGTGCAAAGGAATATTTTTGAAAAGGCATCTCACATCATCCAGTAAACACACCTCCTGTGCTCTGTAAAGATTATTTTTGCAGCTGATCTGAAAAAGAGGAAAAAGAGGAATATTTGCTTTGTTCGAATATTACTTTAAAATGCCACCCATAGCTTGATTGATTTAAAAATATATAACAGGCAACATAAATATAGAAAGTGACTGGTTTGCAGCACAAATATGTCATGAATCATCCAGAACCAAAAGAAACCCTCGATTTTAATCCATGGAGTTCTTTTTCTTTTTATTGTAAAGGGTAGATATGAAACTATACGTGAATCGTTTTATGTTTTCATCATTTATCGCAAACTTTACATGCAGTCTCTTTCCAAAAATGAAAAATGCAAATAATAATATTAATATCAAGAGATTAAGATATTGCATCTTATCACGACTCTTAAAAGACACTTGAGATATCATACTCCATCATCCCCCCCCCATCCCACCCACTCGAAAATAAAAGGTTTTATGGCTCTGTTGGAAAAACCCTGTGTAAACAAAATAAAATAAAAAGCGATGGGTACCTTAACTCTGTGCCTATAGAGTCTGTGGATACATCTAAACCCCTAAAATAACAACGGTAATAATAATAATAACAAGAATTAAGACATTTTATTGTTATTGTTTTCAACAGTATAACATGTTGCGTTATTATTACATTCCGGTAAAATACTTTTTTATTTTTCTTCTTTCTTTCTTGACTTTTTATTTTTATATTTCATTTTTTTTAAGTTTATTTATTTATTTTTTACCTAAAACGACCTTAATTCCACTTCATCGTTTGTCTGCACCACCACTGCTTAAAAATGCTCCGTCCTAACAAGTCACATGATCTCAAAGAAATTCATCTTTGGAGCTGCATATTCTGCATGACGGGCCAATGAAAGTGAAAACATGGCGATTGATATTTATTAATTCTGAAGACTTTGTTTAAGTGCTCTGCTTGGACGCTTGTTTCTGGAAAATCCTTGAAACAAGCAGAAGTTATATTTAGGGGATAATTCCCCCCCACTTGTATAAAAACGAGTCTAACTGTTGAAAATGAGACTAAATGACTTGTTACGGTGGCTGGATTCACCACCGTACCTTTCCGCAAGTGGTTGGAGCTCGTCTTACGCCACCTTCAAGGCTGAATTACTTTTCCAAAAAAACGAAAAAAAGGTCTGGAGTTTATTCAAGTGCGCGGTTTTAAGAGCCAAGGTCCACTAGATTAGAAGACATAGAGTTCAGTATGGTGTCGTGGTGCAAGGAGTGGTGGTGGTGCACCGAGTCTACGCCGCTCGGTACCGGGATGGCGCTGGGTCCCGGCGGCGGCGCGAGGCCGTGCAAGGACTGTAAACCGGTGTTCGAGCTGAGGAGCAGGGCCGGGCTCTGAGACGTGTGGTCCGGCGTCCCCGATGGTGTTTTATCGTCGTCCGAGCTCCCCAATAGAGTCTTATTTCCATTCATGGAAGAAGTCAATGGGTTGTGACTATTGCCGTTGGAGTTCTCGTTGTTTTCTCTGCGAGTAGAAAATAAAAGCACACGTTATTCTGATGCGAATGGGTGCAGCCCAACTCCTGGAACATATCATTCACCAGGAAACAAGGAAGATACAACTTTTAAAATAATAGGCTAAAACTAGCTAAACTGATTGAAATAAACTAGACAATTTACACACAATTTACATAAAGGTTTTTAAGTAAAGTCATTTAATACAAGCCATAATTCTTAAAATACACACACACAGCAAAAATACAGTTCTGCATGTCCCTTTACGCACGGGGATTTTAATTAGGTAACCACACTAGAGCATAATGCGCGTAAAAGTACCATAAACGCTCAGTCTAACGATTTATCAACGTTCACACCCTCATGTACGAAGGTGCTATCAATTAGTCAGTCATTGGAATAATGGAGGCCATCGCTCAGTTGACTGCAGCAGTTCAGAGTTACAGTAAATGTCTAGATAAGTGTGACCGAAAACAATAAATCTGTTTGTGCGTTAAAGCTGCGTTTGGGTTCGTGTTTACAGCAAATTAATTAAACCAGCGTGACCCCTGACGCAGACACTGGCTCCGGCCTCTCTGACGTCTGAATAAATGACAGGCCTAATTGTTGCTAAACGCGTGCATGTTGCATGGCGCATGCACTTAATGTGTTCGCAGTGGCGAGTAAGGCATTTCTCAGTGGGAAGACATGATTTACGCGGAGCTTTCAGCCCGAATTAGTGGCCAGAGGGTGAAAGAAGACACCGAACACGTCTCCCAGACCCCTCTGCGCCTCACCTGTGTAATTTCCAAAACTTTGAAATGTACAAACGACTCAAAATGAAATGTCAACCGGGCTGATGTGGAGGATACATTTAGCTCTGCACACGAATTTCACCGCAAAACAACTTTTAAACGTGTTCTGAGATGTTTCCTCACTTTTCTCCCCTGTGTTCACTCCAGTATCAGGAAGCTTAAAAGTTTTTTTTTTCTCTGATCTTGACGTGAAAGTCATAGTCTCATAATAAGTGTGATTACCGAAACATAAAAGTGAGGTAAATGCTGCTTTTATAACCTTGTAATTTGCCTCTCAGCAACCCTTTAATTTTTTTTTTGCATTTCAACTTTTACGCACGGCCTGCACAATTATCACAAACATATTAAAGTTTGCTGAACTTTAAAGTATAACAAATATTTTAGCTTATGACAAAAAAAAAATCTTCAAATAGATACAAATACCTAAGAACTGGTGTGATTATTAAATTACAGAAAATATCGTGGCATAATAAATTGCTATAATTTAACAGTGCCTGTTTGTGATTTAGAAACATTTCAATTTAAAGTTGGACTCTTGGCTTTTTAAGCTTGAAGTCATAGTAATAATAAGAACTTGGTAAACATGGTCTGACTAATGTCTGGAGTGTTTATTTGATCCTACCTTTCCTTTGCCTCCGCAGCTCGGTCTCTCTGTCGTCGGTTTTTGAACCAGTTGCTGACCTGCGTCGTGGTGAGTCCCGTGGCCTCGGCCAGCTCTCTCTTTTCCCGCGGAGACGGATAAGGGTTGTGGGTGTACCACTCTCGCAGGACGCTCCTGCTCTTCTCCTTGAAGCAGTAGCTCGTCTCCTCTCCGTCCCAGATGGAGCGGGGCAGCGGGAACTTTCTCCGGACGCGGTACTTCCCCACGGCGCCGAGCGGACGGCCTCTCAGCTTCTCTGCCTCGATGTAATGCGCCTTGAGCCACAGCTGCTGCAGCTTCGGATGGTTGTGAGGCGAAAACTGGTGGCTCTCCAAAATCTTGTAGAGCTCTCGGAAGTTCCCCCGGTGAAAGGCGACCACGGCTTTCGCCTTGAGCACGCTTTCGTTTTTGTGAAGGTGCTCGCACGCCGGGAGGGACCAGAGGAAGCGTCCCAGCCGCTCGATGTTCCCCCCTTGCTGGAGAACTTCGCACACACACGCCACTTGCTCCTGCGTAAACCCAAACGTCGGGAGCATGGACATGGCGACAACGTAAACCAAAGCAGATTAGATTGTGCCTTGCTTCCACGTCTCCCTCCTCAGTCTCACATTAAATCAAAACGCGTTAAGTCCATAAGAGACAAAAGGTTCCCCAAAAAAGAGCAGCCGAAAACTTCAGCTGACCAGGGACAGGTAGTATCCAGCTGCGTGCTGAGGAACAAACTCAAGTCCATTCAGCCGTGCTAAACCCCAGGCGACGACTCCTCAGAAAGCTGGTGAGAAAGAGAGAAAGTTGCGACTCCGTCCACCGTCCTCCTCCACCTTTTCTACGCCGTTTCAAAATAACCTACTCCGGGAGACCGGGCTCGCTGGCTCGTTTTAATAATATTATTCTAAGCTGGCAAGACAGGCGATTATGTGAACTCTGATTGGTCGGTTATTTGACCCGGGGATGGTGAGGATAAGACAATAGCCTTAGTCAAATTATTTGCCATGGTTACGCTGTCACTCAAAGTAACCTGATATGCTTTGAGGTGGCTCCCTGGCAAAGTCAACCCAATTGTTCCCTTCACGAGCGGCCCGCCTACCAATAGAAATATTGCTCAGATTTTTCTTCTCAAACTGTTTTCTCTCTCTCTCTCTCTCTCCCCCCCCCCCCCCCCTCCACCTTGACAGACACCTCGGGCAGCCAAAGAGCGCAGAGCTGGAGGAGTGAGGCGAAGGAGAGAGGCGCTGATCCCGCAGCCGGGGGAAGGATGGCGCCAGAGCGCACAGAGACCTGCGGCTGCTGTGCGTCCTCATGCCTCTGGCAGCTCTCACACAGTCGATCAATCAACGCCTGCAACTTTTAAAGTTAGTTACGTTCATAGTTCGAGTGACTGTAAACTGTTGACAAGTGTTGCAGCTTCTACAGAAAAGGAAAATAGCTGCTTTTGGTCTTTGCCATGACGCACGAAATAAAAAAAAGAAATACCAAAAGAAATTCTGCAAATTCTACAGGAGAGGCCATTTTCTCACATCAAACATATTTAGAGAAAGTTTATTTGACTTCACGTTTTTGTTTTGTTAAACTTTTTCAAGTTTTCAACGGTGGATCAATGAAGATGCATCGTATTTTATTATGAGTGATAAGAAATAGATTCACACACATTATTAAAATACACTGCATGGCACTAAATGTGACCAACATTATATAATTAGTGTGTACAGATATGATTGTGCGATACATTACTCGCATGTGATCTTAAATTATATCTGTTGACTGGATTAAGGATTCGATATAATCCGGTATAAATATTATTTTCAGGATTGTGTAGATATGTTGATCTGCAGTTGATTAGAACAATTCACTGCCGTGTAGAGGTTTATTATTTCATGCATGTGACATGACGATGAATATCTGAGGGGTGAGCCAGTGGCTGCAGGAGCGCACAGAATGGCAAACAACCTTAAGGTGTGCCACCGGACTAATGGTGAAATCAAGAGTTCGTGCGCGCTGCAGGAGTTTGTTGGACAGAGCGCGCAGGAGGAGCGCGCAGTGCGGAGGTAGAAGTGGGGGAAGAAGGAAAGCGGCACCGAGCACAACACCGGCGGTGGGACCAGAAAATTCCGTTTGCATTGAAGTCATCGGGACTGACGCGCTTTAGTGCAACAGCGGAGGAAGATGAAGCCAGAGAGCATCAGAATCACACGCTGGATTAGAGGAGAAGATTTGAAGACGAGCTCTGGGTAATTATTTCAATCTGATGGATGTGAGGATTTGGGGGGAAATGGATTTTGTTATAGAGGTGGATGAATGAGGAGGATTTACTTGTTGAATGGATGAGTTTTGCTCTCCACACTGCAGCAGGTATTAGACGGTGCCGTGATGTGGTCAGGTATATGTGTGTGGGGGGTGGGGGTGTTGGGCCAGAGATTGACCAGCTGGTAGATTTCTATCACTTACACCATGGGACCTCTTCACTAGAGATAAGATTGTCTATGTACATCCACACCACTACACACACACACACACACACACACGCACACACACACACACACACTGAAAGACCTGTTTCAGCTATGGACACAAAAAGTTCAAGTAGAATCCACGTCAGATAGAAAATGAACTGTGTGCAAAAAATGAAATTATTATTATTATTACTGTTACTATTACTGTGCGTAATTTGACACCTACACACACACAACTTAATTTAATATTTAGAAAATAATAATAAGTTGTAGATAAATATCATCAGTGCATCTCAAGTTCCAGGGCTGTTTAAATAATTCGAGTTTAATCAAATCTTTGACTGCAGTGTTCTGCGGCTGTTTGGGCCTGATGATGAGCAGACATTTCATCTGAGCTGCGGCTGTTTTGCTCTGAATTATTAGTGTAATTATGAAGTGAGTTTATCACAGGGAGATGAGGAGCGGTGTAAGTGGAGCCTGATCCCTGTTTCCGTGTTGTGTTCCCCCCTCGGTTTAATAAATTGACTAGGGTTTCGCCTGAAGCGCAGTTCTCACAGAGTATTACGGCATTAGACTGACTGATGGTAATCGTCCGGGGACCCGGGGCTCGGTGGAAATTGATAGTGAGGAAAACACGGCTAGGATTTAACCTTAAATTACACATACAGTTCATATATGTAATATTCAAACGGGAAAAAACCCTCAGAAAAAACATATTAATAATAAAATTAGTGACAAAACAATAATAATTATAACTCCTCATAATAATGTAACAGATGTGTTTTAACAGAGCCTGTATTGGAAATATGAGCAGTCTGTCAACACAGATGTGACATTTTAAACTGATTTAAAAAATAACTTATCACCTCCATCCATCAAACTCCTGAAGGCCTCACCACCGAGCCCAGAAACAGAGACTGAGCCACTCAAAGTTATTTATCGTCTCATTAGGTTTCACATCAAAAGCCTTGGTGCTGTATGATCTGTCATCAAATGATAGTGCTGAACATTTCCGAGGCTCTTATTCTGCAGCAAACGTGTTTATTTATTTAGCTTTTTATATATTAAGTTCTTTACTCATGCTGTGTGTCCTGTGCCAGGGACGTGCACAGACATTTCGAGGGGCCACTGCTCTTATCTGGGAAAAAAGGAACAACCCCACCCACCCTAAGTTTAGATCAATGGGCTCCATATCTAGTTTTAGCAGAAATATGATTTTGCGCCTTGAGCTTAACACTGTCATCTATCTGCAAACCACAAAATTAAAACTTTGAAAATAAACTCTTAATAATTAAATTCAGAGTTGACATTGTGTACATCGTGTAAAGCAAAAGAAAATGACCGGATGCTGCTGAAGGGCAGCTCAGTCAAAAAGGGGAAACTGGTATAAAGAACGAGTATAAAGAAGAGAAGGAGCTTCAGACGAGGCCATTAGGGCTCTAATTACATATCATTCTGATTAGATGATGCATATGAGCATGGATAGAAAAACGGGGTTGATAGTGTTGGTATAACAGGTCTGTAATGTAATGTAGGTATAACAGGTCTGTAATGTAATGTAGGTATAACAGGTCTGTAATGTAATGTAGGTATAACAGGTATCCAGCCCTGAAGGATAAAATCAAAGCAGATGAATACTGAAAGGTAAAGTCTGTTTTTTTTTTAAATAATAAAAAGTTTCAGGTGATCCCTGTCCTCTCCCACTCATCATGGGTTAATATCTGTTCTCTCCCCGGGATAAACTTCACTTTTCTAAATATTTGATAAACTGGATCTGAAACAAAGCAGAAACACAAAGTAATTAAAATGTGAAAGTAAAAGCATCTTCATTGTGTTTTGGCTCTTAATGGTCTGATCTGCTGAGCGTGTGCCCCGGCAGTGACGGAGCAGGGTCCAGCGTCAGGCCCTTGACAGTGTTTGTAAACGACTTGTTTCCACCGATCAGTTTGATCAGAAGGCTCTGGCTCTCAAACTGTGATTATTACGCCCGCTGATGAATGGAGATCACGTTTCCCCTAATAGCCAACCCCCCTATTTTCACAACCTCCCACCGCTCACCTCGGCCACTCTCCACCACGACCTCCACTAATTGAGCTGATTATTGCAAGATGTGTGTTGTTGCAGAGCCTATACGTGTTGGGGTGGGGGTTTACATGTGAGGAGGGTACGTGGCTTTTATCCTGTAAGGCTTCTACAAGCACTGACCTGAGACCAGCGCAACAAGGGGTTGATGAGTAACATTCTTGCAGACGGACATGGGCATAGAGGGAGAAATTATTAAAGCCAGAACCTCTGTGTCTATATCGGTTAAGGGGATATGAATGAGGGTCTATCCAATAATTGGTTGTTTACATCTATCTTGTTACCCCAGAGGCCGGGGCTATCCTACGGAGCGAGGAGGAGATTTCACTAAACTGCACATGCAGGCAGCAGGGAGGGGAGGCGGGGGGGGGGGGGGGGGGGGGGGGGGGGGGGCATGGTTGTGGGTGTGTGTGTGTAGGTGGAGGTCTCGTCTTGATTTCCAGAAGGCTCTGACCAGTCGGCAGGTTCATCAGATTGGATGGTTTTCATTTCAGTCTAGAATATATGGGCACAGAGCGCAGCGTGGGGGGGGGGGGGGGGGGGGGGGGGCATCGCCTGGAGCTGATGATCATCATGGGGCAAATTACAGGCCTCTGTATTGAGTTTGATCCTGGAGATGTTAAAGTGACACGAATGGATGAATGAATGATATTGTGCTGAAATGCTGATCTGATGCACAAAGACTCAAACTGAGATTGTGTTTTTTACTTATATTCAAGCAAATGTGTAGGAAAAACAATGTCAGCTCAATTCTAACGATATAAACTTTCTCCTGAAACCACAAAAAATTGAAGATTAATTAATGCTCAGATTAATATATGAGGACAATCACCTGTCAAACATCTGCAGAATAAGTTGATAAAAAACTGATTGATTGAACTGGCAGTTGAGCTGTTTTCATCCAATTTATTATGATCTGATCATTTTCTAGAGTGAAGAGAACTAATTAAAAGTCCTGTACGACGCTGTCTGTTCTCACATGCAGTCACATCTGTCACCCAGTATTAAAAAACAACCAACAATCCACTGCCCACCCACCACCACCACACTGCTGCGGAAGAAACTGGCCTGAACGAGCAAACAGCAACAAGTGTCTGTGTTTTTCTACAAGGCCGATCATTGGACCTAATGAGTGTGTGAGTGTGTGAGAGACAGAGAGGGAGAGAGAGTGAGAGAGAGGAGTGTGGCTTGCTGCTGGGGTTAATTTATTCGATCAATCACTCCATTTGATTCCTGTTTATTTTCAGGAGTCACACGGTCATTTCAGCCGCACACTGAGCCCTTTATGCGCTGCCAAGGCGTTTCCCCCTCAGCCACTGAGACTGTATACCATAGCATGCGTTCGGCTACAATTTGCAGAGGAGAGCAGTTCCAGCACTTCTTAGATATTTCACGGCTCCTAACCTTTATGGTGAAATCCCCTCAGACCTGTCTCTCGTCAAACCTGCAGCGAGCAGACACGCAGGTATACGAGCTTCACACATACAATGAATTATGTCAATGCTGCGGGCTGGTTCTAAATGACTGCAAACACACTCCAACGTGGAATTATATATTATTATCATGGATAATTTGGCAAATGGTGCACAGGGCAGAGTGTGCAGCCTCTGCATGCATGCTTTCTCTATGTACACATAAAGGCTGTATGCTGTTCGTGTTTAAAAAGTAGATTTTTGCCAAAAACCAGTTAGAACTGCAAAAATAGCAGTAAATACTTTCTACTTTGCATTTAATGGGAGTAACACGTTCACGACTATACTTCAAACTATCTAACGATATTGATCACAAATCCTAAACCTAGCTCAAACTTAACTTGCTACTTTTGTGTATTTCATGAAGGCAAGCGACGTAGAAACCACCATGGGTCCAATATATAGGATCAGATAAACCATAGCCTGTCCTGCATCCAAGTGGACAGAAGCCTTGGGACACATAATTGGATGATGATAACCAATCGCTTCTGATCATGTAACTTTTGAAATAGCAAATAAATGACGCTTTTGGCCAGAAACATGAGGAAAAAGTTTGCCCCACCCCTAAAACAAATAGAAAGAGGACTTGACTATGATACCACAATGTTATTTCAGTGTGAATAAGGCCAGAACTCGCAGCAGAACATATTTTGGAAACTGGTTTTACCAAAAAAAAAAGTGAAGGGAGCAAGGAGACACACAACAACACCCACAGAGAGCTGCGCAGTTTTACACGCTGTCTGCTTGTTAAGTTATTTTCTCTCAACATGGCTCGGATAGCCAGAAAATGTGTGAATACTTAAGCCAACCAGGGGATTTCAGTATCCCGTGTGAATCTTATACATGTTACAGTGTACAGTATACCTTTACATACAGAGCAAAAGCTTTTCAGCTAAAGCAAACGTCTGCAGCAGCAGCAGCAGCGCTTAATGCTTTTCCCTCATGCAACATTCTTCCTTCTTTTACAGTGCTGGAACTTATATGTCAGGAAAGAATTTATTAAGAGCGACCTGCTGTAATTAGCAATGTGCTAATGCTTGAATTTGTATCCAGTCCTGTATGCAGGGTTTTTACAACATTTGGTGGTTTCACTTGAAACACGGTCTTGACCTCGTGTCACCGGCCATATGGGCAGTAAATAGTTCCATGATAGAGTCAGTGGTTGTTCTGATACTGTACCAGAGAGAAGCTTCTATCATGCTACATGGTGTTATTATGGTATGAAGATGATTGACAGTGACGTTTGGATACTTGGTGCCATGGTTTACTTATGTGAATGGGTTGAAAACAGCTCAATAAAGGCTGCTGTTACTTTTAATGCACATATTAAAATAATTTCCGCACCATAATGTTATCATGACTCCTACAAGTGATTGTAATTGCTACCATGCAGGAGTTTGAATTCTTTCAACAATGTAATTTGTTTTATAACAGTGTTAATGACCAATGTAAACCCTGCAGATTGAATGGAAACACTTCATTACATCTCACCTACATATGGCAACTGCATTGGTGCCGTTGGACTTTCAGCCTTACGGTGGTAAAAAACTACAGCATTATCAAAGTCTGGAAACCATCCAGCCTTTCCATTAATGTGGCTAATGATTAAAATCAGAACCATGCACATAAACACACAGGCAACTGATCCGTGTTTCTAAAGATCATGAGTAATTTAGACATTGGGGCTGATTCATGGTGTCATCTCGGCACAGACCACCACAAACAGAGCAGGGTTTCCTTCTCATCACTTCCTGTTGGCACCGCTGCCTCGTCTCTACAGCACAACTCTGAATTTTATCTTTTATGAGTTCGCTATATTCAGGCTCTGCAAACCTCATTTCTACTGTGAGGCCTCCCAGAAATCCCATTAATGTGTCTCCTTTCATCGTCTAAATGACTTCTCTCTCATTAAACCAAACCATCCATCAAACCTTTTGCTGTATTCGGCTCTTTATCGGGCACAATGTGAGATATTGTGAAGATGAAAGTGAGTGTTTGCTTTGTAAATAGAAGCGTGGCGTGAAGCATCGCTCATTTGTTTTTATATGGAAGAATTGGATTTCATGATTGCTTTTTAATTCTGCCTGCGAGGTATATTAAATGCCTGCAAACCTCTGAACACTTTGTCCAGGAAACTAACAATTATAGTCAATCTGAGCATATGGCAACCACAGCTATGTGAGAGAAGAGATGGGGCTCAGGCTGAGGAACCAACTCAGGCATCATTACACTTTACTTTGAGTCTTTCCATAGAGTGTTGCTGTTTATGCATCATATTTAAACCTGCTCTCCTTTCAATGTTTCTCTTAAAGTCATATTTTGGTAAAATTCTTTAAATTTAGAGCAAATAATATGCAGACAAACACAAGTATAACATTATAACAGCTTCTGCAAATCCACTGCTCCCTAAAGGTCCTACAGCCAGTTAATGTATTACTCTAAATTTATTTTTTAACTTAACTTCATGTTCTTTCTTTGTCTCGATGTATATGTGAGACGATCAAGCCTATGATTTCAATAGAAGTGTGTCATCCATTAATTGATACCTGATCTTTTCATGTAAATCTGTTTTGGATCACGATGGAGCCGGTAGATCAGATACATTTACAAATAGAAGGATAGAAAGTGAAAAACTTCAAAAATCCGCCTGTTTATTCTGATCCCCTCAAAAAGTGAATGTATTCTTCTTTAGGTCAAATTCCACCCCTCCACTAAATTTAAATCGGTTTAGTAGTTTTTGTGTAAAAAAAAATGTTATGTGCTTGTCAGAGGTAAGATAATATTACAGGATTCAGGCATTTTAATCAACATGATGAAGAAATATTTGATCAACACATCGAAGAAACTTTCACTGTCAATAGTTGCTTCCTTACAATATCTGCTCATGGTCGCTCTAAAACGAGATTTCACTAAATATCCAAAAAGTCCACACAGACTGGAGAAAAGTTTTACTTTCATATTCAACCAAAGCCACAATTTTCCCCTGACTTTAACCAAAGTAGCCGGAGCCAAACACCAGAGAACATTGGTCCCTGGTGAAAAAGTCCTGAGCCTTGAAGGCCAAACCACCCACTCTGTCCTCCTCCCCACAACGTCTATACAGCTACTCAGAAGAAATACTTTACTTCCTTTAATTATCTCGAAGAAGGACGAACCCCAGAGCCGAGAGCTTGTTCTGAGGGTAAATCTATTACCCAGTACAGTAAGTCCATATTACAGCTGCCTCAGGGGTCAGTTTTTCTACGGTTCTGTTTATAATGCATTGATTGAATCCCCTCTGCCAAGGAGGTTACGTTTTCACCTCTGTCAGTTTGTTTGTTTGTTGGTTAGTTTGATTGTGAACAAGATTACACAAAAACTACAGATCAGATTATCATGAAACTTGGTGGAAGGATGTGGTATGGGTCAGGGAAGAACCCATTAAACTTTGGTGCAGAGCCAGATCAGTGGGTGGATGAAGGATTTTCTTTCACTTTCTTCAACATTGTGAAATAGGGCAATTTCAACATTTCATTTTTTCCCATGGAATAAGTGTTTTGGTGAAGCTTGATTGAATTTAAGGGGACTGTTGGGCCTTGGTGGAGGAGGAGTTACACTGCCAAGAGTGTGTGCCTGTACTTCAGAGGTCAAAGTGGAAATCATGTATGTGCATCAATATTATACTCTTTATAGAATTACTACTGCTACATCTGCACTTCAGACCACCACGAAAAAGCTGGAAACAAGCTTATAATGATATACAGCATGAGCTACGATGGCCCCAAAGCTTTGTGTTCCAGCTCCGGCGTCTTCTTTGGTGAAGACGTGCCTGTCGGCTTGCTGGGGGATGATGGGCTTTCACACAAGCAGAAAGAGGGGATTACTGCCAATTGCTCCCAAATTGCAATAATACCCGCTGCAGGGCCACCCACACATGTGCTGAGAGACGAGTGATAAATGGCTACATACTGTACTGCACGTCCATTCCACTGTGGCAACTCCTGACACCGGCCCACTGCCCACAACGATCCCCTTTCTCTCATACTGTGTGACATGTGGAAACAAGTGGAGAGGCTCTCACTGTGAAAGGCGTGTAAAATCTAAAATGTGTAAAATACAGCAGTTTCATCGGTTTACTATGGTATATCCATCTCTAAATCAAAAGTGTTTTAGCTGTCAGGAAAAACAAGCTGAATTTTTGATGTTTGAATCACAATCTTTGCTGCTTTACATTCTTATTCCTTCAAGTCTGAAAATAGTGGCATTTACTTTCACTATATATTTGATAGTAAAAATAAGATTACAGCAACATATTACCTTTTCATCAAAGTGAGAGTGCCCCATCAAACTGAGCAGTATAACAGTATTATAGAATTGCACCACGCGGGGGAAATTTTTCAGACACTCAAAATGAATATGGCATATCATATTTTGAAACTAAACCCTTCAATGTGTTCTCGTGTAGAAATACATGCTAATTAGCTCTGATCATATCATTCCTCCGCCCGAGAGCAGAGCAGATGGCTAATCCAGTCCCAGTGTCTAATCAGAGGAGTCATTCTAATCACAGTATAATTTCATAAGGGGCCTTTGTTTCAGAAAATACAGGAGCAGCACGAGGCAGATCGCACATATTCATCATCAGCACAGATTGGAAACAGGCCCCAATAAATGACACGTTTGCTTCCTGCCTGTCTATGTTGTGGCACGATGCAGTTAATGTGTGTGTGTGTGTGTGTGTGTGTGTGTGTGTGTGTGTGTGTGTGCGTGTGCGTGTGCGTGTGCGGTGAGGGAGGTTACATATTTGGAGTGTGTGGGTGAGTGTGTGGGTGCAACAGCTGCCACTCTGTCCATGTGCTTTTCTGAATATGAATGTGCGTGTACATAGGCATGTGCTCTGGTGTCTGTGTGTTTGGACATGGAGGGTGTGTTCTAAGTATTACTTTGGTCCCCAGCACTAATACTAAAACTATTACTACTACTCTGCACTCGATGGGGTAGACCCCATAACATATGCCATTATATTTATAAGGTGAAGACGTGTTGGTTAGGCTTAATTGAGTGGTAGTTACAGAGAAAGTCACCAGAAAACGAGTGTAAATCAATCTAACGTTCTCTGAAATCATAGAAACATGACAATGCGTGTGTGTGAACAGAGTTCACTAAGGTTAATAGACCAGGCATTAATGTAGAATTTACACCTTAAGGTTAGGGCACCAAACCTAATGAGTGCTTACAATGCAGCTGGTGTCTTGTGTGTGTGTGTGTGTGTGTGTGTGTGTGTGTGTGTGTGTGTGTGTGTGTGTGTGTGTGGGTAGTCTCTCACAGTTGGTTTAGCCAACACCGAACTCTTTACTGCTCTGATTATCACCGTCTCATTCTTTCCACCTTCTGTCTTCATACATGTGCTGTAATCACAATGATTGGCTGCGACGTCGCTAATACAGGCACAAAACCAGGAATGCAAGGAGAAACGACACCCATAAAATCAGACATGACAGTAAAATCCAGCCAAGTTTCTGTGTCTGTAACAGATGGAGACGCCAACCCGTGAAAAGATGTAATATTTACAGCTCTGTTGGAAGTCACAGGTCAACATAGACGGACGGAAAAATATATATAGACACAACGGCGGGGTCTTCTTTTCGCCAACTTAAAGCTCAGAACCGTTTATCATGTTCGAGCTCAGCTCGTAGTTTCCTGCAAACCGCTCTGAGCCTGTTTCTACCTTGGGAGGGAGGGATCGTCCTGGGGTCAGGAAGTGAATATGACACACAGATATACAGTACACACACACACACACAGGTACACGTTAAATTCCTTCACCAGCGAGCACACGCAGAGGTCCCCGCTTTGGATAAGGTTGATGGAGGGGGCAGGCAGGGTTGTTGCAGCCAGAGTCATATTTACATCAGCCCGTGTAATATTATCAATAAAAGCCAAGAGGACAGCAGCTCACCATAACTCATGACAGGCAGGAGGCAGCACAGCTGTTCTGAGTTCATCTTCCTCTGAAGCAGCAGGGGTTACACAAAGAGAGACGTTACAGCAGGGACAAAGAAAGACAGACAACGAGGACGAGTAGAAAGAGAAGAGGGCAGATGAAGACACTAGGACGGAGATGGGTGACACTAGTTCAAAGATAATTAAATACTGAATCATCATCAGTGCTGCAACTAATTGTTGTTTACTGTGTTTAGCCAGTGAAGGTGACGTCTTTCAGAAAATACTAATCCTAAAAACAACCAATCCTCACAATGAAAAAGAACCAGAGAATGTTTGGCATGTTTGTTTGATCAATGATGTAAATGATTAGGTTATAAAAATTATTCCAGATTAGTTTTCTCTCCATCAAGTAACTGATGACTTCTCCAAACATCTCAGATCCCGTCGGCTATTGTCTGATGATGAATTGGCCTCTATGGGCAACAGCCAATATTTTAGGGCTTCTGGTGTAGACAGCGGATATCAGGGCCAAGATGCCATCTTCTGTTCACCATCACATAGCACATGGATGAAGATTGATTAAAAATGTGAGAGCGGATGCATTTCAGTCAACGTGTTGGACGCACTGTTTACCTGCGGGCAACCACAGCCTGCTCAGACATGATTGGTCAAACTACAAATGGAAACCAGAAGGCTTCAGGCCCCAAAAGCTTTTTAGCCAACAACTGAGATGCTTCTGCAGATGTGATGGAGAAATCTGAATCCACTACGGAGACAGAATAAAACAAATTAAACAAAGAAGAAAGAAGAGTAAGCAACAACTCCGCTTTAGCTTGTTTTGGGTTTTTGGCCTTTTTCTGTCACTCTGATTGGTGGGGATTGGACTCACCCATTGGAAATCGAAAATGAACTAAGTGGTTCTGAATTGTTCCGGCAATGACAAGCAACATATAATTTCCATTTCATGACGCACTTAATATTTAGGTCATAAAAACTTTTGTTACCCCATAATATTGATTTCAGCTATAGGCATAAAACCGAACCGTATATAAAATTAAATCGTGTGTCGTGATTCAAACTCGCTGAAAGTAAAAAGAAAGTCAGAGGCTGATGAATTCAGCGTGAATCAATTTGAGTTCCAGTCTCTTGCATGCTGGTAATCATGTTTTTTTTTCCTCCCTGTTTTGTGAAATTAGGTGTCACGTCTCATTTTGGAACGATGCTCTTCAAATACTTCATCACCGGCCGTCTCGGTTTCCCTGCAGACGCTGGCTGACCTCATCGAGTGACCTCACCAATCACAGATCAAAGTTGTCGGGTTTCTGCCCGGTCAGGTTAATCAGAGGACCACCCCGAAGAACCAATCAGGTAACATCTTACTTGACTTGAAGGAATTAGGCTGCGTTTGAAGAGCGACTGTGTACATTTCCTCCGCTGATGCACCGGACAACATGTTTGAGATTCTTCTGTTTTCTCCGAGTTTGTCAGCAAGTCTTATTCACTACTTTGATCTCAATTACATTGGCTATTAGTCCTGACTGATTTGTTTAATTTGGGCTTTGCCAGACATGTATGCATGCAAAACAATAGTGAGTGAGTCAACTGTGAGGGGAAGAAAATAATTAGAGGTTGATAAATAAACTTATCAAGTTCTCATACTGAAAGTTCCCATCATCTCAACACAAATCTAGAGCCTGCTGACAAACAGTCATGTCACATTGGAGTATGACTAAAAAGTGTGTGTGTGTTCGTATGTGTGTGTGTGTGTGTGGGGGGGGGTGCCGCTAAGAATGGAGCGTTTGTATCACTTGCCCCTTTTTGAGGGGAAGTGACATGAGATACTTAAAGACCAAAATTGCCTCACTTAGCCAAACAAACTACCTCTGCTGACACACACACACACACACACACACACACACACACACACACACACACACACACACACACACACAGTGCTCTAATGGCCAATAAACTCAGGATGTTCGTTCCTCGTCTCAGGCTCACAAAAAAACGAACAGCGAAATTATTGAGTAAATGGATTCCACTGTAGCTCTGCCTAATGACCACACACACACACACACACACACACACACACACACACACACACACACACACACACACACACACACACACACACACACACACACACACACACACAACACACACACAGTTTGAGGGTCAGTGGAGGCTGAAGCAGATAGGATGTACATAATAACCCTAACTTGGCTTTTATAAGCCCTCAGCTCTTTTGAAACAGCAGCGAGTGGGAGAGAACACAGGCCTGCTTATAAAAATACTGAGCATTCTGGGGCGAGACTTTGAAGTTTTTTCTGCCTCATCTCAATTGAAGAGACACTCCGGGCCACTACAGATTCATGTGTCCATACAAACGGAAAGATATATATCATTATCGAATGAGAATATAAATGGTCTCTCCTCTGTAGCTCTAATAGAAATGACGTTATCGCAAGAGGCATCGAACTTGAGATATTACACAGTTGTGGGCAAACGATTGCTCCCAAACTCGTCCTTCCATGTCTTAATGCTCCCACTTGTCCCATTTTTAAATTACCGTCCCGTCTCAGCTGGTAAATTCACTTTCCCACCAATTTGTGCTTTAATCCTCGACACATTTCATGAATTCTCTCATTTTATAGGGATATCTAATGGGGGAGGAATGGGTCCATGTACAGTGCAAGTGTGTGTGTGTGTGAGAGTGTGTGTGCGTGCATGAGAGAGGGAGGGAGAGAGAGTACACGCACCCCTCCAATACTTCTAATGGTTTCTTTCGGGACCATATGTCCTTTGCGTCAGCACAGCAGCAGTATGGCCTCTACAGTTACAGCCGGGTTCAGTGTGAAAGGCCGACATGTTGTTTAATGGGAGGTGGGAGGTGGGGAGCATTAAGTTGTGTGTGTGTGTGTGTGTGTACATGTCTTTCTAAAGTTGTGTAGACAAAGTTTGGTTTGAAACCATCAGTGTAAGAACATTTTGCTCTTTGAGGGTTAAAACTTAGTTCAGAGTAGATTTATGTTAAGGGAAGAGTTAGGCTTTTATTTGTGATGGTTAAGTTTATGGTAGCAGGCTATGGACAGTCTGTGTGTGTGTGTGTGTGTGTGTGTCTGTGTGTCTGTGTGTGTGTGTGTAGCAGTAGGGGGTTGCAGAGTGTTTTTGAAGAAGCAGATCTCTCCGTATTACCTTACCATCAATAAATCTCAGAGCTCGCTATAGTGCTGACATAAATTAGCCTGCAACCCCAACCCACCTACCCATCTGAAACCTTACTACCACCTCAACCTCTTCTTAACACACACACAAACACACACACGCCCGCTCTCAGCACAGCACAGATATCCACAGCATTTTGGGTAATTAGTATTCTTTCTCGACAGTGAGTGCATTTCCTCCGCAGGGTCACTGACAGCATGCCTGCTAAACTTGTGATGGAAAAGAGAGAATGTGTGTGTGTGTGTACATGTGTGCACTTGGAGTTTAACGTGTGTGTGTTGTCTGGGTGCACTGTTCTCATGCTAAGTCTTGTAAACCGAGAAAAGAGACTATTCAACATCAAATATAGACTGAAAACTCCTCACTGTACTTGTGAGGAGACAAAGATGGTTTCTCTCTGAAAAAATCTGGGAAATTAAAGAAATGATTAAATTCATCTGTCGTATAAATAAACTGAAGTTTGAGTAGTTTAAAATAAACATAATCTAATTAAATGAAAATGTAATTTAAAACAACCCAGTGCTTAAAGGATTAACTGTTGATGTAATTTGTCCCTCAATAAAAGTCAGTTTTCATTAAAAAAAAGTCAAAATCTTTTGTTACAGCTTCAAAAAGGTTTATAATTTGATGCTTTTCTTTGCCTGATAAAACAGTTCAATCAATTATTTTAAGACTATTTTTGAGACAAAACAAATTATGTAAAAACTTCTCAATCAGTAAAGGGACTTTCTATCTTTTTGTGTTGTGATATAAATGTGTTCTGCACTGCTCTACAACACCGAAGCAGCTATTAAACATCTGTTTAGTATTTAGTTAAAACATTAAAAAAAGTTAAAAACTTTAAAAAATATATCTTGAAATGACATAGAAATGATTATAGATTTAATATCATGTGAAATTATACGTTTGAACAATGATATATTCTAATAAAACAGGAGAAATGCATGTTATTCTGTAGTTACTGGAATAAAAGTGTTACAGTAAGAAGCCAAGGCATCAAAATCCTTGCACACAGATTCACTCTATCTATATAATAATTATCCTGTTTACAAAAAGAAAGACGTGGGAGATTTTAATGGACTCAGCAAAAAAAAAAGCTGCTCTGAGGCACTTTCACATTGTAAAACACACACTTTTGGTGAGTTAAAGAGACACTGTAGCGTGGCCTGAAAGCCTATCCTGTGCACCTCAGCACATTCTAAAGCCCTTTTTCTTATGTGATCATTTTAGGTAATTGAATAAATTCCCAGAGCTCTGCGTGGAATTAGAAGCAGCGAGTCTTTGGTCAGAGGAGAGCTTTTAAGAAACCAGGGAGCACACATCAGAGGCTCAGCAGTCGATGGTAACGTAATGAACGTTTACATTTACCTGCTTCTCACCTTTCGTGTTGGTGTGTACCCACAGTCTAAACTGCACTCGTCAAAGCACCCGTACAGTTTGTTTTCATAAATATACTGTATCTCTTTTTTCTCCCTCATCTCTCGCCTTCTCGTCCCCCGCTTCGAAAATGAAACATTTGGTGTTTCAGTGTGTGTGTGTGTGTGTGTGTGTGTGTGTGTGTGTGTGAAGGGGGTCGGGGCAGAAAGCTGTTGCCAGAACTAGCACTTCTGGCTGGAAAAACGGAGTCTGAGTTTTCGTCAGACGTTCAGCACAGACAGACGGGGAAGAGAAGGAAAGGCTTTTTGAAAGTGCAGTCCAAGAGCAACAGAAAACACTCCCTCTTGACCGTGTGGTCAAAAATGGATGTAGAGGGAGAGGTGGCATCTGGCATGTCGCCCGGGAGAGAATTAGTGGGGGAGCAAATTCACCCAACTCAGCCCGCAATGTGCCCCCTCTGAAACCAGCTGCACGCAGGCCGGGGGCAAACGCTTGAAAAAGAGAGAGATAAAGAGGAGAGAGGGGGAGAGAGAGGGAGAGTGATATAAAGCATCAGTGACTTCGTTGACACCAATATTCTAATATCACTGAATAAGATTCTGTCATGGAAACAGCGTTTTCTAATGACCTTAATCTAAATAGGTTTATATTTGGACAAAGCAATAATTGAAATAAGAAGTATTCCAACGTACACGTCTCAATCGTATTTTTGCGAAATACTAAAGACACGTTAAGATAATCGATAAGATAATCATTTAGTAGTCCCATACTGGGGAAATTTGCCAACAGCATGAAGACACATGCCCTGCTGGGTGTAAACCAGATGGAGAAACAGAATTAGAAAGAAACACTTCAAATACTAAACGGTAGCATCGTACATTAAACTCTCAGGTTGGGGTTTTAAAACTGGTGGAATAACGCTGGACGTCTTGGCTTGGTGGATGTGAGGACATGAGTCATAATCAGGCTGTGCTCTGTAACATGTAAACAGGAATATGAATGGAATTTTCTATTAGCAACTCATGTAAACAACGTAATTGAAATACTGACTTTTTATAAATAAGGTCAATAGTGGGTTTCCATGTAAACGTAGTCAGTTAGAAGGAGACGGTCGGATAGAGAGACAAACTCCCGTCTAAAAGCACCAGGGAGAGGATACGCAGAAGAGCCGAGGCGTATCATGAACAAGGTCAGAAAGACATCGCCTGGCAGAACAGGAAATGATACAGGATATATCCTCTCGTTCTCTCTGCACTCTCCGAGGCGTGCGCTGTAAGTGACAGCGCTGCAGAGGGAAGTTGACATTGCCCAAGTATGAATTTCACCCGTTTGTGTTTTGCAGAAAACACGGAACCTGGGCTGTCTGTCTGGATCAGGGGCTGGGCCCTTGACCCCCTCGTGACCCCTCCGGAGCAGACGGCTGAGTTTTATTGGCCAGTCACATTCAATTTATTAAACACTGAGCAACTCTATTCTCAGCGTTTGGAGTTAGTTGTTCCAAATGTGGCCGTGATGTGCATTTGGAAACAGATATGAAAGGTTTTTCGACCTGTTCTATCACCACGGATGAACTTTTACTGGAGGTACATGATGTTTTCCTCACAGAATTACACAAATAATAAACTACAATTCAGATGTTAAAATAAAACTCTCTCATTTAGGGATTTTCAGCATTTTCATCTAAGAATTAAACCAACATGTAGTAAATACAAATATATGGAAGGTATGATAATCCTTATTCTGGAGAAAATAACAGAGGATGTTTGTCTCAAACAAGACAGGCGGATCCATAACAAACAATTCACATATAGCTGGCTTATGCATGCATACTACATGTGAATCTTTACACACAGACACACACACACACACACTCTCACTCCCACGCACACAACAGTAGGTAATACAATATCCTCAGCTATGGAGTGGTAGGGTAAAGTGAGACTTTCCTGTAATCAAAAGAAACAGCGTGCTACAATAAAGGCTGTTTTGAAATGGTCTGTGGCCTCAGGGATGGACCCTCCGCTGGAATGAGGAAGGTAAAATGGACAATAAGCTGAGTGTCACAGAGACAATAAGAATATAGTAGAGCAGCAGGGAAGAGGCTGCGCTGCACAATCTTAACAACGTGGTGTTTAGATGCCTTTTCTATTCTTCCTTTGTCCTCCGTCCCTTTCTCCTCTTTTGTCTCCTCTCCTGACATTGCAGGTTGCAGTGTGTTTGCGAGTCTCTTGGGCGTCATCCATCAGCTGAATGGATAGAGGCTACGCAACAGCAGCGCTAATGCGAAAGGAGGGCAGGGCGTATTCCCTTTCCAAAATCCACAGAAAACCCCCAGTCTGGAATCAATCTGGTATCGCACAACTACCCCTCAAACACACACAAATACACACATTTTAATCTTTAACCCTGGTGAGACGGGCCGGTGCTATTTTTCATCCCAGTGAGTTTATGTGTTGTAATGTTGTATCGGGTCTGGGATATGGTTCTCCGCTACATCTCTGACTTCACCTGCTGCTGAAGCTCTTTACCAGAGCACTGGGAGTTAACTGCAGCCATAAATAGTCAGAGGAGTGTGTGCAGCGATCTGCAGGGCAGCGCGGGGCAAAGATATATCTGACAGGAAAAGAGCAAATCTCCTCTCCATGCTACCTGCTGTAAAAAGTCACGTGTCAGCGCTTAAAGCCTCACATCAGAGACAAGGAGATTATTTTAAAGGAGTAAAGAGAAAGTATGTGAGGTGTCTACGGAACTTTTAGGAACTGTTCCCTCATGAACTATGAGATGTTGTGTTCGTTTTTTTTTTTGCCCATTGTGTGCAATGATATTCAGGCTTGTGTAATAAAAACTGCATCTTAAACCTTGTTTATCAAGCTTGCTTCATTTCTTTTACACAATGGAACCAGAAACCAACAGTAAAAGTATTTAGTCAAGTCGATTTTAACTTAGACTGGGAAATATTTTGTAAATAAACCACTGTTACAAAAGAGAAAATTAGAAAAAGTGTAAAAGTTAAGAAAAAAAGATCCTAAGATCTTGTGAGCATAAATGTTTTCAGGAGATCTGATGAAAATCTGCATAATAAAGAGGACTGACATTGATTTTGTGCAAGTAGAAGTTCTGCACTGATGGTGGCACAAAAGAAAAGGTGAGGAAATGACCATGAATATTAAGATTCATCCACTGGAAATGACTTGAGAACACAAATCATGCTTGTTTACCATCAAATAAAAAACGGGATTGTCTCTTAAATTTCTTCTCACTCAGTGTTTCTGTGGCCAACTGTAATTATCGCTGACGTTGATGATGAATATACAAACAAAGCCAAATTGGACAGTGCCCATAAAGAGTAATTCTTCAGTTCAGAAACGCTGTGACCTGCAGTCCCAGCCAGAGTAGATCTATCAGCCATCAGGCAGTGACTCAGGTTGAGACTCAGTAAATGAACAGACAGCATATTGTTCCTCTGTGGCTCTTTGCTGCCTCACCTCTGCCTCTGTCTGCTTAATTAAAGGTTAATTGTGTAGAATAAGTATCCACATCCCGCAAATGGTCCACATTTCTCTTTCCATTCACTCGGTTTGTGTGGATCGGATATCTGGAATTTATCAACGGGTTTAGAGCCAAGCTTTAACTAACTCAGTGTGTCAGCAGGTACAAAAGCAATGTGTGTGTGTGTGTGTGTGTTCACACAGACAGACACAGACACACACACGGGAGAATTCAGAACTCCCCCCGTCATTTTTAATCAAGAATACGATCCCTCATCCCATCTGGGTTCTTGACTTGGTGGGCTGCAGCATGCGCACGACAACGTGTCAGTTAACGAAGAAGCTGACACACACAGATGTGCACACACACACACACAGACACACACACACAAACACACATACATGCAAACGCATATAGACAATCTGTGGCGTTAGACTAGCAGCTGTATGCTTGGAGTTCTGCCCTAGCTATTGCAAGAAGCAGATGGTTCTGCATTAATCGACTGGTGTAGCTACTGTAGCGGCTTCTTCATCACAAATAAAAGTCAAATACACAGATTTATAAGATCTAGCTTGCTCTCCAAAAAAAGTAGATCAAATGCAGTTGGACAGAACGGAGGATAAGCGACGATGAGATAGAATTTTACTCTAAAACCCTCTAATTATCTAGTTTGTCTGTCTGTGTGTGTCTTGTGTCCTCTTGTCAGAGGTGTTCTTATCACATCATGATCCCTCTGCTCACTTACTGAATTGGCTCGTCTTTGTGTGCGTACGTGTGTGTGTGTGTGTGTGTGTACGTGCATCCGTGTGTCCATGCATGCGTAATGCATGTGTAGGAGGACAGAGGTCAATGCGATAACATTTGGTGGACCACCTGCCAGGAGGCTCAGTTTGCTGAATACAAAGTCTCATCTAACCCATCACTGCCTGTGTGTGTGTGTGTGTGTGTGTGTGTGTGTGTGTGTGTGTGTGTGTGCCGTTTACCTGAATGACTGAGGTTCAAAAGTATTTGATTACTGATAATGTTATTGGACAAGAACCATGTGAAGAAAACGTGCAAAGCTGTGAGTTTTTACCACAGATCATCAAAACTGGAGACACAAAAGAAACAAACACTAAAGACTTTTGTTATTCCTTCAACGTAAAACCAGTGAAGATGGAATTTTAGAGCGAGAATAGTTTTTAAACACCATCTCTTTCCAATTCTAATTGGTCCAGCACCAGACACAATGTGTTGCTATTGAAGTGGACATTAACAAGTTCTGCTAACAGCTCATTGCCTCATAACCTGCAGGAGAGGGAAGCTTAAATCATTAGTTTTAACTGTTAGCAACTCACAGGGGGTTTCACTCACTCACACACTCTCTCTCACACACACACACACACACACACACACACACACACACACACACACACACACACACACACACACACACACACACACAGAGGGAGAGAGACAGGTACAGAGGGAGAGGGAGAAAAATAAAAATAGTTATTCTGTTGTTGCATCCACATCGTTAAATAAAAATCAAATCATCTATGAGAAGTAAAAGTTTTTCAGTTTTAGTCTAAATCCACAAAATATGTTTTTAATGTGCTTTTATACTTGCTATGTACAGTGTGTGTGTACATGCCTCACAACCAGAGGAATTTAAGTGGCTGAGACAAAGGGGGACTTAATTCTTTCCCCCAGTTCATGTATCTTTCACTGCTTCACTCTCCTTTGCTTCTTTGTTTTTCATCGTCCTTTCTTCCATGAAACAATAAAATCGTCTGGCCTCTAAGTTATGGAGAGCGTTTGAAGTGGCTGTAGGAGCCAGTAAATTTAGTGGGCACCTTTGGGAGTCGGTTCAGTGGTGCAGCGCCTGTACCTATATTTCATGTGTGCACGTGCCCGTGCTTGTGTGACTACATGTATGTGTGTTTGCTTGTGCATGCATGGAAGTGCCTCTGTTGTGAGACACAAATGTGCCTAGATTTGGTGCGTGCGTGTGTGTGTGTGTGTGTGTGTGTGTGTGTGTGTGTGTGCGTGTGTGTGCGGCTTTCTGTTTCATACACACTGATTTGTGAGTGTCTACATCAAGAGGATGCAGTAAATCTCACTGGACAAACTACATTGAGATACAGTAGATACGTGTGTGTGTGTGAACTTGCAAGAGGCCTATGTATTGTATTGTATATTATGTTTGTATTTTATTGCTACATGGCTTCTTTGACCATCTGTGACCAACCATCACCCATAGTTATATCTCTGCCAAGGAGGTTATGTTTTTATCTACGTTATTTAATCTGTTAGTTATTTAAACTGCTGCACAGATTATCACAAAAGTTGATGGAAGGATGTGGTCAGGAAAGAACCCAGTACATTCTGGTGTAGATTTAGATCAGGGGGCTGGATCCAGGAATTATTTTTCTCTTTCTTGACTTTTCATTTAGTTTTTTCATTGATTTCTCAGAGAATAACTCATTGATCTTAATGGAAAACGAAAGGCATGTTTAGGTGACTGATATTTATTGTATGCAACTCGGAGCAGATCCAAATGAAGATCAGGATGTTAATTTAAATATGGTTTGAACAGTTGGGCCTCGGTGGAGGTAAACGCTCTACTGAAAGCCATTCTACATTTTGAAATGTGAGTTGGTCCTTATTGGGATTCAGCTCATCATATCAAACTGGATAAAGAAATCTCTCAGACTGTTTGTACAGTCAACAAATCAATGACTTCAGCGCTCTCTTCTGCCTTCACCTCTCTAGTTCACCAGTGCGAAGAAGTGCAAACTTCTGAAATGCCAGTTGCAAGTTTCCACCCATGTTACAAGTGCAGTTTTTAACCAAACCTAAAGCAGCAGTTTTAAGTGCTTGAACTTTGTGTTGCCATTCCTTTTTTTGAGGTTACTTTGCTGCATTGGATCCCTGACCCATTTTATCCTGGAGACTTGATCCATCCCTTTAAACCCCCACATGGCCAAGTCATACTGGAGTTATAGCTCCACCAAAACCTCCTGCCTCTCTCTCCAGGCAGTGACACTGTAGCTGCACAGCTCTTAACACCACTGCTCTCAGTTTTGAGATCCTTCACACATGGCTCGTGTTCTTATCCCTAACAAAGACAAACGCTGGCTAAACTGTTAAGCGACCGACGTGTCAGGTGAAAGGTCCGTGGAGACCCATCAACAGCAACATGAAAGTTAAGCAACAAAACACCATTAGGTGACACAAGATCCCAGGACAGTTCTCTGCTCATGCTTCAAACTATAATCGGTGGGAATCACAAACTTAATTCTCATTGATGTCACCCATATTTGAAGAGCATGTTAAAGAAGATGTTATTTTAATCCATTAGTCAAGCTACAATGGTTGTGTTGGTATTTATGGATATGTTGATGACACATTGATGGGTAGCTTTCTGCTTTTCTCCACTTATCTTGAACTGTCTCGACATGTACGATTTTCTCTTGTCTGTATGTGTAAGTTAAGATTCAGTTTCCCCCTGAGGGATTGATAAACTATCCCGAATTGAATCATCACTTATCCTATCATACTGTCTTACACTGCATTCTGTAAAATCGTGTGGAAACCCAGTTCACTGTCTCGCTCAATGTCCCTTCAGGAAAAGCCACAGGCCGATTGACCTTTCGACCCCTGGCTGTCTTTTAACAGCTCGTCCATCCTGCCACCTGCCACTTTCTGCACTCACCCCGTCCACACGATCCACCTGCCGCACAGCACAACCCAAAACCAAGTCCCTACTCATCCTCCATAACTTCAACCATCTAAGTTCCTCGGAGTCCTTTATCTGTCACTTCCTCATCAACTCTCTTCTAATATCAATCTCATGTCAGGAGGATCACATCCCATTTTACAAATGATGACACGCATTTATAAATCTCAATAACAAATGCAGCAATTACAGTTAGATACAGAAGAGGCAGAGATGTGACAAAGACAAGATGAAAATCTTTTTTTATGTAACGTCTCTTTCTGCTCCTGTGTGTCTCCACCTCTCTCTTTCTTTCTCTCTCGGTTTTCCTAGACACCTGTGCAGGTTTAGTGTTTCAGCCGAGTCCCTGAAAAATAAATGTGGAGCTCCAATCTCTTAATCCACTGGGCTCCACGCAGCCACGTCACATGACACCGCTGCGGGCCGTCCTGATGCCCAGACGACACTGGAAGGAGGGATTGTTTTGTGTGTGTTTGAGGCAGAGACAGCCAAAGAAAGAGCTAGCAACAAGACATTATGAAAGTGGAAGCATGAAGAGGAGTCTCACTTTGTATGTTTTATGAATACGTCTGAGCGTCTGCATGTTGTTTGTGTTTAAGAAGAGGAACTGAAGTTGGGAAAGAAGAAGGAGACTAATCTTTCATTCAAATCATGGTCCTTGGTCCGTGTGTGTGTGTGTGTGTGTGTGTGTGTGTGTGTGTTTTGGGATGATACCCTATCCACAGCAATCAGTCTGACCTCCACTCTGGAGTGAACTGCTCTCAATGATTAATGGATCTGCCTCCGTGCTCAGTCGCCAAGGCAACCCGAAACCTGATAGCCTTCAGGAATTCGCTAGCTTGCCCTCAAAGTTAGGCTGTGTCTGTGTGTGTGTGTGTGTGTGTGTGTGTGTGTGTGTATGTGTGTGTGTGTGTGCGTCTGTGTGTGTGTGTGTGTCTGTGCGTGTCACTAGGCTGTGGGTGGGAGCCAGTGAGGCTAAATCTGACTCTTTAGAGAGATAAAGTTTGTTGTGGTAAAGGTGGGAGACGAGGAGGGAGAGACGTCCAGTTCAGTCAATCAAACGAGGAGATTTCTATTCTACATTTGAAAATGTTCTTAGATTCATATTTTGCTTTTCACTCATATCTGTCAAATCAATTGTTCCTACAGACAATTCATCTTAGTTTTCAGGTTTTATTTAAGGTTTTAATATTGTTAATTTCGAGAATGTAAAATCAAAACATCACTTTTGGATTTAAACCACCAACACTATTATTCACCGATCTGTACTTTGTGTAACCACAGTACAAATCGAACACAGTCAAAATTAGCATTTGTGGATGATTGGATTTTAGTGTGTCTGTGTGTAGATGCTTGTGTGAGTCAATGTGAATTCACTGATGAGTAAATCCATGTTAACAAGGTGGTAGCTCTTAAGTTGAAGTGCTGCTGTCCAGCTCGTGGACCTCACGCTCGACAGACTTAACACCACAGCGTTATCTTCAAAAGGCCACTCAACACTTTATTGATCTGGTTAGAGCAGCAGTGGGGAACCTCCAGCCTCTAGTCTGTGGGCCGTATACAGTCCATGAGTCAATTATAAATACAGACAAATAGCTAAGGAAATAAATTATAAAGGAAATTATAAATTAGTAGATATGAGACATGTCCCCCAGGGTGGTCCCATCTGACTGTTAAGCATCACGGGGACAGAGTAGAAGCACAATGATGAACTTTCCAATAGAGATAAACTAACAATGCTTTTGTTGAAGCAAAAGACAAACCCAGTGTTCAGACGCACTCAGTGATTAAAAAGAGAAAATGTCGAGCATCATTACAACTAAAAACATACGACTAAACTTGACGAGTTGCGAGAACAACTGCACTTGGATACCGTTAATGCTCTTCTCTGGAGATGGCGAGTCCAACGAGCCAAGACCACATTCTGGCAGAGACACTGTCATACAAGCAAGTATTGTGGTGACTGAGCTAAAAGCTGAGGCACTGAAACCTCATTCAGAAGCAGAACTTGTAAAGGAGAGCCCTGTGGCTGCTGAAGAAAAAGTAATATTGTTCCAAAGTGTCAGTTTGTCTTGAAGAACCATTGGATTATAGACACGGCACAAGATGTAGAGAAAACACAAAACTACTCGCTATCCCCAACACCAGAGTGCAGACTCTGGGGATTTTTTGGCCCAAAGCTCTGGGATGCTCTGCCAACGGAGATTTGCAATTCCACATCCCTCTGGATGTTCCAAAACCTACTCAAAGCTCATCTTTTTAAATCTGCACATGACCAGACTTTACAAAATCTGTACGGCACGACCAAGGGTGAGGATGGTTTGAGAAGTTGTAGCATCATCATCATCATCTGACATCAGACACCTCTGAACAGAAGCAGTTCCAGCCGCCACATTAGAGGTTAGAGTGATATGTGCTCAATAAGTTAATATGGCCCAAGAAGAATGTTTTAAATTTGATTATGCCCTTGACAGGAAAAATGCTCCACACCCCTGCGTTAGACAAAGTTCAGGGTTATTATGACACTTTTTATTCCCCCCTCACCACAGAGTCTCTGCACTGGACCCAGAATGGTGAGACAGGGTCGGCTGTGACTATGGTGAGGTGATGAAGAGCCACAGAACTTGGTGCTTTGTTTTCTAAAGGTCGTCATGATTTTTTTTACTTCTTATCCAGGAAACTATGTTTTTCTGGGAAAGACACTTTACTACTGGCCCATCTCTTAAATTAAGGGCTCAATGTCTTAAGTGCGTCTGTTCTCACATACAAGTTGTATGTGACCACGGTCTGAAGGTAAGCGTGTCTTTGTGTGTTGGTGAGGTGTCTTGTATCCGAGCCATTGTGATTATAGAGGGATGAATCTCTGGCAGGAAACCACACACACGACACTCTCAAAATCTCTGTCCTCACCATGGAGTGAAACACCATCCCTGCAAAGGGGTAGAGGTGTGTGTGTGTGTGTGTGTGTGTGTGTGTGTGTGTGTGTGTGTGTGTGTGTGTGTGTGTGTGTGTGTCAGAAAGACATGTTTCATGGAAAGCAACAAACTGTCTGAAGCCGTACGATCAGATTTTATTTGATTAATTCAACAATAAAAACGATCAAGAGACAAAAACATGTTTCTGATGAGTGTTTTTACTGACAGATACTGATCAGACCGTGGTTGTGTTCATGTTCAAGTGAACACATGTGTATGTTAGAGTGTGTGTGTGTTTGTATGTCACTGTCTGGGTCTATGTGTGTATGTGCTGAGTGACGGACGCAGCGGGGGTATCCATGACAGTGTGTCAGGCCTGTAAACCCAGACTGACCTGGTCTGCTATGGCCCTCCAGGTCCCTCAGCGCGCGCACACACACACACACACACACACACACACACACACACACACACACACACACACACACACACACACACACACACACACACACACTTCTGCAGATTCTTCTGCAAACCTTTGCTTATTCACCAATGTTTGGAAATTAAAACCATAAACATTTATTTTCCAAGGGGTTGTATAAAGGTTGTGTGTGTGTGGACACATCCAGCATCTCTAAAATATACTTGCCTATATCATTTATGTTTGTTTTTCAATACACCAAAGAGGAGAAGCTTTCCCAATTTAGTTGTATGCAGACATTACAATGGTCAATAATGGTTTTCTGGCAAACGCAGAAATGCAATTAATGTGACGATGAGCTGCCCGTGGTGCTGAATCATAACGTCAGGAGTTTATACATGAAAACTAATTAGATCAAAGTGTGTCATCTTCTAATATATGTGACAGTACAGGTAGTTACTTCAGGGTCTCAAGGTGTTAGTATGAAAACTGCAGAAATTCAACCTCACATACGTGCGCACATGTTTGCATAGGCGGTGTCGGTTTGTTCATAAGTGCCAATAAACAAGCTGGAGTCAGACAAAGTTCAAGTGGACATACTGTGCAGTGTTTCCAACCGCCGAGGCAAAAGCAGCAGAAAAGTTAAATCATCGTGGAACATGTGACCCACGCTCTGGTCTGACATAAAGGCTCATCTGTGTCTCTACTCAGGAAGAAGTTTAGAAAGTTCAGTCAGATGTTTGTTTGCGTCTGTTTGTGCCTGTTTGTGTGTACGTGCGTCCCCACAGCAACATGAGGATTGTTTGTGATATCAAAATGAAGGGCCTCTCAAACTAATAACCCGTGTGACTGTGAGTTTTTGTTGGCTGAAGAGAGGAACAGCAGTGGAGTGCAACATGAAGAGGAAAGATGAGTGAGAAAAATAACAGAGGAGGGTCCATTCATTAAGTGAAAAATAAGATTGCACCCGTCAAAGTTAATTTGCATCTGTGCTCAAGACAATTAATAGGCGATACACCGCTAAAGTGACAATACACAACGTGAACAGAATTACACCTGATGCACGGACCACAGGAGATGCACTTAATGTGACTGTAGATTACACGTTTGAGAAATCAAGACAAGGGAAAATGTGAAGTTCAGGTCAGGTTATCTGTCACTGCATGACAACACACCTGAGGAAATGAATGATTGGATCTGTCGTCTGTCAGTGAATGGTATTAAATTGAGTGGGATTATGTTTAACTCGGTCTGTCACACTGTCTTTCACACTCTGTGCACTGATGAGTGGCGGAAATTAGTCATAATCATAACACGGACAAGTCTCCAAGTTACTTTTGTGAAGGGACAGAGCGACATTCACCGGCAGCCGTGACACCGCTGAGCTGTAGTGTTGCGTTTTAAATGAATATACGTTTACTCAGTGTTTTTATAAACGACACAGACATGGGCAGCCGGTAGAATTCAGGTTTAGAGGACATTAAGATTTTAAAAGGGACAAAATGTACAAGGCTTCATCTGAGTTTTATTCTATTAAAGAGGCAAAGATGAGTCACACGGCTGCACTGGCTAAGTTAGAAAATCCTTATATTCCTTAATGACCACGAACATAAGCATATAGTTTACCTCTGTTTGAGAAAATAAAAGCCTGTTAAGAACTGCACTGACCAAGTGTTTTAGGAAACTATTAAAGCTTTCTAAAAAACATGAAACTAGATATCATGGTTTCTTTTTTTGTGCTTTAGATGATTTTTTTTGTCAGGGAATGGAAATGAAAATTGTTTATTAGCCTATTTTACAATTCAAATAAAGAGAAATGGTTTATATTGGTTTAACAAATAGAATTGACTTCAAAGTGCAGGATCAGCTCGAAGAGATGTGATTATATTATGGGCCAGAACTGATTTGGTTGTATCATCCAAGAAAAACCTACAGAATCTACAGGATCAAAGATTTGTTGTCAGTTAGGGAAAGACAACCTGTGTTATCCTTCAGAGAACCAGCTGAGGCCCTTTGGACACTGAAGTGACTGAAATTAGCAGAAAAGGGCTGAGATTTTTTTTTTATCCAGATGCTGTGACTTCCGCACAGGAAGTTATGTTACTATGAAACCTGGTGGAAGGATGCAGTCTGGGTCAGGGACGAAGAACCCATTGAACTTTGATGTGAATGCGGATCCAGGATTTATTTGACACTTACTTCAACAATTCACGATACGACACTTTTCAACATTCAACATTTCCCCAGGAAATAATTCATAGTTCTTGTTGAAAACAATCTGACAAATTTAAGGAACTGAGAATTTTGTTCAGTTTAATGGAATTTAAGGAAGCTTTGGGGCCTTGGTGGAAGTACGCACTCTACTGAATTGAATTGAATATACTGACCCTACAAGCTTTATTCCAATTGCGTGTACACATTTAACTCTGAACCTGTGGAAAACCACTGCTTAATATCACAGAGTGCATTCACATATGTATTTTTGTATGTGCGTGTGGGATGAGGAGTCGGAGCAAATGAAAGGCGGCGAGCAGAGTCGGGTTCAGTACAGGCCAGACCTCTAGCCCTAATCAGGTTACATGATTAATGAGGGAGGGAAATGGGCTCATGTTGTATTAAGAAAATGTGTGTTTGAACCCAAAGCGGTGGGTATCAGCAGCCTAATGCATCAGCCATCGACTGGACACCTGAGATCCACGGTCTGCTGCGCTGTTAGCTCGGTCCCAGAGGAGAGACGCTGCATCGATTCTCCTGAAACTCCCTCTCACTCACTTACTTTCTTCCTGTTTCTCTTTTTTGTCTCATTTTCTCATCTCTCTGTTTCTTATTTTTTATCCTCTCATGCCTCTTTATGCATTTCTCTCACACCTCGTCTGATTCATTTAATTACCACCATCTCTTTACACTCCGCTACTTTTTCTCAATCTGTCTCGCTCCTCTTTCCTTCCCTCCTTTCACCACCACACTAACATGCTCGCTGGGTTTGCACACACCGCACAATAGAATCAGTGTTTTCAGTGTCTGTGTGATTTAGGTTGGTTTCTGGCATCGGAGCAATGGCCAACACTCAGCCCTCGCAACCCAAACACTGAGCAGTCATTTAATCTCTGTGACTGGCCGCACCACAGGCTTGTCTGATATATTAGCTTGCGCTGCCTCATCCAATAAAGACTGTGCGGACTCAGTAAGTGTGTGAAACATATGGTGGTCGCAAGAACACCAGGTTTCTATGACCAGGCAGACGTTTAGTCATTATTCATGTCCCCAAGTTTCCACAAAAAAAACTTATTAGACTGTTTCTGTGTCAAAACAAGATTTACCTAGCGCAAACAACACAGTGACAGCTACAGCTCTGAGTCCTGGTGGGTAAAAGTAGCTGTTTTGTTAATGCTGGGAGCCAATTAGAGCCTCTGTGGTTGTTTGACTGTATCTTGACTCTCTCTGGGGAGGGGGACTTGTTATGTGCACAGAAGTTGTAGCACATACACAGGAGCTGATGAGTGATTAGTCTGGATTCAAACACAAACACAAGCTAAACCAGAGCCCGACTCGTTTTACCCTAAAACAATATTCACTTTTCTATCTTATCAACAGCAGCGACTGTGGTGCGCTAAATTGTAGTGTTGGATTAATCTACTTGATTCCTGGCTCTGTTGTGTTGAAGTGGCTGTAGTGAGGTGGAGTGGCTGTGGGGAGGAGAAGGCCCAAGTGTCACAGGGTGTACGGTAACAAAACGTGTCCTATTAAAGGCATCAGGTGTTTTTACTCAAAGTGAAAAGTAATAATGTTTAAACATAGAAATAATAATATGGATTGTAGCGCGGACACAAAGATGTTGACACAAGGATAAAGTTGAATTTTTCCTTGTTGTAGTGTTTCAGAGTTTCCTCCCTTGGTGATGGGAACTGATTTATGAATGATCAGAGTGCAGCCTGTGTTTGCTCTCCTCAACTGAACCATCATCTCCAATGAGATAGTTTACTCTGAAAAGTTCAGTTACTACAAAGGAGAAGTATGAGGCGTTCATTAAAACAAAATAACCCCAGGCTGGAGAAATCAAAGCAATAACGCAGACTGGATAAATAAATACATGAATGAAACGAAGATCGTGAAATCAAGTCAGAAAAATGGTGCAGAGACCACAAGCAACCCTGGAGATATGGAAACAAACCTGCAATATATAGACAAACGATTAGGGTACCATGTCATCAGTAAAGATGATTTATTGTTGCACGGCTTTAACCTGATGTACACACACGTGTGCACACATGTACGAGCAGTGTATATGTAAACACGCATGCAAACATGTGGACAAAAATGCATGCAGTGCAAATACAAGCAGGCACACACACACACACACACACACACACACACACACACACACACACACACACACACACACACACACACACTATGGATTCTGCAAAGACAGCAGGGAAAATATCTGTTTTGAAAGTATTACCAGTCATATTTTCATATTTCTTTCCCCCGCTGTTATAATTTTTCCCTGTCAAACAAATCAAAACACCGAGACCAAACGGAGGCTGGGGGAGCGACTCAGATTTTCCACTGTCAGGTTCACAAACGTGCTGCCTTTACAAACAGGCTCTGTGCGAGGAGACGTGACCTGTGTGTGTATTTGTACATCTCTACACTGCTACTATGTGTGTGTGTATGTGTGTGTATTAAATGGCCCGGCATTGATTTTTAGGTGAGTTTGAACTTCATCTTTATCTTTGTAATTATGTGACTTTTACTCTTTAAACAAAACATCAGTAAATAACAATTTTTAAAAGAAATTATATTTTTTCTCAAACAGGCCGAAATAATGCATTATTTTATTGTTTTAATTCTAACCATTTACTTGAATGTCACTTAACTCCTCGAATCAGAAGCTAATACCGACTGGATCCCAAATTATAAAACTAAGTTGTTAATACTGTGACATTGTCCTCCTTCTTTAATCATGATTGATGCTCAGTATAATGCTCAGTGAGTGTTTGTATGATGTAGGAGAAATGTAGTTTAGATTTCTTGACAAGTGATTGTGTCTGGGCCACAGATGTTTAACCGCTTCAATATTGGACTTCAGCTTTTATTCCATGTGGACGTTTTCAGTCCAATCGGTCACTGCAAAGGGAATATTTTCATTTAATGAAGTTAAGAATGCTGTGAATGAAATATTTGATGTTTAGGGTTCAGCAGATAAGATTTAATATTTGATTAATGTTTGTTTTAGTCCAAATAGTGTAATTCTTGCCAACAAGTAAGATGAAAAATCTAAATCCTTTGCACTGTATTGGTTTTTTACTCCACAAGCCTTCTGCCACGCTGGACTGAAACTAAATATATCATCGCAAAAGAACCTGGGATGATGAAGCAAGAGTCCATTTCATCGCCCAAACAGGATGGCCGGGGCGATCCGCTGCCTCCTAGTTACACTTCCCCTCGGAGCGCCATCCGTCATCAAAGGGTCAGGGGTGGGGAGATTCATCAAAACAGTTTGTGCAGTGTGAGGTACACAAAGGAGCCTCTCAGGATTAGAGATGGCCTGCTGTGTTTATGGCTGTCTACATTAAGACCTATCCCATCATCACCCGGGCCGGCTTGGTGTGAACTCATCAACCATTCCAATGGGCTGACACACATGCAGCACTCGCACTGCACTTTTCCTCCTCTGCAGCTTCGCACACGCCAGAGGGAAGGAAACAGTGATCAAGATTTACTTGAGTTACGCGTTTGAGTATCGCTACTCTCTGAGAACTTCATTTCATTTCTTTTTTTTTTCCTTTTTAGGTATTGACACCTTCTGAAGGCTCAGTGGACAGAAGTGGAGCAATAGCGAGAAAGATGAATGAGATTTGTTATGGTGCTTTAAATGTGGGACCTTATCCAGAAGATGGTCATTCAATTATAACATTCATTCACAAACTCAAAAATCAAAAACTCAAAAATAGTTGAAATAGTAAAAATAGTTCTTGTTTTCCCAGATGCTCTAATGTTTGTAATGGTTTTGTTTACAAGCCTCGTTCCACGCTGAATCAACGGAAAAAGTGCACAGACTAGAAATATAAATGTATTTAGTGTGAAAGCACAGACAAATGCATAAATCCCCAATGTGTTTGTCATGTTATTATCTACGTCAGCACAGTAGTGATGCTCTTGCTTATTAGTCTGGCCACATGTTACTCATCCACATGCTACAGTTGATGCCTAATTGTGTTTGACATGCTGTGATTGCTTTGCAGCCGGTGTGGAAGATGAACTAGATAGTACATTATTTCGTTTTTCAAATTTTCCCTTAACATGACGTCTCCCTGGGCTTGTGCAGTAAAGTCTAGAGTGAGAGTTACCAAAACTATCCTCATGATGAATTTGTGACACATTCTGCGCAGAGTTGAAAAATGTCTGCATTAATAAAATGGAGTGCATATATCTCCCATGTGCGTCTCTCTCTGGCCTAAAAATCATGCTGGCTCCATTAGCTGGTGTTTGGACACCTGTAGGGGCTCGGGGCTCAACAAGCAGAGCTGTCAACGAGGGGCTTTGGTAAATCGAGAGATTATCCAAACAGTGGGACACTAGCTAATAAAAACAAGCCCTCCGTTCACTGCATTAGTGCTGCATTAGTGCAGAGAGGACGATGAATGGGGACCCGGGGGTCTGAGTGATGCACGGTCCAAAGCTGTTAAAGGGATCTTCTGTAAATTATTAGTGATTTATTACAGGCTGTAGTTATTAGATCAGTCATTCGAGTGTTTCCTTGTTTGATGAATACTGTACATTGATGTCATATATTTAATCAGCTGATCTGTTAATGAGCTGGTTAATGAGGGTAAAGATCAAATGTGGTGGCAGAGGAATTAAACAAACTTGTGTTTGTTGTTTTTAGGTCCCGGCAATTTCAAATGTATCTTACTTCATGCAAAAATTTGGTAAATGTAGTTCTTATTCATTTTTTGCTGAATGGATTCATGTCTTTGTCATACTTGTATTCAGAATATTTCTGTAAATGAACAGAATCAGAATTAACCTAGTTGAAGTTGCTCCAAGTGGGATTTTTTAATTGGAACAAACATGTTTACATTTTAAATCACGCTGCAGTAAAAAGTGAGAAAATAAATCAGGAGATGACGAAATAATAATTAGGAAGCAGCTTGTTTTACGGTCGGCTGCGTTTGCAACATTTATGCTATTCGTGTGCCGGGCCAGAGAACACAGTGAGCACAGTATATTCTCTGCTGCCGTACAGCAGCCTCGCTCTGGGTGTGTACACCGGTCATGGGCATAAAACTTCAATTTCTGCCCATGACATTTATTAACTCCTACAAATACGACAGCTGCTGCTTTTTTTTTTCTCAAAGCACGGAAAATGAAATCATCTAATTTCCTTCACATAACCTTGGGTTTTTGTGAAGTTTCTCAGGGTGAATTAAGGGAAAGGTTTCAATGCATTAAATCATTTATTTACACAGTAAAATGTCTCGTTTTCCACCAGTGACCAACACAGTGTAGGTGCCTTAACACACTGTAATCCATTTATACACTCAGTTAATATATGGGCAAGGGGTTAAGGGTTTAATTTAAAGCAAATTAGATTGGCTACAATAAATCCGCTTCAAGTTTCTGACTAATATGCAGCCTTCTCACTGTCCTCACGTTTAATTCTTAAACAATCTGAGCATGTGTGTAATATGAAATGTCTCAAAATAAATGCTTGACGGGAATTTATTCATACATTCATTCAGAGGTTGGCAAATAATAACTTTGCATTTACTGTACAAGCAGTTTTAATGCCAATAACTGTTAGCGAGACAGCATAATGCCATTAGGGTATAATTGCTGGTCTCGGAGGTAGTAAGGACACTGCTGGCAATAACACTCGGAGAGAGGGAATTTGCCTTTTATTAAAAACTGCTTTGGTGACTGGGAGTAAATTCATTATCTGACTCTATTAGCTCAGCAGAGTGGGAATAAACTACTGAGGAGGCACCACCGAACACCTCAGGCAATTTGTTTGTGCATCCTCTATGTGTGTGTGTCTGTGAGAGAGAGAGAGAGTGTGTGTGTTGTTTTTTATCACAGCTCATAAACAACAGAGTCTCATCAGATTGACTGATATCAGTTACCTCAGCCGTGGCTTTGTTTTCACTGTGAAATCGGATTTTTTAAAACTGGAGATGACGACCACATTCGTCCTTGAAGAAAAATTTATCGCAAGAAACTGAAAGTCCATGCAACTCGTGTTTGTCATTAATAACTCTTTTTTTTTTTTTTTTTTTGCTGTAATCCTAATACATACAACATATGTGTGTATCTTTTGTATTGTCTACAGTTACACATACCATATGTTCAGATGCACACTCGCATACAGTGTGGCCCTCAGCAATCATTTATCACAGATACATATACAGTCATTTATATCAGGGGGAAACAGGCCGTCCGCGGCTCATCTTCTCCATCCTCCCATCCTGCTTGGATTTACAGCGCGGAGCCCATTTCAAGCCCTGCACATCCACTTATCTTGCACCACTTTACCCAGATCTCTGCCTCTACCAGCCTGTTCCTCCTTATAGCCCATAATAATCCCCCAAAAAGCCTCTCTGGATCCGTGTTTCCCAACTCTTGAGCGCAGAGACACAATGGCAGCTCAGCAAAACGAACGGGCAAGTAGAGGAGATCAGTCACTTTGATGAATGCGCTCACATCTGCTGGAGATTTCCTCTGCAGATAAAATGAACACTTACTGGTTTTTAGCATTTTTCTTCGCCGCAGGTTCAGAACATGTCTGGAAGACTGTATTGTTTCAGAGTAATGAAATGATGATTTTATGAATACTAACATAAAACAAGTTACTACTGATGTCTAACTGTAAGGTCACACACGCTCTTGTGTTAAAAGGTGCCGACACCTGCGCTCCCATTCTGTGGTTTGAAGTCAGTGACATCGTGCTGCTGTTACGCTCAAGTTCCACGTACATGCTAACAATCTACAGCGAATGTAAACTAAAGTCTCTACCGTCTAACAGCTTTTTACATCGGGTTGTTTCATCGCAACATCCGGTGCCACATAACCATCACTCAACCGTTTAACAACACTGCAGGCGGCACCATGCAATCCTTATCGCTACATCTCATGCCAACCGCAGACCTGATACAGGAACGAGGAATTACCACGCTTAATTTAACTTCATCACCATGTCTCCTCTTAACAACTTTTCCATCTTTCTTTTTTTTTCGACTGTGCCGCAGTCCAGAGGTGAGTGATTTGTTTGGTGTGGCTTTGGAGGTAGGAGCCTGCAGGGGTTTAGGGACCAGACTGTGTGGACCTATCAGGTTGCAGTATTGACTCGAGGTCTGCGATGAGATGTAAGAACTTAGAAGGAGAAAGAAAACGGCGGAATAAAATTTAGCCCGGCTGTTTGTGAGAGAAACAGAAAAATAAAAGAGTGTAAATATATATGACTATATTGTTCATTGTGTCTGCAGAATTAAATATTGAGGGATATGTAAAACATTTAAGATGAAAAGGGGAACAACATACTTATTTACTGTAATGGAGCTATAGCAACATGAGCCTGGAAAGCTTTATGGTTGTGACTGTTTGTGGCCAAAACAGAAATAAATCCTCTGATCAAGGTTTCTTGTTACTATCTATATATCATCACCCCAATCCAACAATATGAAATGGAGCCAGTTGTTTTGCATTTTAACTTAATTGGTTGAATTGTCCCTCTAATAACGGGAAGCTGCAGATGAAGGACAGTTGAGCATGAATATTTAGCAGATAACAAGAAAAGCTCAGAATCAGACGTTCGTCTACTTCCTGCAAAAATAAATATTCTGATGTAGATGAAAATAACTTAGATGTTAAAAATGACTTATATAAAAGTCTTGGAAATAGAAAAAATATGAATCTCACAATGTAAACTGAGTTAAATATAGAATATTAAAATTGCTGATGAAACCATTTGACTTGGGTAAATTATATTGCAAGGGCAAGGTGGGAAATACCCCGATTCATAATATTATTGAATACAAGTTTATTAAGATTGAATTATTTGGCTGCAGACAGCACAATCATTTCATTTGGATTTATATTTCTGCAACTTTATTAAACTGTAACCACTCAAAAAAGGACAAAATTCAATTCAGTCTGGTTCAGCCCTCTAGAAAAATAAATGATTGTGTAAAAAAATCACACACCTGAGTGCGTTAGAATTATTCAAAAATCAGTTTGTCTGAATGTTTAGTTTGTAGTAACACTGGTGAACGGATGCTGCAGCGGACAGAGGACATTTTATCTCTACTGTCCTGCTGCCGACTGTTTGGTGACACGTTGCTTCTCGGCTGTCGATGCCTCGGAGACCTGTTGAGCCAGATTTAAAACTTGCTGGTTTGCACAGCAGTTCCCCCCCCCCGCTGTGTTGAGCAGCTGGTTTGACCCCGATGCACAGTTGAGTCTCTCTCGCTCTAATGTTTTACATCTATGTGTCAAGCTCTCAACTTTAAACTGCCTCAAAAGAGAGAAATTCAAAGTCAGATTTGTAATTTATTTTTCACTCTCCCGTCTTTCAGGTTCAAGGGACAAGACTTTGTGAGGCGACTGCCTTCGACGTCGGGGGGCCGATCAGGAACAGATGGACGGGGTGATGACCCCCCCAGCAAGCGAGAGCTGCAGCGCAACTGCCGCTCAAAATCCCAGCGTGTGGATGTGTGCGAGCGCAGAGGAAGGAAGAAAATGGGAGGATGGGTGGGTTGGGGGGGGGGGATTATGTTATGGCTCTGAGGGTGCTACGGCAAACAGGGTCCCCATGATACGAGTGACTGACACTCCACCAACATCTGTTCCACAGAAAACACTCTCTCACTCTCACTGCTCCACTAACAAACTCCCTGACTCAGTCTCTGTCACACTCACACTCACACACAGAGTTAGATGATCTTTTCATTTTACAGTAAAGCCAAGAGGAATGGGGAAATTAGATTAGGGCAGAATAAGATACTCCACTTATGATGTGGCTCTTTGCAGGGTTCTCTGCGTTGTTGACAGAGGAGGCTGCAGACGGCACTGATGCCTTTACCCTTCTCTTCTCCTTCCTCCCCCACTACGTTACCCCCATGAACCTCCACTCCTCCACTCCTCGCTCCACGATCGGGTTTCTCTCTGTCCATCAGTGGCTTAAGGGGGAGGAGAAGCAGGGTTGTTCTGATCAATGGCAGGAAACCAGACGATGGGAAGGGAAGACATGAAATAGATAGGCCCCATAACCTGCCTACCTACCAGGATCCTGCAATCACTCCTCTCTGCGTCCATCTATTCCTACTTGTTTCTGTGATCCCATATGTAATTCTCTCTCTCTCTCACACACACAGAGTTGAAACACATTCCAGATACCACACATACAAACATGCATGTGACCACAAACAGGCTGCAAAACACACAGCAGCACCTAATTTCAGACTCTGATATGCCAACACACACACACACACACACACACACACACACACACACACACACACACACACACACACACACACACACACACACACACACACACACACACAAAGCATACATTGCTTTCCCTTTAGGCTGTAGTCTTACCTATTTACCTGCCCCTTGACTAATAATATACAAAATTAGAATATACTGTATATTTCTCCCAGCTCTATGCAAATCTCTAACATATTGCTTTCTGTCTCCAGAGAGCCGCACATTTCCACACATGAATATACTTAGAACAAAACACGCACACACACACACGCACACACACAGATATGTGTAATTAGGGCAGACAGAGACAATAGCTGTCTCGTTTGAGTTTATTAATTTGTGGTTTTGCTATTAGCTTTTACCGCCAAGCATTTTATGGCCGAAAACACCGCTGCTCATTCCTCGAGGCCCTTATTAGCAAAATGAGTATTTGCTGGTTATTTAAATCCATCCCTCTGGATCAAATTAGGCAGTATTAGATCCTGGCACAGTTATGAAACCAACACTGATAATACAATGGAAAAAGGTGGAGACTTCATTATATTGAAAGACTGGGCTGAACATGATCTGACTGCTTCATGTGTGAAATATTTATTGGAATCGTCTTTTCTTAACAGATGATGTGAATCGTCGCTGTTGCAAATTTTGACAGTGATGCATTGAGTTTGTCCTTATGTGCGTGTGTGTGTGTGTGTAGACGCATGTGTGCATGGGTACTAGTGTGTGTTTCTGATCTAGACGGTGCAGACTACTGAGCTTTCTTACCTTCACAGCTAACTCTTAACTCCTGTCAAAACAGAGCTTTAAATTGAATTAAGACTCCATGCTGCAGTCCCTGCTGAGCCCCCCCCCCCAACCAACGCCTAACACCCTACACTGCTGTGAAACACACACACACACACACACACACGCATGCTGTTCACAGAGCATTTATATTCAACAAAAATCAACTAAATCAAATTAAATTAAAACTAGATTAATGACAGCGAGTGAAACAAAGCATGATTTTCAACAATCGCTTGGACATAGTGGGTGGACACACACACACACACACACACTCGCAGAGGCACAACCAGAGAATATTTTAGGAGGATGAGGCCGGGTTCAGCCTTGAAACTCTGTAGCTGTTAATTCACTGCAGATGAAACAGACAGTGATACCTTTCCAGTGTCCATAATGCTGGAAGGACTATAGACTGAGGATGTGTGCTGCCGTTTTAAATGGTTAGTTGATCTGCAGCATGTGCACTGATGATATGTCCGGCAATCTTCCTGTTGTGAGGACGTCTAAAATACAAATAAGCTGCATTAATAAGTTCATCTCCATTTTGTATTGATTATTTATGTATTGACCACATTGGCATTGATATTTGACACTGCTGTTATATGGAAAATTCATTTCAGGGATAAAAGCAAAAACTGTTATTGTCAACTCTTTGTGCTTTTTTGTTGCGTTCGCAGAAAACCCATCACAGGCAGAATAAGAGCATCGCAAATATTGAATTACTTGCACGTAATGAAAAACACCCCAAAAATGTGAGTTGTTGCAGAGATAGCCAATAACTTATAATTTGTTGCACACCGAGCTGCTTTTTCAGTGTCTGTGTTTTGTCCTCTGCAGTTTAGTTCACGCAGAAGTGTCAATGTTCTGGGTTTCATCCAAAGACTACTCTCCGTTTTGTTCTGCCTGTTGTTGGCAGTTCAAGTTGCTCTATTAGAAATCATGTTAAAACAATATTGTCTAAGTGTGGGAGTCATTAATCATGAGGTTGACAAGAGCTCTGGACATTGTTGACAAGTAATGAGTGTGTTACTAACCTTTAATACATTTGGGCTGCTGTTAGTCAGGTGAATAATTAGTACATTGATGATGGTACAAAAATATGCTGTACAGCCTCAGCTCTGGTGATTATGTGTCATTACTCAAATAAAAGGCAGGAGTTTCATTTCAATTTTCACACTTTGAAAAATTGTATTTTCCCACATATTCCAATCTTTGTAGCAGCAGTAAGAAAAATACATATCTGTGTGATTGTGTTTCAGTATTGATTTCTTATTTAATGCTGTTGAACAACTAAAAACTAAACTGGGTTAAATATGTTTGCAAATTTTAGGTGAAGAGGGTTCAACTAATTAACTATCATGAATTAACTAAATATATTTATGCAGTAAAAAGTAGTAATGTGACAATAAATGTTCACACAAAAAACACATTCAGCAGCAAATCATTCATCTGGGCTAAATGTAGTTGTTAACACTGAACTTGCTCATTGTTAAAGTTTATTAAAAACCTTATTTATGGGGATTGGCATCGGCCGCATGAATTTATGAATGAGCTGTTCTCGTCTGGCTCACACAAATGACAGTTAAGTGGTGTGTGGGACGTAACCTTTGCTTGGGGAATGAGCAAAAGGTTACAGCAGCTTGTGCGAGTGTGTGCGAGTGTGTGCGAGTGTGTGCGAGTGTGTGCGAGTGTGTGCGAGTGTGTGCGGTAAGTATTGAGCAAAGGCCACTGCGATGCAACCGAACACCAGCTCTTTGTCTGGGCAGCCGCTCACCACAAAACGCTAACCAGAGTGTTTCATTTCTTTCCAAATGCAATTCTTTTCACAGTAAATATAATTTTCATTTGAAATGACCGTTACCTCCTAAAATCACATGAGCTTAAATGTCATAATAATGGATAATTAAGTGAATATTATTTTCAACATTCAACTGTTTTTCACCATGCTAATATTTTTATTTATATCCACCCCACACCGTAAGAAATGTTTTGGTTCCGATGTCAGCGGCTGTAATTTTAAAGTAGATTCTGTGTTAATGTGAAGCCGAGCTGGAGATACTAAATGTTTTTTATCACTAACAATAAAATTCACAGGTTTAATGAGCTTTACTGAGTTCACTGAATTTCCCCAGAGACAAAGGAACAACAGGATGTGAAGGTTAAGAGCAGAAAACCTCTCACCTCTTTTATACTGCTCGGACTTTCTTTTTTTTTTTTTTTTACACTTAATAAACCACCTGTCGTACGAACGATGAAAAAACAAACAGGTTAAAATCTAATATTTGTGTTTTCAGGGTGTGAAACTCTGATACTAAAAGAAGTGAGCGTTGCATTTAATCTTCACATGGAGTGTGTTACAAAAATGTTTGTGTGTGTGCGGCTGCTGGTGTGTGCATGCGTTTGCATATGTGTTTTCCGTCCCTCCAGAGACATGATAATTGTTTGTTGTGATATTGTAATGAAGCCCTCAGGCCCTCTTAAACTAATCAGCCTCTCTCCCTCTCTGTGTGCAGATAGATCGGTTGTCAGAGCCGTGGGCAGGACAGTGCAGCGGAGCGCAGCGTCTGCCTTTTGGCCTTTGCCTTGCGTGACACATTCCTGCCTAACACGTTAGCATGCAGCCCGCCTATCAATCAGCCACTCGCCCATTCCAGGCTCCAGCTGTTGTTCCTCGTCTCTCTCTAAATGTGATGATACACGAGCAACATTTCAAGGTAATAAAGCTCAGCAATTCTGCCAACAGTTAGGCCAGAGGTATTTGAAGGATTTTATACAATGAAACATGGAAATGTCATTTTGAGAAGCCAACCGGTTGCCAATTCAAAACATGTTCTGTCACGTCATTTGCCACAGTTACTAAAATATCAAATGATTATATGCTTTGTTATATATCCTCCTTTATTCGAGTCCTCTTCATACTACAGTACATAGCACATGAAGAGTAGTCAGGACGATAGAAGTGCACATATTGTCTCTTTTTCTTCACTGACACCTTCCTATGTCAGCTGAGTAAATAAAGTTTTAGAAGAAGGATTTTTGATTTCGGTTTATTGGCCTGTAAGGTCAACAGTTAGAGGTCAAACATCTACTTTAAGAAGTTTAAATTCAGGATAATATATGGAAGCAAGAAATTACCAAATTCGAGTCCTGTTAGATTTTCTGCATAAGAAAAATTAAACTGTAAAATCATTCTAATAAAACACAATATCAATAAAGAAATATAACAAATGCATCGTGTGTGTTTTCCCTGACATGGATCAATATTCTGCTACACAGTGAATTGTTGAGTACAGGTCAGGGGATCTGGGGATTGAGCTAGCATCAGTTTACAAAACAGATTAACCTCCAGAGAATGAAGTGAAAGTTACACAAACAACAGTAGTGTTAACTCACTCACTGTGGATCTGTGGCATGCACCCTGTGTGTGTGTGTGTGTGTGTGTGTGTGTGTGTGTGTGTGTGTGTGTGTGTGTGTGTGTGTGTGTGTGTGTGTGTGTGTGTGTGTGTGTGTGTGTGTGTGTGTGTGTGTGCAGTGCTCACGTCTGTCTGGATGATGATGATGATGGTGACCATGAATACGGTGATGATGATTGGTTAATTGCAGTCAGCTTGCAAGTGCAGTGTGTGTGTGATCACAGGTCGTAATGAAAAAGAAGTGGCCAGCGGTGGCTGTGAGAGGCATGTAACATGTTTAAATAGGGCAAAGTAGTGTTTGGAGAATTGGTAATTACTTGCATCCTTCTCTGGACTTAGGGACACTGACCAGATCTCACCCCCTCCAGACAGAGACACACACACACACACGCACACACACGCACACGCAGAGTAGTATTTTCAATAAATAATGCCGTCTATGTGTTATCATAAATGTGAGGTGACACCTTATCTACTTTAGAGAATAGCATTGGATCTACCAGTGCTCCTCCCTGCAGGGTCAAAGGTCACCAAAGATTGATTCCCATTGCCCTCTACTGGTTTGCTGCAGCACAACCTAAAACCTCTCCCACTTCAATAGAAACTACTGCAGCAACTTGAAAAAAACATCAATTTCTGGCCAAATAGCAGGTTGTGAATTAAACACAATTAGGAAAATGTTTGCATGAAGGTCAGAGGATTAAAAAACGAACATGTGCCTGTGACCATATTAGTTCTGTTCCAAAGCCTGACGCAAATTATAATCACCACAACATTAGGCTAAAAGAAAGTTTCCAATATTTTATCTGTTTTAAGTCAAGTCCACAGACTCTGGAGCTGCTTTATGAACGAATATTGCAAAACTGGACTTCAGATAAATATGCCTGATCTTTCATCAAGATCCAAACATTATTAAGTAAATGAAGGGAAATGTGAAGGAAAAACTCATTGTGGATCCACATCAAAATTGAATGAGTTCTTTCCTGACCCGTGCTGCATCCTTCTACCGAGTTTTGTGGAAATCCGTTCAGTTGTTTTTGTGTAATCTTGCTCAGAAACAAACCAACAAACAAAACATGAACTCCTCAGCAGAGGTAAGAGAGTTTAGACTAAACTACCAAAATAAAAGAAAGATGCCTCTTATTCTGCCTGATTTTGCCAGTTATGTAAAAAAAAAACTTAACGTGAGACGTTCCTGTGTGTGGGCATGTGCACGTGCACGTGCATGCATGTTTTGGGTGAGAAGGTCACAGGTGGCGCCAAACTCGATTCCAGATTGAGTGTTTAACTTGACTTTTGCGATGTCTCCCTTTTACCACTTCTGGCACTTAACGTGAGTGAGACATCAAGATGTGACCACAATACCACATTCTGCGTAAGAGGACCTTTTTCTCACTCATAATATTGACTCTGATAATGTTTTCATCACTGCACGGCAACGGCAGATCACATGAACAGCATTCTCGCACAAACCAAATACACAGCGGCTGCTACACGGGCGAAGGACAGAGCGACTAATGTTGCTCTTAACTTTTTTACCTCTGAATCAATAAAAGACGCTCTTTCACTTCTTCCTGAGTTGAGAAGCATGTGTGCGCTGTTCGCTCATCAGGACGAGCGCTCGTGCTCGGCTCTCAGAGGTCTATCGTTCTGAGTGTTTCAAGGAAATGGACATGAAAATATACAGAATTGGCCGTAATTATATGTGAAGGTTTATTTAAGTTTGAGGGTAACACGGAGGAAAAAAAAAGACGGACAGAAATCCAGATGAGGGGCTTGTGTGCGTGTTGAGCAGAGTGGGTTCAGCCTGTGTGAGTGTGCGTACTCGTCCATGTATGTGTGTCTATATTTCACATTGTGGCTTGATGATGTTGTCTGGGCCAATCTGCTGCAGTGAATGGTTTGAATTTACTAGCCCACGACAGTCAAATTGTCCTAATCACTAAGTAAATAGATACTTCCCCAAGCTATCAGGGCACATACACGCCGACAGAACTGCCCGAGAGGAGGCGGCGGGGTGAAAAAGGGGGAAACTTTCACGGTTAATTGTTGTTTTCCTTCTTATTCCAACATAAAAACACCCGGTGTAATTATTCATAAGTGCCACTTTGATTTGGGCAAATTTGTTTGAAAGAGGCTTAAGGTGTTTCGCCTGAGTTATTCCCTTACAGAGTTTGGGTTGTGCACGGAGGGTCTTGTGCTCGCAAGCGTTTTCATTTAAATTGAAGCTGAGAGCTGGGGGTCGGATAGAATTACACACCTTGTGCTCCTTTCTGAATGACTTGCGTCTAATCTAACCCAATCTGGCTTTCTGCAAACCTTATGGTGCTATATTTCTTTACATGCGTTAGGTCTTAAGATGGGATAACAACTGATGAAGATAATCCACTCAAGTGAATTAGATTGGTTAAAAAAAAAATGCTTTTAGCTGAAGCGAATCCGCCACCTCTTGTAAACATTTAATTAAAGTTTAAGGTGCATTGTGACCTGGAAGTGGAGTCAACTTCGATTTAAGAGCACAAAGAAATGTGCACACTCACAACACAGGAAATTTGCTGGGATAAGCAATTGCGACAAATAAAAAACAAGCTTCAACAGTCGATCAGGACCAGATTTTAGAGTTTTACCTTGACATTCTACAGTAAACATACAACACTGTGTGCTGATCAGTAATTTACACCATCCGCACTCATACATTTGCAAAATATGCCGATGTAAATACTGTGTACAGTCTTTGGAAATCAAGGTATGGACCAGTCTGTGTATCGTTTACCGGTGATTTGAACATCAGAGTGTAGCTGAGGCCAAGTCAGCAACCGTACACTGCAGTATAGAGTGTCTGTCATGCCTGGTTTACACTGGACTCATGTCTGGAACAGGAGAAGAGAGGATACTGTGACATACTGTGGACTGAAAAAGTGGAGCACGTCTCACATGTAGCGTCAGACGGGAAATTACAAAATATGCTACAGCTGACGCAAATCTGATGTTTGGTCAAATTGCCTTTGAACATTTAAAAGGAGGTGATACTTTGAGGTGATATTTAATTCTAATGCGATGAACAAAATGTCATTACATAAGGAAATATGAGCTAGAGGACCGTTACCATTGCATCATTTTTTTATTAATGTAAAATTAAACTATAAGTTGGCTGAATATCACAATATAATAAATCTAAAATGTCTTGTTTTGACTTCCACATGGTTTTTTTTCCCCATACTGTACATTTTGATTTGAGGATTCCCAAAGGGAAAAACTAAATCTGCCCCGGATCGTCTAGACACTAATGTATCAGATGTCCACATAACGTCTGCTTATAGGCGCTTCCAGTCTTCTTAACGTACCTAAAACGGCAGCCGTGAGCTTTACGGTCTCACATTAACGACCACGCCAAATACCACAGCCAGCGTTTAAACTGTAAACTGTAAATGAGGCAGCTCAGTGCGTCTGTGTGCAACAGAACTATACTAATAGCGTTTAAGCAGTTTGTAACAGAGACACAGGTTTTACTGCGTGTGTGAGCATGCGTGTTGAGAGTGTGTCTGTGTCTGTGTGTTTATGGGCTAATTAGGATTGGAGTTACACCATAATTAGTTTTGTGGCATTCCCACAGCACGGCGTATCACGTTACAGCTCATATGCATAATTAGGGAAAATAAACATCCAGGGCCTCGGCTGGCTGTTAAGAATCTTTCATCACTCTCACTGTTTCACCCTCTTTCTCGGCTCCCTCCTCTCTCTTGTCGTTTCTCCTGTTTTGTCTATCTCACACATTCAACACATCGTCTTTCCTTCCTTCCAGTTTTCCTGTGGTTAGTAAAGGTGAGAGGTGGAGTCTCTGTCCCATTTAGAGTAAAACACAGCTCTGCATCAACACACACACACACCCAAATGCACACATTTGAGTTTACACAAGGGTAAAGGGTATCTATAAAAGACAATGAAGACAGAAAGCAGTGTCCATAAAGGTCTGATTAAGGACTAATTCTGCAATTATGAAAATATAATATAATCCTACGGTTTTCTTCTCTGGTTCTGATTTAACTTTTGAATGAATAAACAATAAACTTAATTGTTGTGTCATTTTCAAAATCCTCATTATAAAGTGGTTTGTAATGGCAGCAAAATAAAATACACTAGTCATAAAATCAATAGTTTTAAAATGGAATAAATAAAAGGTGAGAAAAAACTGAATCTGGGGAATTCAAACTCAAATTAAATCAGGAAAGACTTTTTGGATCAAAGTATGTCTGAACACCTCGTCCACGCTGATTCAGAAAATTATCAAACAGATCTTCAGTGTAAAATGGAGCATTTGGGGAACGATGACATCACAGCCTACTCCCTCTGTTGCCTTGTGAAATGAGTGAACACCAAAACAACAACACAGTGGATATATATCGGTTTCTCTACGTTCGGTTATCACTGCTCGCTCTAATTACAAGTTTGCAGCCAAATTTAGCATCACTGCACCATATTACATTAGTCTCACATCATAATAACAGTGTTCTTCTCTGGTATTCGACGGAACGTGGATGTAGCCTTTATCGCCACCTACTGGCCCAGCATGCTTGTTTGAGTATTTTGTTTTTGTCTTCTCGTCTGGAGATATTTTTTAAAACGATGTTCATGTGGACTGGGACTTTAGAAAATATCTGTTCAAAGCAAATGTCGGCAGTAGTGTTGACAAGGCCTTAAGTGCAAAAGCCCTGTGGCCTTTTGGATTTCAGCTTGCCCCACTGGAACGGATAAAAAAAACCTAGTGAACCCTCTGAAAGGTCAGAGATGTTGCTTGGACAGAGACCAGAGAGACTCAGGTGCCTCCTGAGATCCTCCTGTGGCACCTGGACTTACACCGTCCAGATAAAAATAAGAGCTCGTTATATTTTTATGATACAAGTTCAAAAAATAAAGGTATAAATCATAAATCAAGCAGGATTTCAGTGGGAGTTACTTCTTATGGTTAAAATGTCTTCAAGGGAAAAATAAGTATTTTTCTTCTGAGCCGTTCAGTGTCTCTCAGTCAGCTCTTCTGAGCGTCACACTGTCCCCCGGGCATTTCTTTTTTTTCATACTGGCGCTCCAGAGCAGACACATGATGTCAATCCCACTATTTATTATGTTTATTTTGCTCTCTCACTTCATAACATACTGGAAATGTCAGCCTCAGTTTCTCGCTATGTGTCTCTTGGCTGAACATAAAAAGACGTGACAGCAAGGAGTCTATTTTCCGTGTGTGTGTCTGTGTATTACTGACAGATTTTTCTTTACACTTCATGCTGACATTGACATTAGCCATTTAGATCTGTGTGTATTTGTGTTTCTCCAGAATCACGAACCATGCACACTGCAGTTGTGTGTGTGTGTGTGTGTGTGTGTGTGTGTGTGTGTGTGTGTGTGTGTGTGTGTGTGTGTGTGTGTGTGTTTACAGATCTCTCTAATGAGAAATTATTGAGGTACAGCACTGAATCTTGTTTGAAACAGTCCATTAATTTTTCTAGGTTAGGTCCATATTTCAAAACTGGCTTTTGCTCGATGGTTGAAATCAAATATGGGAGCAAGTGAAAATGTACCCTCCACTTCTTATGTGTCCACTCATTAAAGTTGTGTTTACAAGGTTGATTTTAAAATAGTTGTGACCCGCAGGTGTTTATAAGGCAAGTTAAGCTTGGGAACATCTCAGAATTCACTACATGGCAACAAATGTGTTTCAGAGAGAAGAGGGTGGGAGAGAAGGAAAGGAAAGTAAAGGAAGAGAGCAATAAGGAGGAAAGTGAGAGTAGAGACCAGATGTCCAACTGGGACTGTTCTCTATGTGTGATCATATCTGATATGGATTTGTATTAAGCAGCGGGACATGATTTCCTCCTTGATATACAGATGCATACACATTTTTGTGTGGTGGCAGACGTGTAGAGAGCAGATGTTGAGAATATGCTGAACAATGGACTTGTTGATAATCAGCCTGCCATTAAACGTGCAGGGATTTACATGCATGTGCAGGCAAAAACTTGAGATGTCTACTCTTGAAGCCGTGTCGGAGGGGAGGGGATTAGCTCTCTTCTGTTGTGCACACACACTCACCCCTTCTAATCCATCTTACAGCCTCTGATTCTGCCAAAGTTGATACTTGAAACAAGATTATTTTGTAAGAAAGCTTTTTAAAATAACTACTTAATGTGTTGAAAACAGTTCTCCTAACTTTAAAACTAAACCAATAAATCTAAATGCATTTTAAGATACACTGAGATAAGATCACTGGAATAAACAACATGCAGCTTTAATCACACTATCATCCTTTTAAAACGTAGAATCTTAGATTCTGATTTGCTTACACTAAGAGGTATGGGGGTGTATATAATACGTTTTCAGGACAGTCCATTCAGTCGGGACTATTCCATCACAGAGGATGAATTGAACAGATCTGAAGTAGTTAATTAGAGCCAAGGTCACGTAAACACTGCCCGATAGAATGGATTTGATTTCCATCAAATTCACCAGGGACGGTGACATTTAAATCGACCGCTACGCACACACACGCATGCACGCACGCACACTTCAACACAGACATACAAACACAGGAGCACCTGTAAAAGCTGAGCATTAAAGTATAGTCATTACTTATTTCCACGGAGAACTGCAGAGGTAAAGAAAGAGAGAATGAAAGAAAGAGACAGAGAAAGAAACAGAGAAAGAAAGACAAACTCATTGCTAAGCCCATTTTGTTAAACAGCTGCATTTCCTCATGGCCCCGACTCAGCACATTTCCATCAACCATCTCTGCCAGACCACAACATGCTCCAACAGCAGACTTCAACACACACACACACACACACACACACACACACACACACACACACACACACACACACACACACACACACACACACACACACACACACAAAGTGCATTTGCGTAGATTAATGAAACGTCCTGCTGAACGAGGAAGATAATACCTAGCACTGTGAAATTGCTTGCAGACTGTGTGTGTGGGTGTGTGTGGGTGTGTGTGGGTGTGTGTTGGTGTGTGTTGGTGTGTATGTGTGTGTGTGTGTGTGTCAGAGGCGAGAACAGCATGTTTCATCTCAAACCGTGTTTCTCACTGCTACTACTCTCTCGCTCTCTCTCTTTCCTTGCAGCTCCCTTCGCTCGCCCTCGCTGGCCATTCATTTACACTTGTCAAGAGGTGGCCATTAAGCCCCAAAAGCCTGTGCAGAAATTTTATTACTAAACCATTTGTATCCCTGAAAGAAAAATAAATCCAACGTTCCCTGTGACTGCATTAGGGCCGATGTTTGGCGATTTGTTTAGGTTGATAACACTCACGGGCCCATGAGCCACTCAAACGCTGATGTGACTGGAAAATAACTCGGCTTTCTTTCTGTCTTCCTGAGCGGCCAAACAAGGGCCCTGGTCCGAATGTTAAACAGCTGGCTGTAACACAAAGTCATACTTTATTGGACTTCTATTAGCAGAACAAGACATCGAATGAAGAAAGAAGGAAAGACAGAAAGGTCTCAGTAAAGCAGTTGGACTCGCTCAGAGCACTCGTAAAAGCAAGTGGGCCCAATCAAAATGAATGGGGGGGTGAGGGGGGGTTAGCAGAGCAGATCTTGTCCCTGAAGAGTCCAACTGACTGCTGTGCTTGTCTGCTGATAAAGACCCATTTCCACTACCACCCACTATCATCTAACGTCTGGCTTTTGTCTACGATGGGAATGGATCTGATCTTCATTCACACCCGGGTTATTGTACTGGCTTCAGCTCCGATTGGCACTGGAAAAGGAGTCAATTGCCAGTCGAGACGCTACACTCTTTTTGCATGATGTTGTGACACCTTAGGAAGAAACGTGCAACAGCGATTTGTTTTCTTTGTTTCATGCAAGATGCGTCGAACACGACTCACTGGGGAAAATCAACAGAAAAGTCAGAGTCATCACCTTGGCGGGTTTGCCTGCATTTAAAAATCCTGTGTAAATGTGTAATTTTTGTTTTCTGTGCACATGCGTCTGTTGTCCTAGAATTCAAAATCCACTGAGGTGTTTAACCATTCAGCGTTTGACCAGAGAGCTACACATTCTTCCATCCCCTGTTTAACAACTTGAGCCTGATTTCCAGACCGCTTGTCTGGCTGTTTCATGGTCGCACTGATTTCATGACAGTATCCATACGCAGGCGCGGGCGGACTGGGGTTTTTGTCTTCCTGACATAGTAGCAATTGTGCAATGTGACGGCCTTGGAAAACTAATGGCTATTCACACGGAGCTGCCAAAATGAAACCCAAAGCGAGATGACTGGGGGAATGCTCCCACATCTCTTGTTAAATTGTCTCTGTCTGCTCATTCATTTGTGCAATTGTTTTTCCTCTTTTTCTTTCTTTTCTTCCTTCTTTCATTTGCTCTTGGCTCTCTCTCTCCCTCCCTCTCTCCACTGGGCTTTGTTTGAAGTCTGCTTCAGGCCAGTAAAGGGACTCCCCCATCCTTCCCGTGGCAGTATAAATGACAGCTAGTGAAACACGATACACTGGCCCACTGTAAAAAAAAAAAAAAAAGCCCCCGATAGCCGTGCCGCTCACTCTATTAATCAAATTCGCCATAATTGTCATGTGCAGATTTTTTTAAAGGTCACAGAGGGGAAACCATAAGTCGAACCTCTGAACCCGCAGCCCTGGGGTCAGAGTTTGTGTGTGTCGGTGTCTGAAAGTTTGTATATGGTCATGCTGTGTTAAGGAGCTGCGTTTGAGTCCTGGACAGAGCGTCTCCTGAGGGAGCCCATCGTCCACCCACTCTGTGTCTCAGTCTGCTTGTCTGTTTCAATGTCTCCCCCGTGTTAAATCTTCCCACACTTTCTGTCTGAACTTATCTCTCAGTCTCATCTCCACCAGAAGACTCATCCTTAATGTGGCACATGAGAACATTTTACAATAACAGTTGGTTTCATGTTTTGATCTATTTTTAAGAGCAGGAGGTGAGACAGTAAAAACCTTGTCCTCATGAAGGCTGATGATGCTGAACCAGAGGAGCTTCAGAGAGGACGTGGGCGGACAGCGAGTCGTTTCAGTCAATTAATGTCGTCTGTTTTTCCTGCGTGTTTTTTTTTTTTACTGTCTCCATACCTGCAACTAGCAACACAAGATTTGGACAAATTGTTTAAAGCACAAAGAAGGCTACACACTCTACAATGAAAAATAAAGTATAAAATATGTCCTCATTGATGTTTCGAAGTAAAAGGGTCACGATCCCACATTATAGTGGCTGCGTTGGTTTTAGATCAGTTCAGAGCTAAACTCCAGATTTTGACTCCGTGCCACTTAACAAATTTGACCATTCCTCATTTCCCAGCTCAACCTCGATTCCAAACCGACATGTGGCTCTTCAATCAGCTGGTCGGACGGTCGAGAGGGGCGGTGTATGATCTGTGAACCAATCAGAGCCAATCTGAATTGCTCTTGATTGCAACAACTGATGTTGTGCTATAACCCCTTGTTGTGAAACGGTCTCTGGACTCATTAACCAAGTGAAACATGTTGTGCACCTGTTGGATTCTGATGTTGAATGATGAGTGACGATGATGTGGGAAATCTGAGCACACATTTGTCAGCTGTCTTCATAGACAATGAAGAATAGAAGGGAAAATAAGAAGGCAGAGAGAATGACAATTAAATGAGAATATGAAACACAAGACGCCACCGATAAAGGATTTGTGGTTACGCTCTTTTTCTGCCACCATGGAATCCACCAGGTGAATGAGATATAAAGAGCTGACTCCCACTGGATAACCTGCATGACTTCACAACACTCAGTGAGCGTTTCACAGTGCAACAGACCATATTACAGCACCGGGCAAATATGCACTTTATCGCCTACTCAAGTCCTTTCTGCTCCATTTGGATTGACATAAATTGTGCAATATGCTAGTCTTGATTTCTGCTCCAGGCAGCCGGCTGCAGGGATGAGAGACCCAGACCGTGAGGTAACTTCACTGCAGAAATTCAATTCTGTTCATCTTGAAGCATTCGAATCGAGACTATGAGTCAATGCTGTCAATTCTCACCCATGCGCTACTGACCACATGTTTAACAAGGCGTTACAGTGATCCTGCAGGCACAAGTGTTTACCCAGAGCCCTGACCTTCTCGCACTGACACTTTCACTGCTGATATAAATACCACACACACACACACACACACACACACACACACACACACACACACACACACACACAGCAGAAAAGATGCAGGTAACTTAATCCTCATTGTCCTCCATTCTCTCCATTGGCTGACACCTGTCATATGTCCTTGCTCTCAACCAATCACATCCCACATCCTTAATGATAAAAGTTATTTTTAAACCAAGCACTTGTTGTTGAGAGGCCTTCTGTACAAATTGTGTAAGGTTGGGAGTGGGCTCATATTTGGTTGCAGTATATGCATGTGTGTGGTTTGAAACTGGATAGGTCAGAGAAGCCTGCGCTAATATATCCTGAAGAATGCTTATGACGAGGTGCTAACTCGCAGTGATTGCAACTGCTGGAGGCAGAGAGAGAAGGAGAGAGAGACATGGAGAACGCTCCAGTTTTATTTGGGAGACTGTGGAAAGGTCCCATCATGCTTCATGTTGACAGGACATCCGTCATATCGGAGTGATGCAACTGCCCTATAGGTTCCTCTGTCACGTGGCACTGCTCTAGTTACCGGATATATTTCATGTCGGAAAAATAGGTCAAACATTTGAACAGGCAGAGACGAACTTGATTTGAGAAACAGTCCATTTATATACTGAATTGAAATATCCATAGATCCTCTTCTCATAACTACATAAATTGAGAAAAAATAATTTGATGTGTTTCACACTTTGATTGCACGTCTGCAGTACTACAGAAGTTCCCCTTTAATTTATATAATGATCCTATACAGACAAACCAGTTATAGAAAACATGATAGCATCCTGAAGGTGTATATCAAGATAAACAAGAATATCCAGGAGAAAAATATGTACTTGGTGTCTAATATCATGATGAAGTGCTTTACAGCTGTAAAACTGGCCCTAAAACTTCCCAGCTCATTAACCAGTGTGTGCTGGGAATGTATCCACTCTCACTAACCTCACTGATGGGCTAACACACTCTGAAAGGTCCCTTACAGAGCAAGTAATTGAGGAAAAACCTCCATCGCAAAATGCTACCACTGTGTTAACCGCATGGAAAAGTGTGTGTGTGTACAGTTTGCCTGTGTGCACTTGCACCTGTGTGTGTTTGTGTGTGTGTAGCCAGCCAGCATGCACACTGAGCTGTGGTATTAAGTGTGGAATTTATGTAAAAGTTCTCATATTCAACAGTCACTTCCTTTTGATGTTCAAGCTCACTGTTTCCAAGCAGGATTTTTTTTTGCTCTGGAGAGAGAAACGCAGGGGGAGCGGTGGAGAAGAGGCGGAAAAGAAAAACAGAAATCATTTCATTTCTTTATGGAGCTTTCCGAAGGCAAAACCTCATCATAACCAACTTCTTGTTTCTCTAACCTTCGGTTAGGATACTGGTGTCTGGCTCCAGTGTTGGTCGTAAACCCTGCCTCATCCATGTTAGCAGATGGGACTAGGGACCTAATTAATGAATTAATCAAAGTACACATACAATCAATTTTATTGTCATTTTCCATCTTACCGCACTGATGTATGGAGAATAAGGCTTTCATTAGCTTTTTGATGCCATCTTTACTTCGTCTTTGGTTTAGAACGAGCAAACAAAGACACAAAATATGGTCTTGGTGGAAGGTATTTAAGAAATATGTGTATTAGTTGAACTCTAGTTCATGTTTATTGACAGAGCTAATGGAATCATGTTTATGTCTGTGCATGTTTATTTTTACGTGTCCGTTAAGTTTTCCGCTGCTCGCTTTGAGTGCGTTGTCTTTGGAGTGTCTAAGAACATGTCTGAATCCATCTGCATTTCATTGCATGTAACTGCAGGCATTCATGCTCGTGTCTGTTTATCGATATAGCTAATGGATTTTCTGCTGGCTCAAAGTTTGTTTGCTCAGTAATCCAATATGGCGGTCAGTTTATAAGGCGAGCCTTCTGAATAAAAGCATTACTCACGACTCTGTCTGACACAAGCATCGATGACCTGACATCCGTATCAGGTGGCAAGAGACAAGACGGGGGAGAGAGAGAGGCTATGATCGATAGACCACAGGAAGACACAGAAAAATGAGGGAAGGCAGATGAAAAGGAGAAAGAATAAGAAGAAAGAGGAGGGACTCTTAGGAGTGGTTTGTTTCTGTGAATGGAAAAGGGAGGTCTTGCACATCTGTTGATAATTCAAGATAATTCAAGAAGAACACACATATTCAAACTGCTCATTTAGTGTAGTTATCACTGAGAGAACGATCAGCAGACAAGACGGAAAGCTAGACTGGCAGCAGACAAAGTGTCAGTCACACAAACAAGGTATTCAGACTGAACCGAGCAGAGATACGCCTCCATCTCTATCTCTGTATGAAGTGAGTCACATCTCACCGTCTACGCTAAGACCTCCGCCTTCCCGCTAAGTCTCTGCCCTCGCCACATGAAAGGAGATTACATTTCTAAACCATGAAAAGGATTTACGTTGAGCCGACTGTAAAATGCTTCATGTCTGATGGAACGACTGGGAGTTTGAAAAAAAGCTCTTGTGGCATCGCAAATGGTGACTGAGAGGAAACCATTGCTGCCGAACAGCATCTGGATTTTTGCGCCAAAGCTGGAGAATGGCTACGGAGTAAGACTTCACTGGAGGTGTACGGACGGACATATACAACTATCTATACACTGACTGCTCATGTAACCAGTGCAGTGATATTTGTAAAGTCATCTGTATTATAGTCCAACATATATGTTTGTAGGGTTTTGACTAATATAGAAATTTGCTATGCCCCGTCCACCCAGTTACTGTTGCTTTTCATGTCAAGCTTTTTAATCTTTCATTGCTCATATACAGTCTACAACCACGAGAAAGACAAATACATGATATTGTGCTAAATGACATTATCTAAGTTGCATTTCACAGGACACACCCTCTCCAGCTGACGACCATGAGAAAGTTGCAGCCAGTTGATCCTTGAATTAAACTAATATTATAAATAAATATAATTAAATATCATTCCCTCTAATGTAACCCTGCATAGATGTTTAGCATAGACAATTACTGCCTTGAGGTTGTTTGCTTTTGCCAACCAATTAAATAGCAGTAAATAAGATTAAGACAGTTTTCCCTTTTGTTCCCTTGTACCGTTGAATAGTGAACAAAAATGATGTGAACTTAATGTGTTATGGCAAATGTTGCACTGTAAGTGGAGTTACTAGAGTGTAAATGTCCCCAAAAGACAAGACAGGCCATCATTACACTAAACTCAAAATAATGCAGTTAAGTTGATGCTGCTTAGGTTTGGAGTAGAAAGGACGACTGCTGGGTTTAATGCAACTGGCAAAGGAGAAATTCACTGCGAGTAATTTCTTTGAAAACAAAATGTTTTCAAAATGAATGATCAACAGGAAGGCTTCATTGTTATGGCCAAGTGAAGCAAAGGGTTGAGAGGACCAATAGGATAGTTTGAGAATTTATATGCAGAGTATGAATATAAATATTGATTATCAAGATTAAATGTATTGTTTTAGAGTAAAACAAAAGGACGGAGAGATGGATAGGATAGGTGGGATATGAGAACAAGAAAAGAAAAAGGGGGAAAATAAATTTTGATGAAAGGGATTATAGAGAGCACGGAATTGAATAAGAAAAGATTCAAACTGAGAAGAGAGCACAACATCAAGAAACAAAAGATTGACGACCTGTGAGGAATGCACATAAGTAAATAAGAACAGAGGAATCGAAGGGGAGATGCTCGGCTCAGATTTGGGTTAATATATCTGCAGACAAGGTGGTCTGGCCTGAGCCATGACACGTCACACTATGATTAGCTTCAGCATTTCACCGCTCTCTTCCCCCAGATTCTGCTCTGTCTCTCTCTGACTCAATCTGTCCTTGGCTCTTTTTTTTTTTTTTTTTTTAGCACCAGCACCAACCGTTCCCCTGCATTGTTCTCGGAAAGAAAGAAAAAACAAGGATGGATCGTCTTACCTTTTCAGGAAGACAAAAAAAAAAACCACACAGGCAGAACCTAAAACTTCCTAAAAACACAGGGGAGAAAAGGGGGGAGTGATGGCAGAAGGGCGGAGGGAGAAACATCTCTGATCATGATCACAATTATCTGATAAGGAAACTATTGTCACCACTTGAAATCATATAGATAAAGTAAAATTATGTAGGAAGAGGTGTGTACAGAACCTAAAATCATTTTTTAACAATCTCTCCCCCTCTCACGCACACACGCACGCACGCACGCACACACGCACGCACGCACACACACACTTTGGCATGCTGCCTCGTTCCAATCTTCTTCTGCCACACCGTGACAGCAGCGTGATTCATGACATTAATTACAACAGCTCGTACTAAACAATATTAACGACTTCTCACATTTCATTCCTCACGTCAGTCGCTCACAATGGAATTTCTCTGACCTGTCTGCAACACTGAGCATTTTCAAATGACTGCATCTCAGCCAAGGCTGCAGCAAGCTTTGTATTCACAAATTCATAAAACACAGTGTTCTATTGTCCTTTTCAAAGTGCAGAGGTCAGCACATTGGTTATAATTTCAGCATCCTGTGATTCCAGTAACACAGGACTTATACTGTCTTTCCCACAAGTTAATTTGTTTTGGAAAAGCACAATCGGCTTTTTCTCTTTCCCAAAAAACAAGTAAATAATAGTCATATCATTTAAACTGGGGGGGAATAAATAACAGCTCTGCTAAGAATTTTAACTTGAGTGATAAAATAACAAGTCACCACATGCTCTTGGTGTAGGGTATTTAAACAACGCCTTCATTTGAATGTTTAGAGTTCTTCTTTGTCCACTTGCATGATGTTTTTGGTGAAGAGTTCAGTCGCTGTCTCGCCCTGCCTCTGAGCCATGAGCTATATCAGAGGGACTTTACAGAAAGCTGAAACTTCTCTCTCTTTTCACACACACACACACACACACACACACACACACACACACACACACACACACACACACGATGGATGTTATCGTGATCAGGTATGTATGAGAAAAACGACACACACAGACTCACTTGCCCTCTAGATAAGGAGGTACAAGTTTCCAGATTTCTACTGCAGCCATATCCTGTTACTAATACTACCCTGTGCACGCACACACACACACACACGTGCACACACACACACAAACACACACAATGCCCTGGGGCACAGGAACATCAACTTCCACTGTGGGCCTCAGTTTCTCACCCTTTTGCTGTGTTTCACCTTTCCATCACCTCTTCCTTCACACTCTAACCTTTTCACACCTGTTCAGATATAACTGCAGAGGCAAAGACACATAGACGCAGGTGTGGAAACTGGCTGTTCACAGAATGTGCATGACTCAACAAACACAGAGGAAAAAGAAAGCTGGAGTGCCTGCTTATCTAAGACAATATACGGCAGTGCTTTGACGCACATTTAACGCAAGTCAAGCTGAATGCAAATATTAAATCATCACAACAAATTCTAAATTTAAAAAATTACCTTCTTCTCCAGGTTTAGGAAGAAATCTGAAAAATAGCATTGAGCAGCTTATTTTCTCACACAGCCTCAGAGGCTGCATTTTCCCCTCTGACACCAATAACAATTAACACATGACTGATTTACAGCTAACACATAAACCTGGGACAGGATCTGCAGCTTTCCAACATGACTCTAAATTGTTGGCACATGCATCACTGTCTGTCTGTCTGTCTGTCTGTCTGTCTCACAGTTCAGATGTAATAGGATGAAACCATAAGTGACAGTGAGGAGAGGGAAGAGATGAGCTCTTCACTCTTTCCCTCCCCTCCGTCTGCTTCGATTTATTCGGGAACAGGTGCGACTCACTTCCTCAACACCAGGTTCAGAGGTCACAGCCTCAAATGCAACCTCACGACAGGGATATGTGAATCTGACTCTGAAACTTTATATTTCCCTGCTCCTGTGACACACATCCTGGTCATCTGCATCCTTTCGACCGTCACTTCCATCTTCACTTTACACCAGTTATCTGTCTTGTAGCAGGTGAGGTCAGGTTCATACTTAACAATGAAACCGTATGTTGTCATTGTTAAGTTCATGTATTATAGAATAACTACCTGGTTTGACTTGAAGTAACCTGCACCACTGCTCTACTGAGTGACAAGACAATAAATCACATGAAGTTATTCACATTGAAGATTGGAAATCAGTGTTTTGGAGCATTTGACTTGCTTGAAATCTGTGGAAAGAAAATCTAAGAATACGACAAAGTTTGTTATTAGTGTTGTCAATGACAACACAACTAATGTGATTCAGATAGACAAACAAAATATTATCAGTTCCAATCAGATATGCCTGCTGGAAATACTTTCTGAAATAACTATTTCAAATCGATCAACAGATACAGATTAAAAAGATGTTACAACACAGCTGGTTTTCTATTTTCATTCCCATTAACCTATTTTCCTCCACACATCGTGCGTATCGCCTATCGATAGTGTCAACAAAGAGCTTAGCAGAAGCACCTGGATAACATGACAACCTGTCATCCTGCGCCCAAACCTCTGAACACAGAAATACACGCACGTATACACAACCCGGAGTGAGGTCTTGACATGCTCACTCAATGCCTTAAGAGTGAGATTAGATGGAGCCTATCGACAGTTCAAACACACACGCACGCAAACACACACACACGCACACGCATGCACACACACACACACACACACACACACGGTGAGCGGTTGGATGGACAGCTCCCACAGCACTAAATGGTAAACAGCAGGTTTTAGGTGACATGTCTGGAATGCAGAAAATGCTCTTTCATAATAAGCTGCTCTCTAACACTGCAGGGCAGGTCAATCTCTCTGTTTCTGTGACTGTGTGTGCATGCATGCGTGTGTGTGTGTTCGTGCACAAACTGATGCCAAACCTTTCAGTGTGAGCCAACTTGCCAACTTTATGTGTACGAGTGTGTGTTTAAGTGGTGGCTTTAGCATGATGAAGTGGTTTAAGCCGGTAGAGATTAGATGTGGGAACAGCTGAGCACATGCTGGCAAAATGGGCAACAAATTGAACCCGCACATGTGGTGCCACACATCCTCAATCTAGATAATGCATCTATACTTCAACTGCAACAGGAAATGTAATCGCTGGCTGCATCGTATTCAGAGGCAACATTTCTTTTGAACATTTATTAATGGCAGTGGAGTTCCCAGGAGGTGGTGGGTTGGATCACAAGCTCACACAGCGCACGATGACGACCACATGGCAGCAACAGAAACACGTTGGCTATGGTTACGCAAAGATTGTGATTTTTGCTGTATTTGAAGTCACTGTATTTTACGCAATGCTTTCAGTACTCATACAAAAAGTAATTTAGGGTAAAGTACAGTAAAAATTATTATAGGGATGATAATTAACTTATCATTATTATAATTATTATTATTATTATGTAGGAATGTGTGTGCACTTCCACACTCCCCCGACACATACAGCCTTCCTTTGTTACTTTAACTGAGGCACTTTAACAATTGTGCAATTCATGTTTGTTAATTAGAAAGACAAACTGGTGTGACTACATCTGTCAATTTCAATGGCCTGCAGTGCTTTGCTCCTTTTCACGTTGAGATCGAGACACAGATATCTAATTATATGAAAAAACTGACTCATGCCCTCTACTTCCTGCTTTTACCTGTTTTTCTGCCAGGTGTGTGTGTGTGTGTGTGTGTGTGTGTGTGTGTGTGTGTGTGTGTGTGTGTGTGTGTGTATGTGTGTATCTGTGTGTGTGTGTGTGTGTGTGTGTGTGTGTGTTACTTGAGTAGCGACATACTCAGCAGAATGTCACAGAGAGTTCATCCAACAAGAACAGGAGGAACTGCCAGGACTGTCATGTCTCAACAACTTTACAGGAAAGCTGACACACACACACACACACACACACACACACACACACACACACACACACACACACACACACACACACACACACACACAGAGAGAGAGGAAACAATGTCCTCTGTATTCAAGTCTGCATGTCAAATGTGGCAGATTTTTAGGCTTCAGTGAAAGGAGAGTGGCAGCAGGGACGAAAATTAGATTTGCACTGGGTAGCAGCATATGAGGGAAACAAAAAGCACCTCTGAATGTGTATCAAAAGTCTAGAAACCACATTTTATGTTCCTAAATCTATCCCCATCCTGTTTCCTTAATCTGATGATGTGTATAAACTGGCCTGAGAATGAATTGAAATAGAGAATCACATATATGAACAAAATATGAACTTCCCACACCTTCCTCAGGTCCCTGGAGGTTTGTGGAAGTCCCCTTATGAAAGCTGAGCCTGGATGGGTCTCTGGCCCAGAGAACGAAGCCCTGACCTATCAAAGGCCTTCTGTTTGGGAGTTAAAGACTCCAATTTCTGGGCCTCCCTGAAACGGGCTGCATGGTGGCAAGGGGAGAGGTTCCCGGAGCAGGGAGGTGCTAAGTGAAAGGGAGCCAAGCGAGAGCCTGGGGAGCGAGTAGACAGAGCTGCCTCGACTCATGCTTCCATCGCTGGGGAGAAGAGGAATGTCTGATGAGGGAGAGGAGGAGGAGACGGGGCCTTTGCAAGAGGGACGTGTGTGTTATTTGTAAAGCTGTGTGTGTGTGTGTGTGTGTACCTCGCAGACCCTGGAGACAAATCCATTCAGCACTTCATTCATTATACTCGTCATTCAGCTGTCACCATACTCTCACCTACAGGCATACGCGCAGACTATAACACACTGTCTCTGCCATCCAAGCGTTAACATAACTATGTACACGCAGCAGACACAGACATTAATATTGGTCCTTCAAACTGTTCTGTGTAAAACATGTCACTGATACAGTCAGAGTTACACACTTAAATTCCACTGGGACTTCTCAGGCACAGTGTAGAGTAGATAATTTATCCCACTGAGCCTGACAGAACATGCACCTTATGAATAGCATCAATATCTAAACATCATCCTCCAACAATCGATTAATCATTTTGTCTGTAAAACTGTAAAAATCATCCGCTCACATTTCTCTGTGTCTTGACCTAAATGATGTAGATATTTAATGAGACAAATGGTGAATTCGATGGGATGTTTCTAACAGTAGAGTGAAGAATATATAAGAAAAGGTTTGTCAGCTTGCGAAACCCGAAATAAGAAAAGACAGCAGATGATGTAACGCTGTCAAGACGCCTTGATTGCAGTGGAGGCAGAGATTTATAGACGTTTACCGTGTCAGCACTTGAAAAAAGATGGTGTGAACCACAGGTTGCATAATAGTGATTGTTACATCTGAATAACTCTGAATGTTGCTGCTCTCCCTGCCCCGTGTCCCTCTGTCAATCTAGCCTGAGATCCTCTGATTAGACCCTGTCGATATTTTTCGGTCAAGACTGACGACCAAAGGTTACTTTGCTGTCAGGGCCTTAAGGCTGTGGAGGAGTTCAGCTGAGGTACGTCACTGCCTGTTTTAAAAAAAAATTACTTTTACCATTAATTTAAAATGACGCCGTAAATTCCGGGTCTTTGATTTTAGATTAGTATTATATTGTTTGTTGTCTTTGATTTAAATGATATTGGATTATTTTGCTTGTTGTCTCTAATGTTTTGTATTGTGGTTTTTATGTGTCAAATTACTTAGTGACAGCTGTTTCGAAAGGTGCTATGCAAATAAAATTATAACTATTATCATTTAGCAAAGGGAAATGTTTTAAAAGTTAAATATATATTATATAAGTTAGTAGTTATTAAAATTCATTGTCATTTGATCCAAAAAGTCCATGCACATACATTCACACTTAGTTTTCTGTATGCTTCCCTATCTACAGTACCCACGATATCACATACAATATAAACATACTGTATTTTCAGTGCCAGACAAACATCTGCAAACATTGGTGCATATATCTAAACATTTATCTCAACATCTCACCCCACTCATCGTTACTTGCAGACAATAGAAGACGGAAGGAGGTGGAAGGATGGAGGAAAGGATGAGACTTTCCTGTAAAAATAAACGTGAAACAAAAACCCAGCGGGGGGGGGGGGTGTCAGGTTTCGTTGCTGTGACGACAGTGAACGTGAGGCAAAGGGTCGTCGTAACCGGAGCATTAATAAAATACACACACAGACATTTAGTTCAAAACCTTTTCAGAGAGTGTTTTTGAATCATTTTCCAAAACATGTCAGGAAGACAGCAACTCAGCACATGCAATCACACACATATGTAGGCTTAAACACATAAGCATGAATATACGGATTTATAGAAATACACAGAATCAGCAGAGGCCAGAGAAAGTTGAACAGAACACACCGTGGGACCACCACCCACACGAGCGGAAAACCGGACTGTCAACACAGACAGATACTCACAGATACTCACAGCTACACATGCTACACATACTACACATACCCACGCTCGTTAAATGTTTTGAGTCTTTCCTTGAGAGCTATACATCTTAATCCATGTCATATCCACAGTTAACGAGCTCATTCAGCTCTGGAGGAATGTAAAAATGTGACATGGTCGTTAAAGTCGGGTATCAGTAAGCCGTGTGTGTGTGGGTGTGATGAAAACATAACTCTGTTTCTCGTACTGTTTCCCCTTCACACTCGCCTTCTGTCTCACCTGAGCTAAAGGTCCTGGGAACAACATGCTCACTCCTGTGGTGAGTGACGGCTTATGGCCCTGAGGCAGCCAGCTCCACCTCCAGGTGAGGCCGGACCAGCTCCAGTTTCCATTAAACTCACCGCCCCCCCCCCCCCCCCCCCCCTCTCTCTCTTTTAAATCAAAGCTCTGCCACCTGACATAAAGAAAACAAAAACACAGAAGTGACGTAAACTGGAATAAATATAGCATGACATCACATGGGGAGTCAAACATGAGAAACTTATCAATGCATACATAAATCGATATGTTGTACAAGTACACAAAGAAAGACAGAAATACAGCAAATTATGTGTATCTTTGTTCTTGTGTGTGTGTTTACAGAGCCTCAGGTAGTGGGGTTTCTATTACAGTGAAGTTTCCTTTCCCAGGTGAAAAAGAGAGAGGCAGAGTAAAATCTTAGCCTCAGGAGGATACACCACAAGTCATAACCCCTCATGCCTTTACCACACACACACACACACACACACACACACACACACCAATTCAACTGTAATAAAATAATAACTGTAATGTGGGTTATCTTGTATTAGAGAAGTGCATCATTGTCACTCTCATTCCATGTATCTTATGTATTTTATATCTCTTGGCAAAAAAGGAAGCTTGGCTAACCTCCCAACACATCTCAGTTTCCTTTTTGTGTGTGTGTGTGTGTGTGTGTGTGTGTGTGTGTGTGTGTGTGTGTGTGTGTGGACTCTAGGATGTTCGCTGCAGCACATTGGCATTTAGATGAAAACAACAAATCATGACAACAAGGGTCACTTCAACTTTAGAACTGTACTTTAATGCCTCTACACTAGATATGTTATTACCTCATCCAGGTTATATTTTCACCACTGTCCATTCATCGCTTTGTTAAAGCTGCAGGGCAGATTTCCAGTAAACCTGTTGGAAGAATGGGACATGGGCCAAGAAAGAACCCATAAAGGTTTGACATGGATCCGGACAAATGAGCAAATGCAGTATTTTTTTATTTTGCTTTCTTTACCGAGCTTTTTTTTTGATACTTTCAGTTTTGCACGGTTCTTACTGAAGAAATATTCGGAGGACTTATAACTATGAGTGTGTGATCCAAATAAAGAAATCCAGATCTACAAGATTTCAATGTGTTTTCCTAATCACACTGCTGGGCCTTGAGGTATTGAGTGCTATTCTAGTTAGGTCATGCATTTTTACAGTTGGCTCATCATTAGATCAGAGGTTCCCAAACTTTTTGTACCACAGACTATTTATATATTTACGTTTTCTCTGTGGACTGTGCTCGAAACTCTCTCGCCAGGTCTTTGTTTCCGATTTAGAAACTTGAAAGACATTTCCTGGAAAAGATTTCACATTTTTCCTGCTTTTTGAACAAACTATTTCAATAAAAATACACTAACCATGTAGAGTCGTGAATCATTTTAGCTCTGCAATGTCTCTCCAAAAACGTTCATTGAGCAGTCTGGCTTCCAGCTGCATGGCTGTTATAAGTCAAAGCAAAAGGAAGGAAGGTCACCTACAATGAAAACAAGGGACTCAAGCTGTCTGTATATTTGTAACGGTGCAGTAGTGATTATTTAAGAACAGTATGTATTCATGTGTATGTAGGAGAGGGAGCAGGTGGAATTTGAAAAAGGTGCATTGACTGTCAGTGTGGATAAGAGCAGCATGTGGGGGGGCTGTGGCTGAATGAGGTTAAGGGTTCGACTGTGTCACAGCGTGTCACTTTTTTTGAGCCAATTAGTGACTCTTGATACAAATATGTAGAGCAGAGGTCGGAGGAACGCACACAGAACGAGCTGTGAGAAAATAAAACAAAGGGAGACAGGATTAATCTCTGCCATTTGAATAAAAGTGCCAAAAAATGAGGTCTGAAGAATGTGTAAAGTGAAACGGCCGAACCTCAAGCCATTCATTTCCTGCGGTATCTGGGTAAATATTATGAACTCCACTCTAGAATATGGAGCACACTATCCATCAAGGCTCACACAGGCCAAGTCTGAGTTCAGGTTTTACTCCACTATACCCCCATAATTAGTTTGGAGAATCATAAAGTCTATACACACACACAGTGTGTGTATGTGTGTGTGTGTGTGTGTGTGTGTGTGTGTGTGAGATACTGTTGTTTTGCCCCTGGCAAGTTGGCAAGTTGCAGAAACATATTGCATCATTCCAGGATACTGAGTTCCTGTAACTACAACAGAAAGGCAGAACACCAGCTCCTCATGTACATGAACACACACATAAAGATGAATATTCTTATATAGTTCATCATTCTCCAGCTCAGCGGGCGCTGAATGAAGTTTTAAGTTACACTCTTTATTTTTTTTTATTTTAAATGATTGATGCAGTTTTTTTGCCAAAGCACTTGACTAACTCGAATTCACAAAGACGACTGGTCCATAAAACAACATCTTCCCCTCCAGATGCACCTGTGGATGTGTGCACTGAAGTAACATAAGCTGGTGACACTTCAGAGTGGAAAAGATGTGAATCATCTGTTTCGTCAGTAAACATATTTTTCATTTCCTGTGCAGAACTGATGTCATTAAATGTGTAATGGAACACTGACGATTGCCCAAATGACAATTTAATTATTAATTTTCATATTCTCTTAAATTATTATAAGTTCCCCCAAATTAAAAAAAACCCCACATTTTTGCAGTGTTTCATACTGCAGGTAATCCTGTGGTCTACCAATGTCAAAACTTTAACAACTTATCAGACTACAGAGACTGATTCTCACGTAGCTCAGCTCTGTCCCCTCTCTGCGTGATATCATCTGTAGGAAATATATGACTGGTTATGTCTTAATCTTGCAATAAATTTCACCAGTGGAAACTGAGTCTACTTCTCCCCCTCTGGGATAATTCAGGTGTGTCACCAAGTCAGCGGCTGATCTGGGAACTCCATCACTGTCAGTTGTTCCACCAATTGCAATGTTGTAGATCCTTTTCATAGCAGAACAGCTGATTTGACACTTTTGCCATGTTACCAGATTTCAAAAAACATGGCAACCTATTGTTTTCACAAGGTTTCTGCAAATTTCAAGTTAATACTGAGACTATTAAAATACCTTTTTCAGACCAGGATGAATATAATATAAGACCAATTACAAGTACGACAGATATGAAGAGATATCAGAGTCACAGAATTACTTTAACTTCCCCATGATTGAAGAATAGGTGAAGTAGGCGAGTGAGACCAATTCTGACTGAAACCTTCCAAACTAAACATGTCACCAAAACATTTCTCATTACCAACATTTTTAAAGCGCAAACAGTAGTGTTATATTAAAGTTAACATAATTGAGACCTACCTAAACTATTTAAGACCTAGTGTATAATATTTTAACATCATATTTATAAAGTCTACAACTCTGATTATTAAATTATTTTTTGTTTGAAGTTGTTAAGTGACAAACATGTTGACCAAAGATACAAGAGTCAGCCAGTATTCAGGGGCAGAATGTTCTGTTCTGTTCTTGAGTTTGACGCTAAGCTCCTGCTATGTCATTGTCATATGTCATCAGCTGCCGTAGAAAAGAGACAAAGACGAGGAACCTGCAGACCAGTGCAAGAGTCAGACAGGGAGAGGTAACAGGATGGATTTCTCTCCTCCGTCCAACGCCTCCAACACGACCTGCCAGCTGGCCCGACAGATCCAGAGACTTCTGGGATAGATTTATGTGTAGCGGTGACTCTCAATTGGCCCCACATCGAGATGGCCTCTCACTAAAGCATTAATAATGATGGTTCCTGTTGGACTATGTATGCAGGATTCTGGCAGACTGCACGTCTGGCTTGTCCTCTCTAAGCTGTTCTCCATCAGTAATACCACACAAGCACAGGCAGACACAGAAGCACTCGCAGAGAACAACACACACACACTCACACACACACACACCACGTCCTTATTCCCACTTGGCTCAGGATGAACCGACCGCAACACACAAAGAGGCTCAGGAGAAAGAGCATGATGACTAAAACTGCTTCTCATCCATCTCTCCCTTTTCATCCCTCTCTCGCCTCTTTACTCACCCATCATAAATACCACTGGTGCAAGAAAGTCCATTTCCCCGTGTCCTCACACATGCACACTGTAATAGAGTCATTTCAATGCCTGTCTAAACAATCATTTTCATGTCTGAGCAGAGATGGTTGATACTCGGCTGAAATGTGCTCAATACACCCTGTGAGGGGAGCAAGTGGATTCTGGGGAAGTGTGTGTTTTGAAAAAATGTTTATCTGTCAGGGGCTGGATGGTTTGAAGCAACAGATTGTAAAGGTTTAGAAACAACGGCTAACAGGACAAGTTGAAAACTGTCCTCGGATTATCAGGATTTCAATAAATTATTATGAATCATGGAGGCTGCATGCACAGTACATGCATGAGAAGTTTATACTTCACACTAGCCATATTATACAGTTCTGCTCCTTAAAGGTCCAGTGTGTAAGATTTAGGTGAAAGGGATCTCTTGGCAGAAATTGAATGTAGAATAATCCTCATGATGTTTTCACTAGGCTCTTTATATTTAAATACTTTATATTTACATGGAGGGGACCCTCTCTACGGAGGCCGCCATGTTTTTTACATTAGTCCAGACTGGACAAACTAAACACCTTTTGAGTTTTTATTACAACTGAAGCTACCACAGGTTCTTTTTCATGTTTGGAAGGAGAGGGTGAGGTGAGGGGTGTTCAGCTGCAACATGTAACTTCAACACAAGATATAACTTCAATCACTAAATTCTACTCACTGTATCTTTAAAGAACAACACAATCACCCACAGGGAACTGAGAACTGTCACTGAGACTATAAGGAAAACCATTAACAACAGATCCTGTTCCACAGTCTGTTTGCGATAGAAATGGTGGGTGAAACAACAGTTAGAACAGAGCAACATGGCAAAAGGCTCAGATGTGAGATTCAGAATCATGTAATCATGTGTGTTCATGCAAGTAGATCTGTAACAAACAACGTGCACACGTGGGGCAGAAAGACAAAAGGAACACACATTAACTTGAAGAACTTGCTCATCAACCGTGATCCAACTTCTCATTTATATGACTTAGATGTTAAGACATGAGTCTGTTAAGCTTCTGCTCTAAAGCCATTTTAGTCCAATCCAGCAGAAACACACGTTAGTGCCACAGGCTGTTGATTTAAGTCGGATGCAAAACCATAATTTGCCTCATGTAAACATGTAGAAGTATCTACCATGTTACTATAGGCGACATCTACGTTGTGCACACAGAAATGCAATGTGATATAGCCTGTGTGCAAAGACATACACATATACCTACAGAATATACATAATATTAGTTGTCAAAGACTTTTAGCACAGACACACACACACAACGAAGCACACACAGACACAAAAATACATACAAAGACACTCTAGTGGTTTCCAGTGCAGTTGAAATACCATTATACAGTTAACTGTACATTACAAATGGGCTGCCAACTGTCTCTGGAGTATCACATGACCACCGACGGCTCCTATGATTGGCTGGCTGGCAGAACAGCACGAGTATCGGGTTTGCGATTGATTGGGTGACGTGCGGCAGAACAGATGGAACAGGGAGGAAGTTTATTCCCAGGAAACCACAGCAGACCAGTGGGTTTTTCCACAGGCAGGTGAGGTGGACACACAAACACACGCTAACAAGACAATTCCTGAACACACACCTCGCTCGCTCTCCCTCTGGCTCAGGCTCTTGCTGGCTCTCTCTCTCTCTCTCCAGCCCTCACAGGCCATTTGGTTTTGCATAGATCTTCATTATATTTAATTAGCTTCTCAGGTTTCACTGGAATGAAATCACATGTGTGTGAGTTGGAGGGTCGGTCTTTTCCTCTCCTGATCCCGCAGTCATTTTTAATCTGCCTAAGCGGTGCAATAAATTAACAAAAGAGAAAAAGCAGAATTGATACACACTTTTCCATGGCAGGATTTACATTGGCGTCAAAGTGAAAAATCTGACAGTATGTCTGCTTATCCCTGACGAGACTCGTGTTGTTTCTGGCTGAACATGGAAAACATCAAACACAGCTAAAGATGTTGATACGAACTATAAACGTCTTTAGGACAAGGCAAAAAAAATCCGACATATACGTTAGAACAACAAACATGTTGCCTGGAAGTTATAACTCAACCTACAGAATAACATTTCAGACACAAAGATATTCATACTATAGGGACAATGTGAATTTAAACTGGTGTCGACTGGATTTTAAGTTTGAAGTCTCACATGCAGCCCCGACAGATCATGTCAGGAGAATATACGGAGTTCAGTGCAGGTCTGAAAGCATCTGCAGTGAGTTATGAGAAACAAGTTTTGGCACTTGGCAAAGTACAAATCAATTGCCATAGACACGAAGGCCGTTTAAGAGAAGAGCAAAAATATATTTCAATTTCTTGATTTATTTCTACCTACTGTGAACATCAAGTGACTTTTTGCCTCTAGAGATACTGTAAACAATATAAGCTGTGAGAGCACACTTGACTAACAATGACGTTTTGGTGAACAGTACATTACACGAGGTTAATGGCTCGACAATATTTTCCTTGCATGTACGAGTGTATCATATTCGAGGGCAGACTTGGTTGGGAAACACTGCAGGAGGCAGACAAATTGCTGAAGAAGATGGCAGGCTGATGATTTTATTTACCAAAGAGCAATCTGAGCCAGGCAGCTGAAAATAGTCTCACCTCATTCCCTCTTGGTGAACTACAGTATATAGTATACATTTCAATATTTACTTTGAAAGAAAAAAAATGACTTAAAAGAAATTCAAACTGCATAGCTTCTCTTTCTTGGGTTCATTCCACATCAGTATTTTTCCTCTGCGGGGAAATAAATTGTTCAATATTTCTCCACCATTACACAGAACCCCAAATTGGGGGAAACATAAACAAAAAGCAACTGGAAATAGTCCCAAGGGCAAAGAGCTAAGCAAACTCTTTGAGAAATATTCCTTTTGCTGATGCTGATGATCCAGTTTTACTTCGGGTAAGAGCTGGAAATAGGTAAATGAATTGATCTTTTTTGAAAAGACTGTCACCATTAAACTCAAACAATCATATTCCCAAACTTTTTCCTCTGCAGTCGAGCCTCTCGTTCACAAGCAAACAGCTTTTTAAGTCACTAAAACAGGGAGTTTCTTCACTTTGCTCTGGCCCACTGTTGCTTTGTGTAATGAGCATTCACCACAAACAGCAACAATGTATATCCACCATTTTCTCTACGTTTGGTTAAAGGTCCAGTGTGCGAGATTTAAGTGAAAGGGATCTATTGGCAGAAACTGAGAACAAAATATTAGGGGGTATTCATCTGCAACACGCAACTTTACCACTAGATGTCGCTAAATTCTACACACTGAATCTTAAGCACTGCTATCGGTCTAATTACAAGTATGCAGCTAAATTTAGCATCACTGAAAAAGACTAATAACATTCACAGGCGTCTGGTCTCAAAATATTTCTCGGACCACAGCGTTCTTCTCTGGGATTTGACTGATTGCCTATGTAACTCTATCGCCACCTACTGGTCCGGTGTGCTTGTGTTCTTGTAGACGGAGATATTTTGTAAATCGAAGGTCATCAATCAGCATATCTCACTGTAAATGTCATGTTTTTTTTAAAGTTTAATTTAAGACAGGGACTTCTGTTGGCTGCCTGATAGTGGAGATGCTAGATTTCATAATAATGATGAAAAAGAAACGGTAGCCTATGTAATGAGGATCTGTTTTTTCAAAGGCTGATACCCAACCTGCTAAATAAGGTCAGTATCAGGACCAATACCAATCCAACATGTCAGATTTATCCTCATCCTGCTCTGTAAAAACTGTACAAGCACAGTCAACAACGAGATGCTGTTTAAGTAAGTGAAGTACTCTACCAATAATAAAATCTGAGGTGGTGAAGCTTTGGGCAGAGTCTGTGTGAGCAGGTGTATTATGTTACACTGAACACTTCGGCCATGAGTCAGATGAAACTAATACGCTTGTTGATTGAGGGTCGTTCTAGAAGTCAGATGCAAAAAGCCCCCCCCCCCCTCCTTCTGAACTTCTGCTGCACACAAACATACTCGATACTGAAAAGCAAGTTAAACATGCAGATACATCTCTCCATACAGTACATGGTTCCCTCAGAGTAACACAGTAAGATCCGTTCTGGGACAACAAGGCCTCTTCCTGCTCTCGGGTCATGACCGGGGTTGGTGGCTCGTAGTGATTGACAGCTGAGTGTTTGGGTTAGGCCGCCAACTCTGGGGAATTACCATGAGCGAAGCCTTTATACACATCCAGTTTATAACACTGGAGAGATCTCTCTCTCTCTCTTACACACACACACAGGCTCGAAATGTCAAAGCACAGAGACTCACACAAACACATAGTGTCCAGTCACTCCCCCTCCATCCTCCCTGCTGACACACACACGCACGCACGCACACACACACACACACACACACACATATATCACGTCGACACATCTCCTGTTCATCCAACAGGGAACAAAATCTGAGACCATTGCAACCTTGTGTCGGGGGGGAGGAAGGAAGTGTGAGTTTACAGGGGGAATTCACTTACTCTCAAAAACAGTTAAAGTTATGGAATATTTCCTCAGTTCCTACGTTTCGGGATATTTCCTCTAATTATGTTTTTTTTTTGCATTTTTATGGGAAACTGGGTGAAAAGTTATATTAATTACAGATATATATAAGGTAAGATAAGATAAAGATAATCCTTAATTAGTGCCACAGTGGGGAAATCAAGGGTACAAGGATTTGGCCACTATAATAATATGAAAACATGGTTTGGGAAGCTGCAATTATTGTGGTAATGAAAATGGACAGACACAGCACAACCCCAGTCACTACTTTCACCTAATTTTCAATTTCCATCTTAGTGTGACAAAATGTTGCATCATAACAATTAGCTTTTCAAGCTGCTACTGTATGAAGGGCCGTGTAACATCTCCAACCTGTGTCGACCCTCGGGGCAAAGACATGTGGAGTCCGTAGCAGCGGCAGTTGTTTGTTTAGCTGCGTATTTCAGCAAGCCATTAATACTGAGACCTAATAGTGCTGTCAGAAGCATTAACACACATGGGAGCAATTTCCTTAACACAGATTACACATGGATTTAGACGAGCAAAGTGGTGCTTCCTGGACATGGATTTAACCTGGACTTAAAATCTTAGGAGGTGTGTCGCACCTTTTAGGGGAAACACAGATAATAAATGTAGTGAAAGTGATTTTGTAAATTCCCAGTAGATTTATTTTTAATGCGCCTTTATCAGGAACACTTTAGGAAGACTCTGAAGAACGACTGATGGTAAATTAAGGACATTTTAACAGCTTCTGTAATTAGTTTATTTTAAATCCTACAGTTTTGTCAAATGCACGTTCCCATTATCTTTGAGTCTGAAATCGAGCTCAACAACATGAGTAAAAATCATAATCATTTTCTGAATGGACATTTTGATTATTATAATATTGTAATTGAATTTTCAGTCAGAAGAGAAAGCGATTGGGAAATTTACTTAAGGTCACTGTTATGCTCTATTGATCGAAAAAAACAAAACAAAAAGAAAAACACAAAAGAGTCTGAAACACTGGTGTTTAGGTTTTTCATTTCAATACTCACCAATCATACATCCTTCACACAGCAGGGGCAGTGCTGCTGATAGAACGTGATACTGTCCATCTGGACCTGCACTACAACTCGGGATCCAAGTCTTCCACAGACGTAGCACAGCGCCATCACCCTGCTGACTGGAGCAACTTCAGGTTTGATTTTGGAAATAATCTTTTTGTCCTTTTAAAACAAATCCTTGTATATTTTTGGCAGGTGAGTGGTGTCGAGGGTTTTGAGTCTCCGCTGCGATCCTGAGTGACAATGGGACAGTTTCTTGTCTGATTGTTTTCCTAAGCAATCATTGATTTTATTTTTGGTAGTGAATCTCATACTGGGCTGTTTTCATTTTAGTTTCCAGTTTGACACCTGCAAAATCCTCCTCCTTAATATTGTAGCATGACTCAAAACACTACCTTTCTCGCTTGGCTGCGAGTGCATCAGAACGGCAGATGCATACTGTTATCCTGACCAGCGATATCTGGTGTTCACACAGCAGCTGGATTTCATAGGACATTTTGTAAACCCCCACGGGTTTCTGTAGCAGAGCAGAATTCAGCACAGTGGGCAGCACGCTCAGATATAGTGGTACAGGAGGAGTACATTTGTGCACCAAATTCTTCCCAGATGTGCCGTCATGAGACTCTTATGAGATTAGATGCATTCCTTTTCAAGCGCCACACAGGTATAAAGTAGTTTTGTCCTATAGGAAGCCATCTTCACTTTTTGCACTTTGTGTAGGGGATTAATAATTCAGGAATAATGTTGATCTTTTTTCAGTCAACATTAAGATTTGTGGATTTAAATCGATATATTTGAGTTTGTAAAATTTGGTACCGCTTATTTGAATTATTTGAATGGGCCTTGTCGGAGGTGAGACAGTCATATATGTTTTTTTCAAATTGGTGGTGAAAGGGTTTTATTTCATTACCCAGAGAATCATATTTTCCCTACTATCAGTGTAAGAGGAGAGATTTTTTCTCTCTGCATTAGTGCGTCAGTGACTTTGTCGGGTGTTCTGGTGCGTGATGAAATATGTGAAATGTTGACGGAGAGACTGTGAGAAACGTAACAGACAGAGAGACAAAAACACATGTACTGTGTGATTGTCTCTGAGCCAGTGAATGAAATATACAGCCTGAAGAGTGTGCATGTGTGTGTGTGTGTGTGTGTGTGTGTGTGTGTGTGTCCTGGCACGTGTGAGGTGGTGTGTGGGCGTCGAGAGGGAAAGCTCATAAAACCCATGATCACACTGATGAGGTCACAGGGAGTGAAACCAGAGAAAGCCTTTCATTTCCTGTCTCATTCCATCCCTCGCTCCCTCTCTCTCTCCTACTTCCATTCATCCGTCTCTCCTCTGACCTCCTGCATATTCTTTACTCCTGCTTTTCTCCTGTGACACCAAATTCCAAAGTCTTTCTAACCGTCTGTTCTGGAAATTTTCAATGTGTGCCACCCAACACTGGAAAACTCAGCGTACAAAAGAGATTTGTTTTTTAAAACAACCAATGTTGAACCTTTAACAAATCAGACAATAGAAATTTGTCTTTCACAATAAAAGTCCTCTCGCTTGTCCTAAAACTCAGAGCGTTTATTAGTTACTATGGGTATTATTATCTTGTAGTCATAATAATAGAGATGTAAACAACTAAAGCTAAAACCTCAATCAACCACCAGATTATTTTGCTGGTTAAAATGTTTGGTCTTTAAATAGTCAGAAAATGCTTTTCACAATAAATCCAGAAAACTACAGTCTTCAACTGTCTTGTTATGTCCAACCAAAAGCAAAATACCTGAGGACACTACCACTCCTATGAAACACAGAAAATCTTCACCAATAATGAGCTGCAGCACCAATGTGATTTTTGGAATCACGTTTCAATGTACGTAGAAACCCTTGACTCACAAATACAGCTGTATTTCTTTCCGTTTTTTCCCCTCCTCTAAAAAGTTATTTCCAGGCAACATAACCACACACACTCTACTTGATTCATGTGAAGGGCATCAGAGCGGCACACAGAAACAGATGTTTGAAACGCAAACTGCAAGTTCGTCAGCACTGCAGGAAAACATAAAATAAGTTAAACAAGTAGATGAAGTAAAAGAAACTATCTGAAAGCACACATTTATTTCAGGTGGCCTGCACTGCAAAGCTTTGTGTTAGTACACACACAAGATTACAGAATAGTGTAAATCAATAGAGGGTTGGTTGTTGATTTCATGGAAGCTGCAGACAGTTTGACAACCATTGGGTTTGGCCAAAGTGAAATGCAGATTTGAGCCCGTCATCAAATGCTGAAAGTTGATGTGAGCACAATCTTGTGCAGCACTGTTGTTATAAATGTGTAAAGAACCAATACAATTTTTAGATACTATAGTATATCGTAGTAGCAGACGCAGCCCAGTGACAAGCACTGCAGCCTTCAGCGGTTGTTGAGTGTTACTCTTGTTTTTTTGACAGGCGGTCGGAGAAATCACAGATCAACAGAGAAAGATATATTCTCCACTCAACGCTGGCTTGGCAGGACACGCTTACTAGCTGTGAGAGCCATTCCCTCTGCTACTGTGTGGAAAAAAGTTAAGATGACTTTGTATCCACCTGCGTCTCCGTGGCTGGATCCCGGCGCAAAGAAGAAGATGAAGGAACAGAGCCCTGCATGACCACTCAGGATATTTTTCTTCGCTAACTTGACTTCTAACAGCCTGGGGACTTATGGAACAACAGCTGGCCAGATGTCTCATGAGTGAGTCTGTGACATTCATTTAGTAGCTTGCTTACCACCAATTTCCTTCACATTTCTCGAAAACCTCACGGCGCACCTGATCTCAATCCATAACACAACAGCAGAGAAACGGTGCAGCAGAGGACAACAGAGAACTACACCCGCAGCCGCTCTGCTTCTTATCACAGGCTCATTACTGGTCAGTGTTTGACAAAAACTCCAAGGGGCAGCAGTCGCTGGCTGCCAGATTGCCTCTCCCGTCCGTGCGCTCACGTTTAGAAGAGGGAGGAAAATTAAAGGTGGGAAAAACAGGAATGATGCTGAGGGAAGCTGTGTTTACTTGGACAAATCTGTGTGTTCCCGAAGAAAAGAAACCACTGGAAACATGAAAAAAAACAAGAGACGATGCCAAACTACGATGCATGAGATCAAAAGAAATAAGAGACAACAAAATGACAAAGGGAGTTAGCATCAGATAAAATCAGGCACCTTGATTACAAGATGAAATTCCTTTTTCTGAAAAATGACTACGTAGAGAAAGACAATGAAATAGAGGATGTGATTGAGTCTGTGTGTGTGTGTCTGTGTGTAGTTTTCTCAGATCATCTCTAAGCAAACTGCCACTTCTGATTAATCTCGGTTGAAAATCTCTGTTTGTGTCTACAATATATTCCATTTGTTTCCCCAAGGGGAGATACCAAAGCAGCAGCACAAGCAGTGATTAGGTATTCTGCATTCAGTATAAGGTTTAGCACAGGGGACCTCGGGCCTTCTCGGAACCATATTTTATGTTTTTTATTTATCTATTTTTATTTATTCCAGTTTCATGAGCACAAACAGATTGGATAATGTGGATGGGGAGTCTGGGATTAATTTTGAAGCAGCTGATTAGAGTGCATTTGTGTGTGTGTGTGTGTGTGTGTGTGTGTCCTGGGCTAATTGTGTCTGGGACCATGCCGAAAAAGCCTGGAGGCTTTGCAGCAGTCTGGAAGATAGAAACACACACTCCTCCTCCTCCTCCTCCTCTCCCCATCTCTGTGTATCCCCCCTACAGCCCACTCAATCTGTTTTTTCACATCTTCCTGATGTCTGCAAGAAAAACTTCACTTGTGTTTTCTCCCGTCTCTCCAGCACTTCACTAATCCGCTGTTGGTTCGACCACCGTTACTTATTTCCCTTATTTCGTTCCATCCTCCATCTTTTTCATAAAACTCCACCCATTCTCTCCATTGTTAATTAAATCACAACACTGAGTACAAAAGAAAAATAATAAAAGTAGGTATATAAGAAAGTGATTCATATGTTGAGTCGTTCGAATGTTTTGTTCAAGTTTCCACAATGACTGTGACATCTGCTTTGAATAACAAGACTCAAAATGTGTCTTTTTAATGAACCATTAACAGAACAAAACAAAATTCTTCTTGATCTATTAAAGCATGTAATAACGTCTACATACCATTTATTTTTGAAAAAATGATCAACTTTGAAGTTATTAGAACTGTTCTGCTAAAGTGCAAAATTAAATGGGTTTCATGGCATCTCAGCCTATTACACTGATCTGACCGACAGTGTGTGGACAGCTACCAGGACATTAGCCCTAAATTAAAGAATAAAGTTTAGTGTTAAATATCATAAAACAGTACATCACAAATGCACAGGTAGTAACTGAGAAAGAATGCAACCTGAGGAAATAACTTCAGGTTTCCAAGCCATGAACATGGCAACTGTTACTACTGTTTGAATTGAACTTAGAAACAGTCTTTAAATGAACCATTTTGCATAAAAAATACAAAAACTGCAGAATGATTATTGTCAGAACCAAAAATAACTGTCACTGTCATTGTCACTGTAATCATCATGAAGTCATTTGCTTTGCAGGTCCTTGTGTAATTCCCAGTCAAAAGTCAAATGCAGTTACATAATGTTAATGATGCATATGAATTTATTTATTCTAGAACCCTGATCAGGTCCAGGCCGATCCGTCCCCTCTGAGGGTCCACATCCAGGACCCGGACCTCCACCCGCTCTCCAGGTCCCAGAGCAAGGCTGCGGCGGCGCTGGCTGAGAGGCACCTTGTCCAGCGTGATGTTGCTCTTATGGATGAGGCCTGGGCGACCCACGCCAATATCTACAAAAGCCCCGAATAGAGCAGTGTTGTCCACTCGGCCCGTCAGCACCGCACCCACCCGCAGATCACTCATCGACACAATGCCCCTCTTAAAGTCCGCCTGCCCAAAATCTGGCAAAGAGAGACATCAAGAGAGAGAGTATCAAAAAGATGAGGGGGCTAGATGACACTGAGGCAGGAAGACCTATGACTAATTCAAGTATGAGCTGCAGCTTGCAGAAATGTTTGGGAAGAGAAACGGGAAATGTGGACGCACGAAAGTGGGGTGGGGGTGGGGGGGGATAGAAATGACAAACAGGTATAACATTTCAGGCGGTAACCAAATACTTGTGTCTACATACTTCTACGTTTCTCTGCATTCTCTCCTACCCTACTTTCCACTGGGCCCGCGCATGAGAGAACTTTTTCCTCTCTGTAGCATTAACACAAACAAGGAAGGCTCGCGCCCCAGGAAATAGTCCGGTCCAATTATCCTCCCCACAGCACTGATTTCATGCGGTAGTCTCGGCCCATCTGTTTACTCAGCTGAGCACCGGCTCGGAGGCCAAGCATAGTGTGCTGCAACCGAATAGGGCCAACCTGAGAATGAACCTCGAAGCTGCGTTCCTTAATTTTAAAAGGAGTTCGCTCGCACTCACTTGGTATCCATGCTGTACATTGTTCCTCTCCATATGAAACTGTGTGGAAACGGATAACACCTGATTCGCAACAGTATTTTTCCACTTTCCGTTTTTGACTTAAATGAAAAAATGTAAAACGGCCCTGTTCTATATAGATTAAGTCATTCTAAAATTATACTTCGAGAATCAGTGAGTACACAAGTGCACGTATACAGTTATAGTGACCAACTAAAAGTTTCTTATTTTCTTCTCACATATTTTCATCACCCTCTCAGTGTCTTATTTGTCAGACTTTTTGCATATAGCACCATTACTGTCAGACTTTTACTTTTACATCCTATTAAGATAAAATAAGCTTGTTGAATATAGCATACTGTATATTATACAATACATGGCTCTAAGCTAAATGCTTTTATATATTTTTTTTTTTTCCAGAAAGTAGACAGGGAAAAGAAAACAGAGTGAGGGATGTGACAAAAAATTTCAGAAAAAGAACCTGAGGCACAGCAACACCGCTGAAAATTGAAATGTTTGTGACTGTTTATGATTTTATTGCTATATTTATGTGTGCCCGGACTCAGGAGCATGTGATTAAGGAGAAAAACAGAGGTCTTTTGTGTATTTGTGTCTCTGTAAAGATATTCTGTCCAACAACGCTGTCTGCTGGACCCATCACACCCTGTCAGAAACACACTGCTGGTGTTGTCGGGCCACGGGGAGGAAGCCGCAGCACTGTCAGTTCCTATCAAGTTACACTGCCAAGATGTGCCTATTATAAGACAGGCACAAGGCGAGTCAGTGTGTGTGTTGTAACTAGCAAACCAGTCAGATACAAGTTTCTATCAGTCAGCAGGGACCTGCAAAGAACATTATGTCGGAAAGACGAGAGACTAAGAGAAGTTACTGTGGCTGCTAGGTTGCTTTCACTTTATGAGTGTCTATGAAATTTTATATGATGAAAAACACTGATAGTTTGAATGTGCAGAAGCAGAAAGCAACGTTGTTAAACTCTTCTCACAATCTCGTATATCAAACCATTACAAGACAATGTTACGTTAATGTTGAGTTTTCATCGGCGAATATGTTTTTTTTTTTCTCAAATGTTCATTATGTTCTTGTTTTTGTTTCTGTGTCACATAAAATGAGTTGAGGTCAGTTTTTGAGTGCTGCTGTGAATGGCAGGAGTCTTACTTTGTCGTATGTCAAACCCAGGGGGCTGCGTGAGGCCGTCGATGATGAGTTTGAGGGTCTCAGGTGTGGTGTCCAGTGTCCAGGCCAGTTCCTCGACACTGCTGGTCCTAACCTTGCTCTCCAAACACTGTCGCAGGCCTGCGGTGCCAATCTGGTCTGCGCTGCCGCCCACAAAGGACAGAAATCTACAGAGAGGGATGATAGGTGTGAAAATTATACTTTCAAATCCACACTAAAAAAAACACTTTAATTGTTTTTGGGGGCTACGGCATGTGCACCACATCTTTAAAGCATGCTTCATATAGTTTCTACATCAGCCAGTCCACAGTGGATGGTCCAGATACATTATGATTATATTGTTTAACACTTTGCCTGGAATATGGGCTCGGGTACGCATTCGTGGAATGCCATACCATCGCAGATCCTCATTTTAGTATAAATGGAACAGCAGGCATGAACGTACAAATGGAATGAGTACGCAACTCTCAGCTGACACACAACTCGGAAAGTATGGTCAACCCTCTACACTCTGCGGGAGAGAACTGGGCCTATGGGGGGTGTAGTCAGAGAAGGAAGGGGGAAGGGTATAAGGAAGGCGGAAAGTGATGACAGACTAAGAAGAATTATGAGGAAAAGAATAGTAGAAGAGTCCAAAAAAAGAAGAGGAGAGAAAAGCTAAGTAATAGGAAAGAGGGAAAGAAAAGTTAATGCAGGTAAAGTGAGAGGGGAAGGAGGGAGAGGTGTGAGAGTAATTACACACAATGTCAGGAGCTGCAGAGACCTGGCTTTCTGTTCTGAAAAACACACGGGCCAAAATACCCACATTTATTTTTACCCCCTAGTAAATCAGATAAATCCACAGTGGGCTGTAAACGCCCCAACACCTTGTCTCAGGAAAGTGCCTCCACTTTGCTGAGGTTGGACTGTTTGTCTGTCCGTCAACCGCTAGGAAAAAATCTCCTTACATTACTTTATTCTAGCAGGATGTTCCACCTCCATAATGTCTAGACGGTCAGTCAGGCTGCACCACTTAAAATTCACTGAGCCCGAGAATTAAATCCAAACTAATTAGCTGGTGGACAATCAAAACAGACTTGGTAATAAACTGGCAAGGGAGCCAGAGTTGCAAATATGGAAAAATGTAGGATGTGTGTTGAGTGCGTGTGTAATGTGCACTCTGTATAAATTATTTACAGTAGGCACTTTCCAGAGTTGGTGATAGATGTGATTGCATTTGCTTCTATGCATGCATTCATATGCACACCAGCTGGGTAGCGACCGTGATGGATGTCGCTCACTGGCAGCTTGACGCCAAGCAGACTCCGCAGCTGTCCCCCCCACCCCATGATGGACAGAACAGGTGGACACACACACAGGAACCTACACACAAAGTTGATTCATACAATGTGTTGTTCGGAGATGCTTATTTGGCAGTAGCTGGGACAGTGCGGATGTAACGCGACACGGCTTGTGTACAAACTATGTATGAGACAGCTGTGAGCGGAGAGGCCCCCTGCCAGCGAGGTTACCATCTCGCGTCGAGGAGAAGGAGACAAACAGAATCAATCCCTCAACACCAGCGAGCCAGATCGGTACAAAATAGTAGCTAAGTATGTGCCAGAAATGGCTCAGTAGTGAAGAAACAACACCTTTGGACCAAAATGGACGTCTGTCTAACACAAGGATCTTCCCTCCTGTGTCTCCCTGCAGGCTTCTCAGCTTTCCAACCAAATATATCTCTTTACAGGGAAAGAAATATTTGTGCCTTGGTGGCCTGGAGGTCTGAGACAGAAACCACATAACTCCTCTGAGTTTGTATCCAGCCTTGGACCTTTGTTTACAGTCATCCCTCTTCCTTTCTCTGACACTAAATATTTCCTGTCTCTCTACTTTCTCAAAAACTTGTAATATATATATTTACACACATAAATAAAATAAAGCTTGGAGACAGGAGGTTTAACATCACTAGCGTATAACATGTACTTCAGGAGGGTATTTTTCCTTCTACCAAGGTACAACAGACTTCAAGTTTATTTCTTAAATCGATAGACTTATCATACTACTGGAAATTTAGCAACTGTGTCTCGCAACAGGTTAAAATATTGTTAATATATGTTGAGGCAGAGAGTCTGGCTCTAAATCTTACAATGCTTTGTGGATGGTGGGTTATATTTTCAGGTGTGTGTGTGTGTGTGTGTGTGTGTGTGTGTGTGTGTGTGTGTGTGTGTGTGTGTTGCCCATCTCATTTTTCAGGACTGTATGTTAGTATTTAAGGGGTACCAGGGGTCTAGGGGCCCACACCACTGCTGGGTTCATACTCATATAATTACGACCAACACTGAGTGTGTACGTGTGTGTGTATGTGTGAATATGGGGTTGGGTGGGCTAGGATATAGATTTTATCCAGGCCCACATCAAGAACCTATCTTAATTGTATTATAAAGATATTGGGCCCCAACTGTTACATATCAGGGAAATATTCATCATGAGTGGACCCCCAGAGTAATACAATACACTTCATTGATATTTTGATGTGAAATATTCTGGATTGTGTTCCTCTGATTATTAACATTCTTTACAGAACATTTTCACTGTTAGATGTTGCAGATATGTTAAATTTAATCAAACAAATCATACCAGATCTGAAACAAAGGGGGACAAACTGTGCCTATGCCTTTGTTTCCCTGCTTGTGTGTGTGTGTGTGAGTGTGAGTGTGTGTGAGTGTGTGTGTGTGTGTGTGTGGTGGTATATGGTTACAAAGAGGAGATGATGTGTGGGCTGGGAGCAGTGATGGAGGATCCAGTTTCTCTAATGTGATGAACATGATATTCCTTATAAACCATAAAGACACACACACATACACACACATTCCTTCACAATCCTCACTCCAGACCTCCTGTCCTGAGCTGTTGTTCGTGAGGACGTGTGAAAAGCAACGAGACGTCCTCAAACCTAAAGCTCTATACCCAATTTGAGTTCTTCAGTTAAAGAGGTGTTAAATACAAGATGATTTACCAACTACTGACTGTACAGACAAAGATTAACTTTCAAAATGTAGAGTTAACAGAAAAAAATACGACTGGCATGACACTAAAATTGGTAGTGGAGTGGAAACCCCTTCAAATATTAAGTGCAATCTCTCTGCTCTGGCCACCACCTTCTAGATCCTAATGAACTCACCATTACAGCAACATTTTCAAACAGGTGAATCAAAGCCTAAACATCACAGCTGTAATCTGAGGACGTTGTGAAAAGACAGCACAAATCACACTCAACTACACACTCACCAAGTTCGATTGTCTTTTGTGCAGAGGCATGAAACACTCCCAGATTTCAAGTATCAGGTGATTCATATTCCATTGTATCAAAACTACACATGCTTTCAAAAGTCCTAGGAAGAGCAAGTGCTGACATGCAGGACTTTTCTCACCATCCAACGTCGTTAACATTTAAAGCGGAACATGACATACTGTAAAACCACAACACGTGCTTTGAGAAAAAAAATAAAACATATATATATATATATACACGTCTCTCAAATTCTGCAAGACCTTATAAAAATGAGACCATCACAAAATATGTGCATCGAGTGAGATATTCATCAGATATCAATCATTGAGTAAATTCCCAGACAGGGATTAGAGGCTAGTCAAAACAAATGATACAGCCCTCGACGACACAGGGTTAAGAGTTCTGGGCGGTAGGGAAAACTTAAAAGCTGAGAATGATAAGTAGAGTGGTGAGAAACAGGAGTAAGATTTAATTATGAAGTGGAAGTAGTGCCACCTACTTGACTAAATGTTGAAAATTTTATGAACAAATAAACCAGTTGAAAAGTGTTTTCTGTCACAAAATACAACTAAGGAGACTTGGAGTATAAAGTCATTTTCACTGTCCCTGATTGAATTGTATTAATACATTCCTACACTTATATATACGAATGTAAAAGTTGCATCAAGATTTCTCAAGATCTTTGATTAAAATAAAAAAACTGAAAATCAATCAGCAGTCAGTGGAACAAGACAGAGAATGAAAGAGGGAGTGAGAGATGGATAAAATCAAGACTGATGACTTCCCAGACAATAAGTTGTGTGAATAAGGTGTGTACATGTTCTGTGTGTGTGTGTAAAAGAGGACAAATATCAATAAAGAGAGATAAAGGAAGAGAGGGTGTTTTTCTTCTCTTATACTTAAGCCTTTGAACAACTCTACAAAACAGATGTACACACACAGATCGCTGAGCTGGAGCAACAATCGAGGGGCATGGGCAAAAACATGGTTTCGTACAAGCAGCATTGATCCATCTTCACATGTGCACATAGAGACACGTCCACCCACACACATGTACCGAGCCCATTAGAGCGATGCTTAGAACCACTAGTGTCAGAACTTATGTAGACTAAACACAGTTGAGTGACTACAGCTGTATAAGAGAAGGCCCGCCCTCTCTCTCTGTCCGTCAGTCCTGCTCTCACACACAGGACACAGAAGTCTCGGGTGGATGTTCAATGTGCTTTTGATATCAGCATCGGCAGCGCTAGCAATCATTTCTCACACAAGGACACACACAGAGGCGTACAAACACACACGTACAAAGCCAATGCCTCCTCTCTTATCCCATGTCTGTGTAAATCAAATCAGAGTCCTCCACCACTGTAACCAGCCCCATATGAGACGTTGTCAAAATCAACTCCATCTCAGCCCGAACACGCTCCGGCCGATGGGCTGGGTTGTGTGTGTGTGTGTGTGTGTGTGTGTGTGTGTGTGTGTGTGTGTGTGTGTGTGTGTGTGTGTGTGTGTGTATGTGTATGTGTGTGTTCATGTGTACTATACCTTTGTGCCACGTGGTACGACTCAGGGTGAATACAGGTCTGGTCCAGAGGGTTAAATGAGGTTGATACATTGACTGAGGTCTTTCCTTTGCCCCTCTTGGTCACTGGTTTCACTGGTACTGATGGTGCAGGGTGAGGTGAGGTTTTCAAACTGTTTGGAAAAGAAAGGGAGTTTAAATAAGAGGAAGTTCAAGTCTTAAATAGCTTGAATTTTAAAAAAGATCACCAAAAATAAAGTAGCTGAGGCATAGTTTCTAAAGAATTTCCTTGATTCTACCTCTCTCATCCCTCTTTTTTCATACAATGTAAATGTAACAAATTATTTTATTAATACTATGAAATTGTATTATGCAATGAAACTTGCTATGTTCTTTTTCTGTACCTCTGTTGCTCAGCGTAGCATGGACAGAGCTACATCTGCATTTCTGTGCAAACCTGTAATGCATAATGTCAATGAAACTGAACCTGTCTATAGCTTTTTACGTGCTGTTAATAATATTATCATAATAAACTATTATTTATATAGAACTTTTCTTAAGAGACTCATAAACCCCTTAACAGAACAAAAATGGAAATTAAAAGCAGAGCGATCAAAACAGGAGAAAGACATTCAGTTCATAAAACAGAAAACCAAACGTGTCACACATTTATAAAAGCGATGCAAAACAAAAACGTGATTAAAAGACACTAAGGATGTAGCCCGTCTGATCTCAGGGACCTGGGAATAATCATAATGTAGCCGTCATATATACACGTGAAGATGTACCTGTGTAGGGTTTGTGGGTTGATCCTAATGAAGCCGGCACACTGCTGGTAGGTCTTGGGCCCCATGCCCTTGACCAGTTTGAGCTGCTCCCTGTTGATGAAGGGACCCTTCTGCTCTCTCCACTCGGCTATATTTTTCGCCTGGCTCACATTCAGGCCTGCCACATGCCTGGGAGATAAAACAGACGGCAGATGCTACCATAAGAAAACACCACAGTGAAAACGTTAATTGAGGATAAACTAAAGTTTAGTGTCAAAATATCTACAAAATTACTAATAACACACAGCTCTGAAACGTTTGCTTCACACACTGTCCACACCAGATTTCTACAATACACAAACAAACAGAGTTAGCGGACCGTGACCTGGCACTTCAGGCGAATCTGGGCGAACAGTCACAAGAGACACACACGAGCCAATATTTAGTGAGTGTATTTGTCCAGTTTTGGCCGAGCAAAGACGAGAGGTGATTTGAAACTCAATTAGGTCGGCTCCGTTAATGTCCACGGTGACTCACTCATGCTAAAACACATCGCTATGTCAACACTCCACATAATACCTCAGTCATCAACATGTCTAAGTGTGTTTAATGTGTGTGTGAGTGTGTAGCATAACTTCTGGCAGGAGTGGAAAAAGCTCACTTGCAGAGCAGACAGGTAAACAGATGACCTGATGCCTGCCCTGCAGCCGATGCCAGCTCGTTCCACACTGTTTGTATGTGTATATCGAATGTGAGGACTTCCTGTGCTTGTCCTGTACATTTCATGGTAAATATGTGTGTGTACAGATGTTTGTAACTAAATGAATACATATATGTAAACGTTTCCTTCTCTGCATGCGCGTGTGTGTGTGTGTGTGTGTGTGTGTGTGTGTGTGTGTGTGTGCGTGAACCTTGCCCAATCCCCTCTGTTGATTCCAGTCAGCCTAATAAGTGAGGCCAGGGTGTGAGGCATTAGTCTAAACAGAAAGCTGGCGGGTCGTCTATATGTGCGTGCATTGAGAATGCGTCTGTGCCCAAGTGTGAATGAAGCGTTGCCATGTTGTGACTGCTGAGGGAAAGTATGCCAGAGGTCTGAGCCCTATTCATCTCACAATTAGTGTGAGGAGGAGAAGCTGCTCAGGTGTAACACCTGCACTTGCTTATGAGGACATAGATAAACACGTCTTTATACATTGCCTACCTCATCAGGGTCTCAGAGCAGATGTTGATGTCCACTCCCACAAAGCTCACACACTCCTGCACCACGCCGTCCAGCGCTGCCTTCAGAGCTCCGGCTGACACATCGTGCTACAAACACACATTTTCATTTTATTTAAAAGTGAGCTCACACACACTTAGCAACATGTAAATTATGAGAGGTGATTAAATATATATTAAATCTTTATTATATTCTTTTTTTCTCAATGCTCAACTATTTGTACACTACTACAGCAGTGTTGGCAAAAAACATAACACGCTGAGAGTTGACAGACAAGTAGTTCAGCAAGTAATAGAAAAAGACAGGAACCGTGAAAGCTGATTGACAGACAGAGGGAGCACAGAAAGAAAAAGAGGGTGAATGTTTAGTTTGGCAGAGTATCTCTCACTCTCTCTAACACAGTGTTCTCATTACTGTAGCTCACTGTCCGTGTCCATCAAGATACTACAGATGAACTCTTCGCACTTCTCAACCACCAGCCAATCAAACACTTATCAGGACATATTCTCTAAAGGAGCTAAATCCTTTTCCTGATAGGGAGGATGGATGAGATAAGAGGAGAGAGTGTACAAGTTTTTCATTCAATTGCAGTAATTATGAATATTACATTCCCTCCTTCTGAAGTTGGTTTGTTAAGTTGTAGGGCAACACAGATCAGAGAACAGAAAAGAACGGAAACTCAAAGGTCACAACATTTTTTTTGGCTACTGAAATATGATTTTGTTAAACTAGAAAATTTGGAAGACGAAATGTTTCTCAATACAATCAAGGCCATTTGAATTTTTCAATCTACTTAGTATGGAACCAATAATTGATAATATATATATATATATATATATATGTATATATATGTATATATATATATATATATATATATAAAGTTACAGGTCAAGAAATGATTTGTGTGAACATTAAAAGAGACAGTACTTCAAATAACCTTGATAAAAGATGATACACAGTTCTGCTGAGCCCGACTGGTGAGGATTACACAACACTCCCTGAGCTACACTACTGTTGTGTGTGTGTTTGTGTGAACCTGACCGGGACTATCATGGGTTGTGCTGTAACATGATCTCGCTCTGAACAAACCTTTACTTGTAAACAGATAACAAGCAAACGCACCCCTCTCTGTCAGCAATAACAGGACAATGGGACAGATGAGGACAGATGAGGACAGATGAGGACAGAGAAGCTCACATGTTACTGTAATGCAAAAATCACAATGCTCAATAAACTCTAACATTATACACAGATAAAAAGAAAATGAATAATGAATAACCACTCGGGACCCAAACTGGCTGCCTAGTAATATTATCCTGGAGAGTATAAAAGGTCTATGAACAAGCTCCTTCAAAATGTAAGTGCCAGAGGACTAATGACAACAGCTCCACTTCTATAAAAAAGAAAATACTGCTACTTTTAATTCAATATATCATCCACATGCTGTTGACATTTTTAAATGACTGGATCAACATACCATTTACTGCTTTATTTAATCAATATCAACTGTTGAACATGAGCTCAGGTTTCATTTTTGCTCATCCTGTTGGCAAGTTCTACCTTGAATGAACTTTAATTCTAGCATTAGCATATTAACAGTTTAAACCTCGCCTGCAGTGAGCAGGATGATAACTAATGCATCATTAAGAAGAGATGGGATAACAGATAAAGAGAGGAAGTAGTAACAGAGACAGCAAAGCAAAGCAAAGCAACCCTGGTGACTCCTTCTGTGACCTGCACACTGATTCTGGGTGAGAATCTTGACACTCAACAGCCGGAGGCATATGGGAGACAGTAAAATTTACTTTCCAAACAATAAGAAGTTCCCATTAAAGTTGGACTGAAAGATTTATGACTTCCGATGAGAACATATGGCAGAGGTGAGAGACGAAGGCAGAGAGAAGAAAGAAAGAGGAAATCACCTGTAATGTCACACCGGAGAATAATGCTTTCACGTGAGAAAGGTGTAGGTGTGTGAGGCAGCGTGAGTTTTAACCTGCAGTAAAGAATATGTTCTCAAATTCTTATTGAAACCTTATAGAGGTGGGAGCAGCACTAGAGGATTTCAGGTTTTGCGTTTGTTGACACAGAGGTGGCATGTGCACGACAGAACATCACTGAACCTCTTTATCGTCTTTATCGGTATTAATTTCAATCCAATTAAAAACTTGGTGGCAGAGGTGACGAACACCAACAACAACTGATTGCTGCACAATCCTTGCTCATCTGGAAACTGTTAAGGTTTATGAAGCACTTTTCTTTTAGCAAAGTCTTTTCAGTTGTGCATGTACCTCAACTGTTCACGACAAAGGACTGTAATGATTCTATAATGATTTGCTGAAAGACATAAGTTCCATGCCGTACGAGGTGAGTGGCAAAACCAAAACAGAGTGATGCCGACTTGAGACTGGCGTTGAAAAGTGTGTTTTTAGTATCATTTATTACCAAAACAAGGTAAATGTTAATAATGTAAAGATTATCTATGTGAGCTGGGCAATTACTAACTTGAATATGCTGCTAACTTCTACTAGCAGTGCTTTAATTTCCCTGAATTTTACAACCAACAGAAGCTCAAAGCTCTTGGATTTGGCTTTTATAAAACTAAAAAGATAAGTCATGGAAGAGCAAGTTGTCTTAGAGGTGTAAGAGGATTACTCAAATTCAAATCAAGAAGAAAAGAGGACAATCAGCCAAAAACAACAACAAACTATTTTGTGATGGGATCAGACCAGCCATTAGCCTGTCAACATGTTGACATTCTGACCCATTAGTACTCTGTACTCATTGCATGAGTAATACACACTCTTATGCAGGGTAACACCCATCATTGAACTTCATTTGAACTATCCACCTATTAAAGTTTTGTAACTGTGTCTTGCTACACACATGAAGACCTGCCAAACAACTAAAACACCACGGCTGTGCGCATGTCAAGCTGTCAAACAATCCATGTTTCTTAATTACATTTGACAACAAAAGTCAAAGGTCACAATGGTACAACACCCACAAACCTAAAACAGATTTTCAGATAAACATTATCACACATCATCAAACCATCATTAATCTTGACCTACAGACATTAGAACATCTTGCTACCCTATGACCAGACCTCTGCAAACATATCCCATCAACCTCGCCTGCAGATACAGGACCACTTTTACAACCACCTTCACTCTCTCTCATTCCGTGGTCCCACTGCCCGAACCCACAAACTCATCCACAACCAATGGACTGGATCCCTATGTGCGAAGGTCATGTTTGAATTGGCCAGAAAGCTCCTGAAGCCAGCCAACCAACACCCAAAGACAAAGTGTTTCTGTCTGCACCTCCAGCACTTAAATGCTGCAGTTACCACATGTCAGTCAGAGAAAGATGGAGCAAAAGAGAATGTTGAGAAAGAGAGAGCGGGTCCGAATGACAGAAAACCAAACAAGTCGCTGTGAGTAATTTCACAGAGAAAAAGAAAAACATGAACGTCCTTTTCTGTGATGCAGAAATACACACATACTGTATATGTAGGCAGTAAACACACGCTATGAACCTTTCACAGGGATATTGATATCGGCCTTTGCTTGCTGATGTGCATCAATATGAAAAATTGTATCTTACAGAATGAACGATGCATAAAAGACGTGCATTTAAGTTTACATTTAATGTAATGTTTCTACATATGTTTCTACATACTTGGTCGTATTTCTGTTTTCTTTTTATCCATAGTTATTTATACCAGTGTGTGTGTGTGGGTGGGTGGGTGTGTGTGTGCAGTATAAATGTGTTAAATACCAGCGTTAAATACAAGTTATAAATCAGCAGCTGAAAGTGATATGACAGTGAGGAGATGGATTTATGTTTGCAATGCTTAATGGCTATTTCTCTGCTTCCTGCCTACCAGACACATACACACACACACACACACACACACACACACATTACCTGAGGGACTGCAAATCACAACATGAGAAATTAACAGCTCAATAAGGCACAGGAAGTGCAAATGACAGGACTAAAATTACCAGGATTTATGAAGTTAAGTTAAAATCAGTCAAATACTCAATTACATGAAAAATTTAGCAATTTAGGCATTTTTTTATGACATAATAGTTACAGAAAAACTTTGTAAACCAAGATCAGCATTTTAACCACTGAAATACAAACATCCTTGCAAATAAACTGAGCACTCAAATTTGATCCATTGTTGAATCAGTAGACAAGTGGTATTTAACCTGTTTAAATCTATCATACAAGCATAATTACAAAGCCTGTCTCATCTCACCTCCCCACTCACCATTAAAAGACACAGGCAGACAGTGACATACCTAATCGAAATAATTAAAATAGTAGCAGATTATGTTTGGCAGCTCCTGCCACTGATCAAATTTGTAAGAGCTCGATTGTTTTTCCCACGCCTCAAATCTCGGAGGCAGAAACCATCAGTCACTGTCAACGCTCCATTTCTCACTCTCCTTCCTGTCTGCTCCTGTCTCCCCTGTAGGCACAACCATTCAGGAATGAAAGCATGCTCAAGCGCAGACACACACACAAATACACACACACACAAATACACACTCACACACACACAGGCCGTGGTGTGACTGTGACATCACTTGCACTGAATTAAAACGTCAATTCAGTCACAGTTTTGAACAAAGTCTCAATTTACTTCACTTGTTTTCTTGTGGTATCGGGTCAATCAAGTACCAATGAGATATATTTAATTATTTTAGAGGCAGACACTAATATATGGATGTCGGCCTGTGTCAGCCAACAACCACAGCACATAAATGCCAGAGATATGTACTTTTGGCTGACATTTAGTTTTGAAACCCTCAAATATCAATATTGTTATCAGTCTCAACTGATCCATGGCTCTAATAAACTTTGGTGGTTGCAGCAGCCAACATCTGCCTTATCCACTTTGAAATTACATAACATAGCATACAAATCTAATATTAGACCTTTGTATGCATTACACAAAAGAGCAATAAGCCACATGTGTTGAAACTTAAAGATTTAGCTGACTTGAAAATATTATTGGTTATGTGTTAAGCCAGAAATGGGCGCAACCTGAAAACCTAGAAAAGCTGTTATCAAAAAAATGCATTCTCTGGAGAATGATTGAAAATGTTCTTTTTTTTAAATAAAAAACTAATGAAACAGTGTAAACGTATTGAGTAATATTTGGTTTATACTGATTTAATGTAAAGCTGAAATGTTAAGTGACTGTTGAAAAGAAAGGAAATCAAAAAAAAGTGATGGCCATCCGTATTTTTGTTATATTATTTATATGAAAGGTTAATGTAAGATTGAAGAAAGCAGCAGAAGAAGAGTCATTGGGACGACGAGTGTGAAAACTCTTGTAAAGAATGGAGAGAGTTGTAAGAGTTGAGGGGAAGACTGACAGTTTCTTCAATATCCGGGTGGCAGGCAGTGTTTTCTTGCACAGCAGCAGTGTGTGTCTCTGTGTGTATTTTCCAGTAGTTAGTCTCACAGCCCTAGGGATCACTCAGCTGTCAACAGACCATAGCAACATGAAGGGCTGATTGACAGATGGAGGAGCAGTCCAAAAGCCACACCCACTAAGCATCTAATTATAAAAGGCTCCAGACTCCTGAAATGTTCTGAACTTTAAACACGATTAATCTCAAATCTTCACGAATATCAGCACAATTCTAATGTACAGGAAACCACAAATATTAGCAAATACTAAAAACATTGTCAATTCGAACAGACGTGTATCTGGCAAACTCCAACATGCAGCGAAACCTGTCCGTCAGTGGTGCTGCAGTGAGAACCAGAGTTCCCACACCAATAGTTACGTCCAATCTGAATTTAATGGGCCTCACCTTTTCAGCCCTCAGCTCATTTCCTCCTTTCTCTCAGAGCTGTCACTCACTCGGTCAGCAGAGGGAGATAGAAAGAGGGAGCATGCTGTGCCAACTGTCTAGAGTTACAGCTGCCCTTATGCTTTTTTGGGTCTAATGCCATTAAACTCTCAGAAAGCTCAAAACACCGTGACTCACACAAAAGAACACCAACGTGCATGAACGCACTTTTCTCACACAAGCACCAACACAAATATACACACACATGCAAGGACACACACTAAAAAAAAAAGGATGTGTGTTTGTGTGAACTCACATGTAGGTCAAAGAGATGTCCCATCTCATATCTGTCAGCACCCAGAGTTTATTTACCTGGTTATATTATCATTTGTTGACCTAGTCACATGATCTGAGAGCGGGAGGTGCAGAACCCCCGGCACCCCAGAGAGCCCAGTCAGGACATGATGAGAGAAACGGGCCTGTGACCTAACAGCCACACATGCATACGCACAACCACATGCACATGTTGACCTCCTCATTTTCTCAGATCTCCATTTTTCCCCCCCCTCACCCTTAAATCTCATCGTCATCCCTTTTCCTTTGACTTTTGTCACCCTCTGCTGTCCTTTCTCACCCCCCGTCTTTTCTTCTCCTCTCCCTCTCATCTCGAGTAGTTGTCCACTGAGGCTCTTTCTTTACGCTGCTGGATTCTTGTTCTTGTTAACACTGTAATGGATGCTCTGGCAGCCAACACCAACAAATGACAGTATTAAACACACCACAGAGTTTCAGCTGCTAAATGTTAAAAATATTTTGACACAGAGGGAAAAGTGCAAATTAATCTCAACCAGCGTATCTCTCATCTGTTGTACATGCTGTGAAAAAACTGATTTAGTGTACAAGAGTGTCCTCTATAATCTAGATGTAGATGATTTCCCCTCAGTCCATGGTAGAACCGACTGAATACCTCACAAGATTAAACCAACAAAAAAAGGAACAGTAATCATTTTCATAAGGGATTCATTTTTATCATAGATTTTCTTCCTTTTTAGATTAAGAAATTGAAAAAATAGATAAATAAATAAAATCCCAGTTTGAAACTTCAAACTTCTTGTTCAAAAGAAACAAGGAAACACTTTTCTATAATTTGCAATTTTTTAACAAAAACTGATTACATCCCTGCCAACTAAAAGTCTCTCAGCCTTCGAGCACATTAACTCGTCTCTCTCATCAGTTTCCAATGATTAAATAGCCTTGGCATCTGAGGAGAACAGCACTTCTTCACTGAAGGATTCATGGTCCCACCTTCTTCTTCTTCTTCTTGTCTTACTTGAGCCTGATCATGCTCCAGTTTTATCCAAGAAAAAGAATAAAAAAAGATGATTTATCAGATCTGGAAGCTTCGACTTGAACCTCACTATGGCTGCGTGTATAAGTAGCAGTCTGATAATATGACTATTGTTTTAGCTCTGCTGCTGAATTATGAGAGCCACTGCTGAAATTTCACGCTTCATTTATATTCACAAAGAAAATATAACCACCCCAACTTTGCTCACTGCTCGCAGCTGACTGGTGATATAATAAAACGAAGGGATCCTACTACACACTCACCGTGACATCCCCAGTTAGCAGTCGAACAAAGTGCCAATGCACGAGGGAGTGGCAGCAAATTGGGACTTTACTGAGCCTATTTCAAAAACCACTGTGATACCTCAAAAAACTTCATATCCATTACTCAAGTTAGGAAAATGATTAAACAGATTATGAACTGAATTACGTTGTAGAGAGAACTACTGAACCTTGTGCACACTCTGCAGCTACAATCCACAAATGACAGCACGTGATCAGGAGATGAATCTAACCAACCATCTAATTTATTCGTCACAAAATAAATACAAATCGTAATAAAATGTCTTTGCACAAGTTTTGAGAAATTAGGTGTCTTCTACAGCAGCAATCAATTAACACCCAAGTGATTTTAAAATGGTCTCTTTTTTTTTTACATTGTTCACATTAATTATTTATTCATTATTATTATTATTTCTCAATTTATTTATCTGAAGTGTACTGCCCATAACTGGAGAATGAAAAAGATGAGAAATTAGAACATTTGCTTGTAGAAACGATGTGAAAACTAATTAAAATGCTTAAATAAATAAATGTTTAATTTCTCAAAAACAACGCGAGTACAAATGTCTTTTTGCCTTTCCGATTAAAACAAAACCTTCAACTTCAAAGAGGTGCAAACTTAAACTTAACCGCTGCAACTTTGTCCCGTACACTGGTTCTGGTATTTATGCTCAACTACCTGTTTCATTCCTCAAAATGTTTTACTGTAGCTATGTGGGCATCCACAGCCAGAGTCAAAAACAATTCTCTGTTTGTTTTAAGCTATTCCTCCTCAATAGCTGATGTAAACAGTATGCACACTGACCTTATGCTCATCTTAACTTTCTCACACAACTACACAAACGCACACATGTGCAAAGTCAACATTGAGCTGACTGTTGTTTCATCTGCAGAAGCACATCTGAACACATGGAGCAGCACACAAGCAAAAACAAATGTCCAAACATACGTCATGCCTGAACTTTCATTAATTGAATTTGCTGTCAGCATGAACATCATCTGTTGACACAGGCCTTCGCCAAGTTTATCTACGTCCCCGCTCGCTGCGCTTCTCTCAACCTGTTCCACTTTTTCTCACGTTAAATCCTCTTAATCCTCTCTCACATTCACTTAATGCTTCGAGCCTCAGTTTCTGCCTGAAATAGAGAAGTCCCATCAAAAGTCTGAAAGAAGTCTCAGAAAAAAGACCAGGGTATAATAACTGCTTTGAATAAAAAGATCTTGCCAGTTTTAGTTTAGCTTTTTTAATTATTGTGTATATTATTTTAATTGAGGAAAAATCTCCTGCACACTGTCCAACTTGCAATCAGTGATTTATTTCAGCTATTTTGTCTCATTAAACAAAATTTAAGCAAAATATATTGGCAATTCTGCTAAAAAATATATAAATAAACAGCCTTGTCTGAAAACCTTATTTAGATTACCACAATTACAATGTGTTTTAAACTGTTAAATAAATGACAGAATAAAGAGAAAATGAAAAATACACATCAAATTGTACTTTTCATGGGTACATGTGTATTGTTGTACATGCTCTCACTCAAGCACACACTTGTCCGCTGCCCTCTTTACTCAAGTCTAAATCAAGATGCTCCACTGCCCAGGGACAAGAAGCTCTAAGCCACATAAGCATCTCAACAGAAAAAAACAATTCACAATTACCTGGTATGTTCCGATGCCTATGTGTTTAGGATCAATCTTCACAAGCTCAGCTAGTGGATCTTGGACACGTCTTCCAATGGACACTGTTGACAAACACACAGACAGAGAGAAGAAGAAGGGATTAGATTTTGTCTCAAGAGATTCTATATTTTGTGTCTTGATGAACTAAGTATCTGAATCTGAGATATTGAACATGCAAATCTATAATATTTATAATGACCAAATATGTAAATTGTCATGCAAATTATCAGGCTGGCCTGAGGGGAGGACAAACCTAATTGTCATCCCCCGCCCCCACCGGCTAATGGAGTCCCTGCACCTGTCATTTAGTTTCCTGATCGATGCTGGAAACATGAACCTTGAAAATCACTGATTTTGCCCACAACCGGGTACACGCAGCCAAATGTAGCGCCAGATAAACACACACATGGTCTGTATTGACCAAAATAAGGTTTGCTTTTAACGATGGAGTCTGTAAGGCTTCAGCCTGCTGCTGCACATGAAGCCAAATGTCTTTTCCATGAATATGCTGGCTGGGTCCAACGACAAGGAGAAAAATTACAAACAACCCGACTCTCTCTCTCACACACACACACACACACCATAATACATGACATCAGCCCTTAACACACACACAGGCACACACACACACAGTGAGGGGGGAGAACAACATAACCTAACAACTGTTCTCAAATCCCTGTAACAGACAAAGGATATGCAGCTGTGGGTGTGTTATTGCCATTATTTGCAATGTAGGAATATATTCTTTCCGCCATCCTTTCTGTGACGGGCCGTACGTATGTTTTATAAGTCTACATTTTGTGTCAGTGGTGGACACTGTAGCACGACGCATGAAACATGTCAGGCTTGGATCTCCGAGGCGGAACCGACAGACAAAGAGAATAAGGAGGATGGGATGTGATAGAGTAAGGGAGCATGTCTGGAATCAATGGCTTTCCTCTCCTCTCTCTCCTCTGGCTGCGGTGCGAGGCGGCTGCCTGAGATAATATTTAGACAGGGATGGAGTTTCAACCCTGGCCTTACTCAATGCACCACCAAAACTCTCCAGCACTCTTTCCATCTATTCCGTCTGAGAATCCCTCCCTCTGTCGCTGAGCAGAGCCGGAGTATAACTCCTCAGCGCTTATTGAAAGTTTATGAACCATATACAGCCCTGCATGAACAATGAAGAAATCAGTAATGGAGGAAGGAGGCATCGCTTTGAACAACGGGAAGAAGGTGACGTGCAGTGCTGTGGTGAGGCAGAGGTGAGGAAATGCTACCTGTAGCCACCAGGTGTCCCTAGATTTCCTAGTTCCATGCTTACAGTGTTGAATGGCAACTTGTGTAGACAGAGTCAGAAACACTCAAACGTCCACAAAGGCAAAAGAGATGCACACAAACACCGTCACAACATTCAAATCCGTAACAGCAGCATCCTGGCTCTTAATACCCATGCAAAGTCATTAGTCTGTAGTTTTCTCGTGGCTTTCATAAGAGGTATAAATATGGCTTTTCATGGCTCTCTGTGCTGCTGACCACAGGAAACTAGTGAGGAATAATCCGGCCTCATGTGATTTATGGCTTTTATAGAGGAAGTCTGCTGGAAACATTTGTTCTCCAAAACTCTGAGTGATTCTTTTTTTGTTCTGCTATGTTTTTTAGCGATGTAGTGTGGGGAGAGGGTGAGGGGAGAAGTGGCAAGTGAGAGAAAAAGGGGGAGGACGGGAGACACAAGGAAACAGCAGAGTTTCACTGATATTGTGAAAATACAGTATTTTGCCTGTAACAGGTTGGAAATAAACTAATAAAATGGAAACTGACTACTTAATTTATTTAAGGCTGCTCACCTTTACAAAATAATGTTGATTTCAGTATTATTCCTTTTTTTTTTTTTTTTTTTTTACTTGGCCCAAAAATCCAACAGGAATTTAACAGAGACCCGTATTGTGTAGAATCTTTTGCTTTTCAAACTCTGATTCTTACAGTACATGAGTTTAAGTGACAAATCTAAAAGAACAGGGTGTGTCTACTTTGAGACGAGAGTAACTAGATAATTAAACTATTAGATGTAAAACAGTTAAGTCGGTTAAGCAATTAGCCGAACAAAATACAAGTTAATGGCCTGGGGCTTTTTGATTGCAAGTTGTAGAAAACAATATAGCTGAATGTAGTTGAATAGCTCTCCTTGGACTCAAGATAACATCTGACAGACAGAAATAAGTGGCTGTTTGGTAATTACATTAAAATGACTGTTAGTTGTAACCCTACACATAGTTCCCTCTACAACACTAGTAACTTTGCCATAGACAAAAATATCAAATAAAATGTTGAATCACCCTCACACGAAAAGTCAGCCTGTCTCCAGTTATTTGCTGTTGTTTAAACTGAATTATTGTATTTAGTGTATGTTTACATATTGTACAACAATGCACATATTTCTTACAAGCATTTTATACTCTTACATTTCTTTTTATTGTTATTGTCTTGGTATGTATATATTTCTTGGCTGGAGTGAATGTATCAAAACCCCATTTCCCCCCGCGGATCAACAAAGTATCTCTAAATCCAATTCTTCTTTGCAAGCGTACCTGCACTCCTAAGGTTGGGGTCCAGGTCTGGCATCTCTTTGACTGCCTCAGGACTCACACTATAGATGGATGCTCCCGCCTCATTGGTTATACTATGGAAAGAAAAGGAAGGACAAATAATTAAACCAGTGAGACGAAGAAAACGCTGAAGACGACAGATGACGAGCCCTTTTCTACAAATGGGAAATAAGAACCAGGGTGGTCAGTGGGGGAGAAAGTGATGAAGACATGGGTGCATAGGGAAAAAATCTGGGAGGTGAAGGGAGACAAAAAAAAAACAGTGACAAGTCATGAAAAGATGCAACTGGCTTGGAGCGCAAATATGAATGGTAAACACATTCAGACTCAGAATAGATGGATTAGTGAATGAGATAATAGAGTTTTAGTTTAGATAATTTTGCAATGCACCTTTTTCACGTTGACAATTAAATAATCAGAATCCAAATGTATCCGTGTGTGTGTGAGAGAGAGATTAAGTACAGGACATAGAGGGAGGACGCCTCTGCAGTGCACTTGCATTTTATGTGACACTCTTGCCATCTAGAGGTCATTGGGGGGTACTGCTATTATTGAGACTCGAGATAATAATGTGCTTTTCTTCATTCTTGTGTAGACCTGAAGACAAATAACATCCCAAACTAGATTTTTATATATATATTACTCTATATTCACTCTCAATTTCTCACTGTCAGATTGCCCGAAAACATGCAGATTCAGAGTATCAGGCAACAGCATCAACCTGTGAAGAGAAGCAAGTGTGAAAGGCAAAGATTTGATCGGTCTGTCTCCACAGTGCGTGCTGTGTTGTTTCTGCAGACAGCTGCAACTGCCTGATACTCATCAGTCACTGGACAAGAACTGAAACAATTCGCAGGATCTAAAAAAAATGAATCAAGATTAAGACACTGATTGTTTCTGAAATATCAAAAGATAGAGCAAGATTCAGCATTCAGGTGGGTAAAAACAGAAACTTGAAACGTGTTGTCTGTACAGTGAGGTGGAAAAAAGAAAAGTTCGACAGAGCAAGAAGAAATAAATTAAAAGCCCCTTCATAATTACACAAAATGATTAATGAACTTTGTTTAAAGATACTTAAAAGATGTATTGCTTTATGGCAACCATTATTCAGGTTTATGTGGCAATTTCAGTGTTGATAACGTTGATCTGGACATTTAAAATAATTCTGCATGGCAACATTGGTTTGTTAATGTATTCAGTTAAAAGTAGGCCGCTTATCGTCCATCACAACACAGACAGGATGGTGGTACAACAAAGCCAGTGATACCCGCACTAATGCTGCCGACGACGGAGCTGTCGTATTGTTTAGTCCTTCTGCTCTCTCGGCTGAATGGAGAGAGAGAGAGAGAGAGAGAGGGCGGACTGGTGGAAGAAAGGGGGGCTTTTTCCTCAGGGCTGACCAATATGATGAGGGGGTCAGCACCTCCCCTGTGTGCAAAATTCAGAGTGAGAGCCTCTGTTGTGTGTGTGTGCACACACACACAGTCCCAGAGGCCTGGACCTTGCCAGAACAACCTTGCCAATTATAAGTATCTTGTTAATGAGGAGTGGCAGAGGCCTTCTGATGAGAATCACATTTAAATGAACTTGTCCTCGCTCCCTCTTTCCCATCCTCTGCATTCATCCCTTCCTCCACCCCACTGTTCTTTTTGTCAGCTCCTTATCCATCGCTCTGACAGCTGACATATCGCCATGGTGACGCCACTAACTAGCACTGGCACATGACCTTCAAAGAGGTCAACACGGAGCTGGTCATTACCCTGACACACACACAGTCCATCGCACATACAAGCACGCACACACAGAGGCACAGGCACACACATAGAAGATATACACAGGAATGTTGTTCAAAAAAGTCCCCTCTACTCCGATCTCATGCAGCTCTCTTTCTTCAGCGTATGCACCAATGGACTCGGCCTTCAGTTAGTTCGCTCGGAGAGAAAACCTCCCTCTCTGCCTTCATTCAGAGACTCAAGCACAATGGAGGTCAAGTGAAACAGTGGCAGCATCCCAGCAAGTTGTTCAAGAAACAGAAACAGTGACAAAGAGAGGAAGAAAAGGAGAAATGGGACAGGCAAAAATGAAGTAGAATAGGGAATGAAAAGAAAGAGAGGCCCACCAGCCCCTATCATGTCTAACTTAATTAAGGCTGCCGCTGGGGCAGCTGGGTAACAGCACTGTCATGGATACAGCTCTGAGCTCTCGTTGCCACAGCGTCCGTGGCTGTCGCCATAGTGAGGGCATCGTCCTGGCAGCTAACAGAAGGTTGTCAGCTCCGCAGCTCTCTGGCTAAAGTGGGTGGACGGTCAACGTGCGGACACACACACACTCATTTTCACACACGAAAAGTCAGTGGTCGGCTCTTAATGTAAAGCGATGAAATTATGGTCCCAAGATCATCATTTATTCACACACTCTTTTGCGCTAGTAATAAACACACACAAAAACACACCGGCCTGCCTTTAGCCCTGTCCCATCCTGGGGCAAAGTCAAAAACGGGCTACCCTATCTGTTCCCCTGCTGGTCGTCTCTGAGACACACCCTTGGGCCTGACACACGAACACACACACCATGACTGGCCCCCCCGCTGCCCCTCAAGACACATAACATCGGAAGAGATGGATACACACTTTGATACCTCATTATAGCCTTCTGGCACACACATCTCTCATCTAAATTAAAACAGCTCATCAGATCAGTCAGAAAAGAAGAGGGGCAATAATATCACCAACTAATCTGATACAGAGGACAAAAGGTGGAGGGGAGCGGGGGAGGAGGGAAAGAGTTAAACAGAGAGAGCAGGGCCAAAAAAGAAAACTATTTTATATGAATATGTCAATGGCACTGGGCTGCAAATCAATGCCTGATAATTTGAAAGCCAAAGTTAAGAAAGGCATCAATGTGACTTTTCACAGAAGTTCACATCCGTACTGTAACAGTGCTGTGACAAAGCAGCATACAACGAAGCAATGTTTGGTTTGACAGAATGTGAATATGTGGCTCAAAAAGGATCTTGAAAGTGTCCAGAATAAATCATATCATTTGAAATTAAAGCACCACCAAGAAAATTACCTGACTGTAAATTTAAAAATTCAGGTTGATTCCAGTGCAAATAAGTAAAAAGTGTGTGGCGCCTGCAGGGATGTGGTCGTAGTGATGAAAAAGGCCAATCTCAAACTGCATGACATCTGGAAACATGCTGCTGAACTGGACGAGTTGCAAGGACAAAGCTACTTGGATAAAGTCACTGCTCTTTGGCAGAGTTTGTTGTGTCCAACAAGCAGCTTTCACAAGACCACATTCTGACAGAAACAATGTTATGCAGGCAAAGTTTGTGGTCATTGAGTTAATAGCCAAGGAGCTGAAACCCTGTTCAGAAGGAAAATGTGTTGCTGCCTACGGAGTTACGAGAACCAGACAAAGTAAAATTGCTCCAACGTGTCAGTTTGTCTCGAAGAACCATCGCACAGCAGATTTCTTGTTTTTGAAAAAAACACTGAAGGATACCACAATAATTTTTTTTTTTTTTTTTTTTTTAGCTTTTCCAGTTTCATTTCACTGATACAATGGAGAAAGCCTAAATCTGAGGTACGAGAAATATCGTCACTACCACCTGACATCAGAAACCAAACCAACGAGAGCGGTTCCATAAAAAATCTCTGATACCCAAGGTAAGATAAGACGTACCGTTATATGTATCCATATATTCAATATAAAACATATAGACTACCTGAATATACAAAACCTGAAGAAAGCAGTTGCTTTGCTTTCTTTTTTTTTTGTAGAATTGATGATCTACTAAACTGAACTGCAATATTCTTAACAGGTTGTCAGCTAAGATATATAAAACAAATATGGCATCACATGAAACATATTATCCACAGGTAGACTGCAGTACCATGAAGTCATGGAGGAGGGCAGTGGGAATTGAAAACTTGCTATCTAGATAGCTTTCAAGTTATAAACCTGAGTATTACACACACACACACATTTATAGTGTAATGGCTCCATCTGACATTTTCTGTGACCATAACTCAGTCTGTATTTAACTACATTGCCTCATTTCATTGCCTTAGAATGAGCTGTGATGTCACCTATTACCAGCCCAAAATATATTTTTAATAACACACACACAAACAAACACACAAGTTCCTCTGTCCCGGCTGCTCAAACAGCTTGGGTCCATTGTTCAGTCAGCTGCAAAGCTTGACCTCAGGGAAACAAATTGAGGGACGCACCATCTCTCTCTTTCTCTCACAGACACACACACAGTCACACACACATGCACGTCGGGTCTGAAGACGATGACATTTTTCACAGAGAAAAGCGTCCAAATGGCAGGTGTCAGGGGCCGTCAGTCTCCAGCAAGGCGCTAGAAGGCAGGCAGGCACACACACACACACACACACACAAACAATCACACACACACATAAACTCCAACTGCCAGTGTGAGGCACGTCTGAAAAGAGCAAAGCCTCACAGACACTCATGTCAATCTGGTAGTAGGGAAGGCCCGGCGCTTGTGTCACGCACAAATGCATACACATATACACACAAGCGCACTCACACTCCCCAAAAATCCCAAATACACACATGGCATGTCACACAGACTCATCACACATGCTTGTCACACGCAGGACCATCACTGGGAACAGTGGAGGCCTTGGGGAGGATGGCATGGTAGAAGGAGGGGAAGAAGAAGGGACAGTCAGAGGCTGACCACCACTGAGGCATGGTGGGAGGGGAGAGGTAGGCGTGGGTGATATGGACAAGGCTGGCAGATATTCACTGTACACCACCTGCGAATGCCAAAGGTCCTCAGCCTGACACTGCCCTCCCACGAGGAGCAACACAAACAAACAGGAATATACTTTTTGTTAAAAAAAACATTTAAAAAACATTTGATGGTCCAAGGACAGAAGGTGTTAAATGTTGTACAGTTTTAAATCCTTAGGGGCAAATTTGGGGTTTGAAATATTGAGCTAAATTTTACAATTCAACTATTTGAGGTTTCAGCCTCCACATAAATGTTGTTTCTCTGTGATAAAGACTTTAAGGATTTGATGTGTTTTTTAATATAGTTGCCTATTTTCTTATACTTGTGTATTTCCTTGTAAATCTTTTAACAGTCACAATTTGATTTGAGCAAAATAACTTTCCAGTACTTGGACAATGACAATAAATAATTTTTTATCTTACTCTCACCATATTTTAATCACAAAAGGTGAAGCCTTAGCTTTGAGACAACTACAGACATTCATCCATCAATCATTTATTTGTGTATATCCTCTTCCGATTCAAGGGTCAGGGTTAAACTATATACATTCATACTTTTTATAGCTGCTCTATGATATAATACAAATATTTTATAAATATATTTAAATTTCTGAAGTATTTACATTTTTGAAATGTTCTGCTATTGCAATTATGCCTTATTTATGCCTTTGAATAACATTATGTCTATAAGTATTAAATAACCTTTATGCATCCTGCATTAAGTAAAATACACAACCTCCTTTTAATGCACCAATGGGTACATGTTTTACTTTGGAAAAGAAGACAGACCCATGCCAAGGCCTTTTGCATGTCTCCAAATCCATTTGTCCCTCTGCACCTCCTTCTCTCCAACCTTCAAACCTTCAGTGAGTGCCTGGATCTCACTAAGTCATCGCTGGTCCTGCCACTGTATGTTCATCACTCACTCGGCCTGGCCCTGGAAGCGTGCCTGGACACAGGACATGACAGGGGATACACACACCCGCGACCACGCACAGCCATGAATACAGTCTACACCACTGTCCTCCAGGTCCATCAGCTAGCCAGTAATAATGATCTCATCCCAACAGGAGAGGGCTAGAGGGCAAGACGGTCAAGGACTTATTGTGAGATTGTCTTTGTGTCAGTGCAGATGTACACTGTTGGCTATTTGAATATGTTTCCTGCTGAAACGGCTTGCACTGCCCTGGGACAACTTCAAGTATGAACCAGTCAAGGAGAGAATGATGACTACCAGTGGAAAGAGAGATGGCCAACTACTTTTGTCAGTACAACATCAGGCAATGATAGACCTGCACGAAGGGAACACGCCGAAACAAAGCAAGCACACAGCATCTTTAACTACTGACTGTCATCAGATTGCATAAGTAGTTTCTTCACAACAATATTCATTAATTATTCTCTAGAAATTCTGTGAAAATGTTGAAAAACACAACCCCGTCCTGCAAAGTTAGAGTAAGTGAAAAAATATTACTGCATCCACTGCAAAATGTAATAAATCCTTCCCTGAGCCATGCTGCATCACTCCACCAAGTTTCTTGGCAATCATTCAGTTATTTTTGTGCAATCTTGCCAAAGAAACACACATACACACAGATTTCGAAAAAGAGGTTGTAGCTGGGGTAATCATAAAGCATAAAGATTTTATAGTCAATTCTAAACTTAATTAATTACCTGTAATTTATCAAATAATTAATTAAAGGCTGGGGACTTAAAGAGCCCTGAAGGATGTGTTTGTTTGTTTATGAGAAAGAGTAACGGGGTCGGTCATCTCGTTGCCTTGAGGAGCGAAGGCGCAAGTGGTCAAGAAATTGGATTTCGTTTTTTGGTCGCCTTTAGCTGTGGTCACTGTGTGTGTGTGTGTGTGTGTGTGTGTGTGTGTGTGTGTGTGTGTGTGTGTGTGTGTGTGTGTGTGTGTGTGTCTGTGTGTATGTATCATCACCATTGCCCAAAGATCTCCCTAACCTTACCCCACATATTCTCGCCCTCTGTTTTCATTAACATCAGCCAACCGCTGTCAACTTGTCACTCTTCATGTACACAGACCAAAACACATGCATTAATATTCACATAAATTACAGTTAAATCACAGCATTGTGAAGGCAAATAGAGTTTAAGTCTTGTTTAACAGCCTGAAGCAACCAGATGCAAAAAAAAAAAAAAAAGAATCGATGTGAAGTGAAAATTAAGACATGATGACAGTAACACTCAATCACACACCTTTTTGTGGTTTTGTCTGAGTTTAAGTGTTTTTATTTTAATCAAGAAATAAGGTGTGCATGAGTTTGTGTCTGCTTAGTTAAATACCAGTGTTTAATACTAGTAATAAATCAGCCGCTGAAAGTGATATGCCAGCAGGGAGATGGTTTTGTGCGCGTGTGTGTGTGTGTGATCCCCGCCAATCAGCGGGGAAAAAGCTGACTGCGGTAACTAACTGCTGCACGTCACCAAGCAAAACACACCACTGAAGCACACGCACCACTGAAACACACACACACACACACACACACACACACCTGTCGAGCCCGTGCCAAGCACTCTTATGGGCTTTGACAAAACACACATGCTACCAGTCAGTGCAAAGACAGACTCGGTCGTGCTGTACTGATCTGTCAAGTGCCACAAAAAAAAAACACACAAGTAGGAGTTCTAGCCATGAGCAGGTGTTAATGACAATAACCAGGCCATGAAACACACATATTTGCACACCTACCTCACACACAGCTATACAGTGCATACTTACAGGTTTAAACCATCTACAAAATAATGTAATTAATTCAGCAACATTGTTTTTCTTTTCTTTTCTTTTTTTTGAATCAATATGTCAGAAAGTGACGTCCAGCAGCAGGTCTTTAAATTATTGGGACGCAGCTGTGTGGCAGATAACCTGGTGTGCATTCAGTGGGGGGCACCACAGGCGCAGAAAAACCTTGTCAGCTAAATAAAGCCTCATGCTGTAAAATGTCCTGCAGGATGCAGGTCAGTGATAAAGGCGTTGTTCAGGCTTAATCATGTAACTCACTTTGTTATAAATCTAACACAAGTTGTATCTGGGGATTTTTTTCTCCTCAGACAAAAATAAAGGTTACATGCACGAGATGCAGTTGAAAAGGAGACACGCATAATGCTGAGGTTACACTAGTTAGACTCAGGAGTCTAATACAGAGATCTGTATCACCTCCCACAAGAAGGTTATGTTTCCTCTATATTTGTTTGCTTGTTAGCAGGATTATGGAAAAGATACAAGATTACACTGAATGGTGGAGGGAGCCAGCTACAACACATATTGCTGTTATTCATGCATGAGAGAGATTTAGATAAATAACTTGACGGAACATTAAACTGACCAGAATTTCACACAGATTCACACCTATGCCTCCATCTGCATGATACTACATAGATGTGCCCTTGTTTGGCTGTCTTTAAAAAAGAACACACCTTACAAATTATGGAAGAGGTGACTCACTGAGTACAATGAGTGTACACACACACACACACATGCACACACGTCCCGCAGGCTGCCATTTCTGGCTGTCATTCCAGCTGAGCACTGAGGCAGAAGGACGGAGAGAGAGAGACAGGCGGGTAGAGAAGAAAGGGTGGAGTAGGGTGGGGGTGGTGACACAATGAAGGCTCACATAGGGAGACAGGAAGCAGACGGTGCAAATGAGGCTGAGGTCTTAAATGAACTAATGCACTGTCAAGCTGCAGAGGAGAGGAGAGGTTTAATTGGCTCTACAGACACATGTGCTGGTATAGGTACACATAGTCATAAAAAAACCACAGTCATATAATACCTCTAACAGTACTTCTGCCAAAATTATATATATATATTAAAAAAAACGCTTTCAACACTGGTAGTATAACATTTTACTGGCTGATCCCCACAAGGTAATGATGTTAAAAATCAAACCTGCTCTTCCGTTTGGTCAAATATAATGAAAATGAAACACAATCCCCCCCCTCTCTCTCCCTCTCTCTCATTTTGACAACATTTTCTGGATTTTTGCCTTTGAGCCAAAATACATCTACAAGTGCACAGCTGCTTTTAGTGGCTGAGGATGACAAAGAACGTTTAGGAAAAAAAAGACACGGGAATCCAAAGAAATACAGATGGTAAAGGTGGAGCTGGGATTTTGTGAGCGATTTTATAAAAGACAGTGTTGGCTTCAGAACAGTTTTGTCTAGAGCCTTTATTGATGTTTGGAGGCCAATGCTAATATAAGGGAGCTAAAAAGTTAACAATGATTCCAAGGATGTCATTATCAAATGCTTATGACAAAAAAAATGATTTTTACAGTTAAACCATAAACTTAGTTACAAATTGGCCAATTTTTATCCCCAAGCAATATATCAGTGAGGCTCTAGTGTTGTCTGTGTAGTGCAGGGTTGCTGTATGTTCTGCTGCGTGAGCCTGTCTATGAATGGGATGCCTGAAAGACTTCCTATACGTGTCGATCAAAAACAGTTTGAAGCAACTTGGCTATAAGGTCAACAAAGGAACGTATAGAACGTCCACCACGTCACAAAGTGTTCTAGAAACTGGGTCAATTAATTATATTGGGGACAGTCACAGCACGCACTAAGACCCCTTGCTGTTCCTGATGCAACATGGCTATTCTCTGTCATAGCCATCACGCTTGTTGCTGTGGTAATGAGGTTTCACTAATGGCAGGTCAGGGTCAGCTGTGGGTCAGCCAGTGGGGGAGAGAGACCCTCACAGTTACTAACAACCATCACTCTGTGAGGTCAGTCATCTTCCGCTGACCTCCCTTCCTCATCCATCAAGGGATATTTTGGTCAAAATTGGAATATCAGAGGCCAAGGTCAACGTTCATCCAGGTACCTTGAAGGACTCCAAATTAAAGAAAATAAACTCATATTACTAATAATCAGACACTTGGAGCTGAAGATTTTACATTTTGTTGGGCAATTTTGCGGTTAACTCCACCCAGGTATCACATGTAGCTCATACTGTGTGTAACACTTAAGTGTAAAGTGGCTCCATACCCCAGAGTCTTATATTTCAAGGACATAAAAATGTGGAGGACCACATCTCAGAGGGAAGAATGAGAGTAGACTGGCATTATGTGGATTTGCTAGTCATTCATTTCAAAAGGACATTTAATTGCTTGCAATATGATAAAGGAATTACATGAAGAGGACAGATGATGGGAATGACGATAGTAGCAATAAAGTAAGGAGAGCGAGGACAGCGAGGTGATGAGTTCAGACAGAAATAAACATGGAAAGAAAAAGAAAAAGACAAACACAGTTTTAGCTTTAACATCTAGGTTTCTAAGAGTTCACCAGGCACAGTTAGAAGAAATCAAAGTGAGACATATGACCGGAAAACTCCAGAGTGGTTTCATCTGGTTAACAACAACCATATTTCTATGGCTTCTATAGTTCAAGCAAAAGCTTTTATTCTACAAACCCTGCTTAAGCGACAGCAGAGCATTTATACATGTGTTTCGAGCAGCAGAAATATGGCTAATCATATCAGGTGACAGAAGACATTCAACCAGTAACACATCAAACCAGAAGTCCCAACAGTCTTACGTGTTTTGAAACGCATGAACACCAAAAGACTCAACAAGAGAGACATTATATCAAGATGTGAAATGTTGCTGCTTTGAAGGTGCTCGAGTCTGCTCCCAAGAGAAAATGTCTTTCACAAAAATAATTAAGTGGAAGTTAACTTAATAAACCCATCACTTTGACTGTTTCAGCTTTAGCAAATAGACAGAAATGGAACTTTAGAGAAAAAGCATGGGCTATTAAAGCCGAGGTATGACCTCTGGAGTGTGCATGTGTGCATGAACTCAGAAATACTGAGAAAACTCTTAAATACACACACATTCAAGCAAAGCTCAGAATCATTCTAGGCTGTGGTCCCAGTGCAAACCTCAAGTCAACAAACACACATGGAACTCAGCAGAGGGAGAAGGAGACGGAGCAACGAGAAGCCAGTGGTTATTATGCTTGGATCGAGGTTCTGTGCCGTTGTATTCTGAAGTGAAGACTGGCCTGTTCACAGACACAACGTGCACCGCCAACCTTCAATTGGACCAAAGTGAAACAAAGTCCAGATGGCTTTCATAGACAATATTCGCTTGAGGGACACATTCCAATTTGTCTTCCTCACCATCTGTGTCCCGCTGTCTCGCTCCCACACGTTTTCCTACTCTGTTCTTTGCCCTTTCACATTCCTCACCCTCTCTTTCCTTTCCACACCCTCAACTTTCTGTAGTTTTTTTTTTATACCAACGCCATAATATAATTTCTCCCCATCATTCCTGATCTGACTGACATCCATCTTCATCCCAGAGTCGCCCCGGTGTTGCGTACCTCTCTCCCAGATTGAGGCTTTTGCAAACAATGAAAACTATTAAATGCAGTTTATTTTACTAAAATAAACGTATGTACTGTGGATTATTAAATAATTATACATGAATATCAGAATATGCAATAGAGCAGTGAGGTTCACAGTAGAGTTCATTTATCCATTTTTGACACCACCGTTCTCTATACAGGGTCCAGGGTAACTAGGACCTGCTTTAGCATGCAGTGGGTGGAAGACCTTACCAGTAGGACACGTCCAGGGGGTGAAAGTAGCGCCTGGAGATGAGGTCAGCAAAGAAGGACTCAGTCTCACGACACGCTGTCCCATTACCAATGACAACCTTGGTACAACTGGTATGGACAAGACGATAGAGACAATGAGGAGTAAGAAAGGAATCACCACAAGGGTTTAAGATTTGTTTAGTGTCATGGTTCACTTAAATTAAACACCAATACCTGTATTTGGTCATGAGGTAGCGCAGTTTTTCTGCTTCTTTTGGCTGGTTTGAGCTATGCAGGTATACTACATCGGTATGGAGAATCTGACCTGATAGCGGAGAGATGAAGACAAACGGGGAGAGAGGGAGAAAACACAATGTTGCTGGCAAAGTATTACAAGGGGAGGCTAAATAGAATTAACTCCATACTGTCGGCTAATGACTTTCCACTGAATGATGTCATATGAGGCAGAAATGCTGTAAATGAATAAAATAATTTATGATTTCCACATCTGCACTGCCTAATCCTCCACAGGAAGTCCATTCCCTGCCAGTTCCCTGCTTCCTTAGAGTAAGTATAGATCTGAAGGGAAAGCTCTGACAGGAAGTCATGTAGGCTTGGGCCCAAACCTGCGACCATAGCATGCTCAGCCTGGCACGTGATATATATATACAGTAATATGCTGGTGTCTGTCTGTTGTAAGTGTGTCAGCGTGACTTGTGGCCACACAATCAGTCACCCAGAGGGTGGGATCTACCCCTGCACAGTGTGAGGCCACACCCACTGAGAGACATGCTGAGACCTACAGTGAAGTACAGTGGACATACAAAAAAAAAAAAAACACACGTGCACACACATAATCCACCCACCTAGGTCACGCCAAGTGGTATCTATTTTATGACATGCACATAAACACACCTCAGTGGGAATAGCCAGTCTAGTGGTGCCTGGTTACATGAAATTATTTTGGAAAAAATACTTAATTACTGATTTACATATGTAAAATAACAGAATATCTCTTTTCCATTAGTGAATTCTTTTTTTTTCCTTTTCTGTGTTATATGTGAATGCACTGCTGAAAATAATCTTGTGCTCTGTGCAATGACAAAGGGAATCTACCTGGCAACCTACCTACATACCCACCTATTGACCCCAGTGAATACTAACCATAAAAACCAGTACACTCTTGAGTTTACTTACTAGTAGGGGAGAGAATAGCCAGCTTAGAGCCGTGTCTAAAGCCAGGGTCCACCCCCAATACGATACAACCCCTGACTGGAGAAACAAGCAGCCGCTGGCGGAGGTTCCGCACAAACATAGCAATTGATTCCTTCTCTGCTGCAACTGTCAGCTTAGTCCTGATGAGAGGGAATGAACGAGAAAGAGAAAAAGGTTGGGACATAGAAAGACAGGGAAAGTAGTGCATATCAACAAAAGGAAAGCAGAGAGTGAAGAGGAATGTGGAGATGTTGGTTGTATGGTGAGGGTAAAAAGAAACAAAGACTGAAAGTGGAAATTAATTTACGGAGAAGAAAGAAGAGGTGAGAGATGAGGGGGAAAGGGGACTAATAGGGACTCAGTGTAAATGAATAAGTGGTTATGTAATAAAGAAAAGCCCTGAAAGCAAACACACAAGTACTCTTTAAGTACCTGTAACTCCTAGTGAGGAAAGGCAGAATGAGCCTTTTATAAGAGTCCTCTACTGCATTCCTGATGATTGCATGATGCTCCTGTTTCGCAAATGTCTTCGGCCTCCACCTGTATTTAAGTAGCAGAGAAAAAAAATAGAGAGGTAATTTTTTTTGTCTATACAATCGTGATAAGTAGATGTGATGAGAAGTTGACAGATGACATATGTCAGGAAAGTTCTGATTCACTCACAAACATTTTTCATTTTGTGTTTTACAAACTCAAAACATATAATATGCTGTTAAAAATGTCTCATTTCCTGTCTAAATTAAATTCAAGCAAATGGTGCGGCAATACAGACTGTGGAGAGGGCTTTAAAGCTATGCTTCTATAAACTGTACTTGTGAAAATAAAACACAAATCCATACAAATTCTTTGAGTTTCTGCTTTCTTTTTTCATTCAACTCAATTATCTTTCAAGGTAAACTCTCCTCTAAAAAACATCAATTCCAAACCTTGACCAATGAGTGGATCGTATTAAAGTGAGGAGCTTTTATATTTGTCATGGTGAAAAAGCAATTTAATAGTCAATATTTCAGCACCAATCAAGTGCTAATTCACTGCTTGAGTCCTTTAATAACAAATATCTATTCATTATCTGCAGTTGTGTCACTACACTTATTGTCAACCTCAACCACTTGGACTTGGCGTGGACCAAAGTCAATGATCTCTCCATATGTTTGAATATACTTTATGAAGTACTCTCATAAATCAATGACTCCATTATTAGAATATAAACATGGACCTGGTTATCTCAGCCCTGGATATATAAAAGTGTGTGTGTGTGTGTGTGTGTGTGTGTGTGTGTGTGTGTGTGTGTGTGTGTGTGTGTGTGTGTGTGTGTGTGTGATCGTTTTTCCTGACCTGTTGTTGATGCACCACCAAGTGAAGTCACTCTTCACCCTGTCGGAAATGTTCACCTTCACTGTCAGAATCTTCAGACTCTCCCCTCGGTTAATTGCCAAGGTCTGTACACGTACACACAAATGCATGAAAGTAAGCGCACACACACAGACAGACAGAGAGACACACACACACACACACACACACACACACACACACACACACACACACACACACACACACACACACACACACACACACACACACACACACACACACACACACACACACACACACACACACACACACAGACACACACACAGACAGACAGACACAGACACACAATTCCACTGGTTAATGCAATATAGAAAATTATAAAAGCAGTGAGTATAGACACATGTCAAGTATGAACATTATAAAACTGTCCAAAAAAAAACTATCCATAAAGCAGATTACTCTGCAATTGTGGGTGCAACAAATGAATTCTCAGATTTATTTATTCTTTATATCTACAATTGTATTTGTAGTTTGATCATTTAGCTTCAACATTTGAAAAATATTATTTTCTTGTTCAAATGTTCGGTGAATTTAACAACATATTTACATAAAAAGAAACTTTTATTTTCTTGATTCAAGTTCTATTTGGTTGTGTTTATAGATATTTATAATAAAGCCTCAATTACATTTGGTTGTCGTAAGAGTTTGAAAAGGACATCTTAGGATTGCCATTTTTATATGTTCATGGGCCAATGTACATCAGAAATGTCTTTCTCTGATGTTGTTATCAGCATCAGCTCTAAAAAATTCCTATCACTCAGGCTCTAATCTGCACATATGAAGGGTTTTGATATATATTTATTTAAAAACATGTGCTCCCAAACCTCACACACCCACAAAAACAAAACTCTCCACCCACGTGTAAAAGTGATGAGCCTAGCTGTGTATCCTGTGGCCAGGCCTGTTATGTGCGGGTCCCCCTCAGAGGAACTGTTACATGCTGTTAAGCAAACAGTAGTAAGTGTCTGACCTTTTCAGTGGGGAACCTTTAGCCCGCCACAGAACAGGGCCAAGAAACAAGACGTCAATCTGGAGCCCAAGCGGAAGAAGCGAGCTGACAAATGCCACCACTACGCCACCATCAGCGCTGAGACCGCAAGGCCTACCCCCACTGAACCCAAATCACATACACACACGCACACACGGTGCCACAACCATTACCACTCAGCAGCACCCTCGGATGCGCTGTGCCCGTGTGCAACTCGCACATGAAAATAAAAAACACAGCTAATGGCGTGGCAGACGCAAGAATTAATGCAGCGAGCTTCTTGACTTATGATGAAAGTAAAATGTCTCTTCTGTTGGCATGTTTCTGCCTGGGGCCGCCGCAGTGACTGTGATGTTATTTCTAAAACAATCTTCATCAAAGCACTGAAGTTTAACATGCTGTCCAAGGAATGAGGAACAACACCTCTGTCTGGTCTGGACTCTCGGGAAAAGCCACGAGTGACATTAAAGTGGTAAATAAAAACACTGCTTTGCTAAATCGGTTTTTCAGGGTTCGATGTTTGATCATTTTGTGTGACGACGAATGACTTTCTCAACACTATCAACTGTCTGTTTTAAGTATTTATGAATATTCTGTGATTCAATGATTTGGTCATCATCCATCATTCCAACATGTTTTTTTAAGACAATACAAATGAGCACTGCTAAAAAAACTTTTGCTGTGCATCCTGAAATTTAACTACCAAAAATGTCCATCTTCTTTAACTGGCTGCCAAATACCAACGGATGTACGCTTTGTGTCTTTGCTCTGTTTTCTCTGGGGGTTGGCCACTGTCCTTGTTAATGATAAATAACGAAGTGTCTATGAGTAAATCTCTCAGTTTCCGCCTGCATTAGGTCAATGGCGGGAGACAGAGAGCGATCTGAAAGGAAGGGTGATGTGAGACAGAGTGAGAAGTGTGTGTTTGCGTGTTAGACGGGCCAGGAGTGACAGGTAGCCATGTGCTGGCCAAACCCTGACGAGACCAGACAGACTGTCTCCTGGATGCCCCCTTCATCCTTCCACCAGCCCCGAAGGGAGGGCAGTCGGCCAACGAGCGTCCTCTCTCTTTCTGTCTCCTTGTCTCTCTCACCCTTTCTTTAGAGGAATACTGTCATCAACACATCTATCCATCCAACAGAGCAGGGATAAACAAACACACACAGACAGATCCACAGCAGTGTCAGCCAGGCCATAAAGTGGGTGGCAATCTTACTTGTATGAAAACAGTTGAGCAAAGCAGACCTATACTACAAGGTAAGGCTTTGCTCTGCTGGTGCAAGAGGATTTTAAAACCCACTGCACAGATGCTATAATTTTCTTCATAAACACTGAAATTATAGCATTATACGAGGGATCATTGTTCCGCATGGATAATAAAAGTTTTTAGTTGATTTCATTACTCAATTGCAAATACTGAATATTGAAAAAGAAGGTAGACGGGGGTTAAATAGACGGATTGAAAAAAGTTTTGTTGCACATCTTTTGTTAGGATCATTGGCATCATAAAAACTATAACTGCTGTATGTTGTTGTAAACTCTCTTGATAGTTTACTTTATATTAAAGTAGAGACGAATTATATATGTTAAGCACCACCTGAAGCTAGAAAATACACACACACACACACACACACACACACACACACACACACACACACACACACACACACACACACACACACACACACACACACACACACACACACACACACACACACACAATTACTAGTATTTGTGTGAGAGGTTGACAGTGGAAATAAACTTGTGTTTTTTTCCACCTGCCCATCAAAAATCAGTGTTTAATTGATGAAGCAGTTCCATTTACACGAGCTTCACTGCAGGGGAGCCCCAGACCGGAGCACTAAACTACCATTTGATCGCAACGTAAATCGCATTAAAAGTAGCTCACTGCACATTCAACAAATCCAGTCTGGCATTCTCCAGCACATACCAGCTGCTAATAGCTATGAGCTAAATGTGTAGCCTTCGAAGACAGTTTCAAATCAAATCTGACGGAATTAAATCAGAGATATGCATCTCAACCAGATATGTCATGTAGTTTATGCTTTGAGACACATTGAATACCAGAGCTTTGTATACACTAAATAAAAAGTTACTTCACAAGGCATACATCAGGAAAGTTATAACATTCCATTAAAATAATAAATGTCCCGAGCAATCACAAAACATACAGTCTCAGGTTCCAGCTTCTAAACTGTAAAATATTTTATCTTTTCTTTGTCTTATTTAAGTGTAAAATATACATTTGGGGGTTTTAGAAAGTAAGTTGGGCAAATCAAATCAGATAATATCATCCTGTGCATTTTATAGACCAAGTAATTAATCAACGAACAAAAGCATTATCTGCATATCAATTAAACATTTTGAAGAATCTGCATCAGTCACAGAAATATATTTCTATTCCTTAAGTGCATTTAAATCAGATAATGAAAAGTAAATGTTCATGTTTCATCCATCTTATACCTCTTTAAAAATACATATTTGTCTTTGTAAGTCTCAGTTTTAACAATCTACAGGTGAACTTGTCTGTTCACTGGACCAAATCTATGATCTCTTCACTGATTCATTCATACAAGGCCCCATCCTGCTTTAACAACCAGGCAAGTGTGTACTCACACACATGCCCCCTGTCAAAACACATCTCCCACCTGCTCCCACTTCCCACCAACTTGACGGCTAGAAAAGGTTCATTTTAGCCGGAATCCGACAGCTAGCAGGGTCACAGCAGCCTGTGGATTAACACTCCGTGACAAAGGCGAGTCATCGAATTAAAGGCCTCGCATACTCAGGAGAGGAGAGGGGAAGAGGGGAGGTGAGCAGTGGATTGGAGGGCTTCATCAGAAAGAAGAGGGAGGGAGGGAGTCAGATCAGAGCAGAACAAGAGCGATAAGTGACGGACGCACATCAACGTCGCTCATCTGTTCATTCTCTCCCTCCCTTTACCGCCCCCCACTCCCTCTCCACACCCCTCCGTCCGCCTGTGGGCCCAGCAGCAGTGGCTGTCACTACAGGAGCGCGCCTGTCAATCAAAGCTTCCTAATCCAATGGCATGTCGGCAGGGGACATGTCACATATGTTAAGAGGATAGAACGAGGGGACTTGCAGGGTGTGCTTTGTGTGTGCTTTGTGTGTGAGCAAGTGTGTGTGTGTGCGTGTATGTGTGTGTGATTGTATGACTGTAGGGCAGAGTGCGGTTGCCAGAGAGTGTGATGTGGCAGAGAGGCAGCGGGTGATGGAAGTTATGGTGACACATGAGGCCCGGGACCAACTCTGAGTAACCCACCAGTCACTAGAGGGACAGGGGGGAGCAGAGGAAGCACAGGAGGGGTAAATGTGGAGGCGCAGACAAGGCTAACTGCGACTGACATCGCTAGCATTCAGAAGCAGCACACACGAAGGAGACAGAAATGGCACAAACACAAACAGATGGTGTGCATTTGTGTGTGTGTGTGTGTGTGTGTGTGTGTGTGTGTGTTAAATACAATATACAGGACTCTAAGAGTAAACAGGTTATAGTACACTATTAAGAATTCACAAGAATTTATTTTGGATGGATATATATATTTTATATATAGAGAGTTGTCATTATACCAAAATTTCAGACTTACATATTTATTCAATTAATTAATACCAGGAATGGATGTACACAAAAAACTGTCCAGACGAGTCTGTGACAAGCCACAGGTTGAGGTAAGTTGATTCTTTAATGCATCCTTCAGTTGAAAATCAGACTTTTGATGTGGCTCTGTATTTTCTGAAACTATCAAAAGTGAATCTAATGGAGATATTATCATTTTAAACATGTGGTATCAAAAAAACATCAAAGTATCCCAACTTTTGACAAACCTCGAAGAATGTCACTTGTATATAGTGTGCTATTTTCACACATTAATGTTCCAATTCATAGTAATAGTGCTGTTGAATGAAATAATGAACGGATGACTACCTGATGAGCTTGGATGCGTTGGATGCTGCTGGTGAAGTCAGAGTAGAGGTGGAACTTGTCAATGTCTATGTTTTTGTTTTGCTGGGCCCCCGGTTTTCGTCGGCTCGGATCAGTCTTCTCCTGCTCTTTTCCCTTTAGTGCGGACTTGGACACAGATGAATGGATGGTCACAAAATTGTTCTCACACCTGACACAGCAAGAGAGACATTCAGAGAGAGTCAATTGAGTGTGAAATACTTTGATCCCAGAGAGACAGGGTTACAAAGAAAAATAAACACTGTGTGCATGTGGAGGTTCTCACAATGTTTTTACATAGGTGAGTGTCTCCGGGTCTTTGGCGATAATATCAGCCAAGATATGCTCCACACCTGTAGCCACTTCTTCCACCGATGACAGACCTGTCACATAAACACAAATACTGTAAATCAAAACAGTTCTATTGAGACTTTTAATGAGCTTTATATATCTGCAAGTAGAAATTTAATTTCAACAGGGTGTTAATAAATATTTGATAATTAAATATGATTATATATTTGTGCATGAATGTGTGTATAAGTCTGCACATCTAAACCATTTGAATAAAAGCAGAAAAAACATGACCTCTGAATTTAAAAATTAATCTCACACAAGAAAAGGTCAACAAATCCAGAGAGCAATCGTGCTTTCAGAGTTAATTCACATTTACTGTCTACAAAACTCCCCATTTTGAGTGTGTGTGCTCATCTCTTACCTTGAGTATCAGGTTTTACCCATGTCTGCATATCCAGAGTGTGAGGTGTTTCCATCAGAGCAGTGGCAGCCACCTCAAGGCCAAGGGCTTTGGCTTTGCGAGCCTTTGTAAGCTTACTTCCTTTTTTATAGGGAGAATACTACAGACAAAGGCAGAAGCATGAAAGGTGTAAGAGACTTGTTCAGGTGTAAAGAAATTATGATTAAAAATGACACTGCATCCAAAATTTTGATCTCAAATTAAATTAATGGAATTAAAAATGTGATTCTGACCACATGATCCAGATCATCAGCGGATCGACAGCTCCTCAAGTTTTGTTCCAGCTCGGTTGTCAGAACTCCGTCTTTCTTCAGGGTCTGAATCACAGACTGGGTCTTCTTAGCCAGGGCGCTGAAGCAAAACACACACACACACAAAAACAAAGAAAAAATTATCAAATTAAAAAAATTAAAACATACACACAGAAGATAAAATTGTGCACATGTAAAACAATTACACACGAAACTGATTCAGGATTTAAAGCTTGAGCACGAGCACCATCTAGTGGCAAAAGTCTGGAAATGACCCCAGTCCTGCTCAGCTTATATGAGAAAAAAGATTGAATGGCTGTTGCTGCTACATGAAACAATTGTGCTAGCAAATTAGTGGATGAAAAATGTGTTTTAGTGTCTTTTCCTTCTGGTTTGACTGAAGATGTTTCCTACCATAACCCCTCAAATACCAGCTGGACGTCCCGGACTGCATCAGCATCCATATGGTTTATCATCTCTTTGCGGTAGCGCACCATGAACGGCACTGTGTTCTCCTCCCGGAGCAAACCAATGATATTTACACACACCCAGTTCTCCACACAGGTCATGGTGGACAGCAGCTGATGGTAAAGACATGCAGACAGTACAATGATACAGCTCTTTGCCCATTTTTAATATGCAACACTGCTTCAACCATGTAACAAAAATATAGACTAACACTTAACACATAAAACCCAACAGTACCTGTGGTAAGTTCCAGTTCATATTGAGCTCATTCCTAAGAGCTTGTGCAACTGGCAGTGGTAAATCAGTCGGTCGTCCTTGGGAGGCACTGCTGGTCTTCTGCTTCTTTAGACAGGGCTCATCAAATGTGAAATCCTCATCCTCTACTTCCTCTTTCTTTGCTCTGAGGCCAGCAAGTGATGACCCCTCATTTGCCCACCTGTCTGCCTCATTGGCTTCTGACACAATAAATGACAACCTCTACAAAACAAGAAACAGAAAGATACAACTGAAACTGAACTTTAAAAGGCTCAAAAAATAAAAAATCCAATATTGGATTATTATTGGCTATCAACTTTGTTGAAAAGTAACATCAGCCTATTTCATCTACTTGCTGGCATGTGTATTTGAGTATGCATATATCCATATATACTCTTACACCTACCTCATCTTTCATTCTAATACTCGGCCCACTTTCTTCAGCCCTCCAACCCCCTGTGCTTTCTCCTTTGTCTTCTCCAACCTTAGTTCCAGCCAACCCAGATCCACCAGAAGCCTTAAGCGCTGCAGACACCCGTGGTTTTCGCTCTGCTGCAGGTTTGCGTGGTGCCCTTGGCTTAGCAGCTTTAGGCTCTTTAGGCATTTTGGGAGCTTTTGGTTCTTTGGGTGGTTTTGGCTGCTTTGGTTTCACAGCTCTCTTGGCAACTGCTTTCCTCCCCCCTGCAGCAGGGGCGCTGGCCGTCTTGCTGGGTGCTTTCGGCTTTGGCTCAGATGGAATCCACTCCACACTGTCCTCATCACTACTGATTATCTGGCTAGATGACCTGAGGGTAGAGTGTGAACAACAGAAAGGAAAATCAGTATTACTCCAACAGGTTCTGGCCCTTTACCATATTCAGTACGTTTTTTCTCAGGTAGTGGGAGGCTTTGGCTCAGGTACAACAGGTCGTCCACTAACAAGAGGGTGTGTGGTTCAATTCCCGGCTCCTCCATCCCACATGTGAAACTGTCCTTAAGCAAAACACTGATCCCCAAATTGCCCCTGATGGCTGTACCGGCAGTGTGTGAGTGTTGTTTGACATAGATGCAGTGTATGAATGTGTGCATGTCAATGGCAAAACTGTATTTGTATATATATTGATAGATAGATAGATAGATAGATAGATAGATAGATAGATAGGAGACCATTTAACTGCTCTCATTAAAACTCTTAAAGGTTTAGGCTACACAGTTTTATTTATATTGTATCATTTATACTAACATAGCATATGCATATATACATTTCCATCCCAACAGTGAGGATAGACCTCAAGCTGCCCCAGAGACCCTGGACACACAAATTATATTTAACATTAAATGGATTATCCTTGGAAAAAACAACTGCTATGAATGAATGAACACAAGTCACTTACAGGTCAGAGTCCATGTCTCTGTACTGTTCAACTTTGCAAGTTGTTGTTCGGGGTCTTCGCATCATCTGTGAGAAAAAACAAGTGCAGTGACGAAGCTGAACATTAAGGTTGTAGCGTTAAAAAGTAAGTCACATTATTTAGTGACCATTTAGGAAACAAGCATTTATAACGTGACATGAGGCTCCTACACTGCGACACTGGACTTTTAATCACGTGAAGCTCCGACTCGCTGATAATGTCCATGATAGAAATAACACCGAGGTGTTGTTAGCGTGCTAGCATCAACAGGTGCAACTTATCCCACAGCTAAGCTAGCGTTAGCAACATGCCACTAACCAACAAACTGGAATCGAACAGAGAAGAGAGCAGGAACCTGTTATCGATGCTAACTCTATCAGTTCCACACTGACCGTGGCGGAAAAGTATAAATGTTTGCTAGCTATGCTATCGCGGGGTTCGGTTAGCCGCTATTTCAAATTTGCCGCCTCACGCTGACGCCGCCAGAGTTATCCGGTTAACCGGAACCACAGCTTCACATGTTCACTGATGTCTGTGTTTACTCGCACAGTGTGAAGCGTGTTGAATTACCGCTTTACCTTTATGTCGCTTTAAAGACTGAAATTGTTTGAAGACATTCGCAGCCGCCGTGTCTCCACTTCCTGCAACATCAGGGTTCAACCAATCACAACGTCCGGAACTCTTAAAGGGGAAGTACCTCCTTTTTTCATTAAAGAGACCGCGCTTCTGATATTTTCAAACTAAAAACTTAGATAAAAACTTTTCTTCATTAATCTGGTGATTCATTCTTCCTCAGTGAAAAACGTGGCGTTAGGGTCTATAATCAGTCTGTGATGCAGGGATTTATACATTCTAAACTGTGAGATAATACCATACAGTCTATGGATAATACATATAATTCTATATCAATAGCAAAGTCCCTTAAACCTTCAAACTGATATTAGTTTATTATTCTGAAAATGACAAAACAATCAGTCGATTCAACCAATTAGTGTGAATTAATATAAATATATTAATATCTGTATAAACTGCTCCCTGGTAACAGATGATGCAGCAACATTAGCTGCCAATCAGAAATTCAGATGAAACCAAATCCAGACAGATTCATTTTAAAAGAGTGAGTTTCCACACCCATCACTTTCAGTTCCTCCTGCTCTCCACATACATAAAGGTAAAACCCCGCACCATTCTGTTATTGATATTAAAACAGCGAACAGCCTTTCCTGCAAGAAAGAAGGTATTTGTTGTGTGTGTGTGTGTGTGTGTGTGAGTGTATGTGTCTTGTCAGTATGTTCCCTCTGTTGAAACACATTTTGTGATTGTGTATATCTGTGTGTTTACAGGTTTTTGTGAAGATGTCAGAGACCCAGACTCTACTCGGGGCCCCCAGGCAGCAAACAGCAGTCGATGTAGGAGCACCAGCTCAGGGGTAAGGGTGTGTGAGAGAGAGAGAGAGAGAGAGAGAGAGAGAGAGAGAAGATGGTGAGTTTATTAGCTGTAGATTTATCTAATGGGTTTAACATCAATTTATTACAGAATGTTAATGTCAGTTTGTCAAATCTAATAAAAGAGAAAGGACACGTCACCTGAATTAATGTTTTTTTTAAAGGTATAAAAAGGGGAAGTTAAAAAGGGAAATGGCATTTTTACTGATATGCAAATTTCCTAAACTTTCATCATGTCTGTTTGGCCACAACAGATCTCATTGTTCTGTTGGTGGTGACGAGCACAGATTTCCTAATTTCTACAAACCAAAGTACCTCTGCTTCCCCCACTTATGATCTACTTCCCCCTCTGTCTCTCCCTCCATCGATATGACGTCACTGGCAATTAATAAATATCAGTGTTTTCCCCCTTTTTGAATCTGCAATCATTTACAAATAAATAATCAGAGAAGTCAACCAGGTTTCGATCCTCAATCTGTATCAATGGCTCCTTTTTATTCTTCATTTCATCCCTCACACTCATCTTCCACTGCCTCCTCACCTTCTCCCTCGAATCTTCCTCCTCTTTCCTTCTTTTACAGTGGTCGTTCCGCCAATGCCTATAAGGTGGTAGGTTTGACCGTGCTGGCCTGTGTCCTGGTCATGAGCCAGGCGATGATCATCTACTTCCTCGTCAACCAGAGAGGTGACATCAAATCTCTGGAGGAGCAGCATAGCGGCCTGAATGAACAGCTGACGAAGGGAAGATCTGGTGAGGGGAATGAATTAGTCTTAGATTAAAAACTGTGGGTTTTAAATGTATGTGACAAAACAATGGGCTTCATGTGTCTAAAAACTGATGAGCAGATAAAAAATCAAATATTCAGACAAAATACTGGAGACCTTTACTTTAAGATAAGTAAGTCAAATAACAAAAAAACAAAGGTTGTGACAAAGCGTGTATGTCCCAGAGACAGAACAGCCAGTTATGTCAGTGGAAAGGAAAGAACATATCTATTTCTGTTCGACCTCTCACACACACTGTTTCTCTTTCTGTCTGTAGCTTCCATGTCGATGCAACTCCCTTCGTCCTTTCACTCCTTGACCTTTGACGAGGTAAAACAGTGCAGTCCTGGATTTCTGAGGCTGAAATTAATATTTAACACTCCTGTTGTGATATATTGGTGAATCAACATAATTCACCCCGCAAACCCACAGATACTGATCATAGCAAATATGATCCAATACATTATATCTGTTAAATGCAATCGCATCAATTCAAAAAAATCCAGCTTTAATATAGCGACAGTTTATTTTTTTATTATTTCTCTAGTGGAATGAATCCAGTCTAATTCTTGTACATTCAAATCAAGATGTGGGTGTCATGTTCTTCTAAGTTCTCTTTTTTGTTTCACTGATTTTATTGCAGAAGTCGTCCACCAGGGCACCAGAAGAAACTGGTATGTCTACATCAAATATTCACACACACACACACACACACACATCTTTTTGAATATTAAATTTCATTTAAATTGGTTACAGTTAGAGTTGTATATTTATAACAAAGCTCCTTATTATTAATTTCACAATGTTTTTGTAAGACAGAGCTGATTTAACTCCTCTCCTCTCGCAGGCCCTCCACAGGCCACCCAGTGCCAGTTGGAGGCTGCTGGTGAGAAGCCTGTGCAGGTGCCAGGTCTCCGCCCTGACTGCGATGAGCGCGGCCTGTACCGGCTCAAGCAGTGCTTAAAGCACCGGTGCTGGTGCGTAAACCCAGCCAACGGAGAACAGATCCCTGGATCACTGGGAAAAGAAGACGTCACATGCAACAAAGGTGTTCACTCCGGTGAGACAAGAGAACTGGTCACAAAGTCAGCTTGAGTAGAGAAACATCATTTCTACACAATGAACTATACAATTTATATATAGTAGGTTGAATAAATGGAAACAAACATTTATAAAGTGTATTTTCCCATCACTTAATCATAATGGAAGCTCTGTTTCATAGAAAAATAAGATGGATTCACTAGTACCACATACATGTTGTTAGAATTTTACCTTCCACATTGCTTGGATAAATACTGAATTTATATATATATATATCAGAAATCTTTAGAGAAACTGCAGAGTCATTTAATTAAACCATGGACCATTATATAGAAATGTATTATTATATGATATATTCTTTTATTTATTACATTATACTTTCTTGTATGTAGATTAGGATTCTTTAGGAAGCCAGATTTAAACTGCACTGTTGTTGACAGTCAAACATCTGTCTTTGTAGTCGGCCTGGACAAAGTGCTCTAAGTGCCGACATCTGATACTGTGGTGAGTACACGTATGATGTTGCTCATTCACTGTGTGTGCTTCCATATCTAAACACTGTAAACATGCTTAATACAAAAGAACATGTTTTGAATTATGTTTCCTGTTTTCAGATTCTCAGGTCATTGAAGCTGATGAAATCTTCAGATCAGCAACATGATGACGTGTCACAACTTTTAATCAACATCATTTAATATTAAAATATCTTTTTAAGTTCCTGGCTGATAAATTACAAAATCATAACCATTCATCAGCTTATTTACTCTTTTTATCTGCGACCAAAATTATCTTTGCTATTGATGACAGAGGATTTTAACATAGCGTGTTGTTGCTCTGCAGATTAAAAAAGGTTTGCTTATCATTTGTTATGGGGTGTTGTGACATTTGTGAAGTGGAGTGACTGAAAAAGTAAAACTGAAGTGAGTAGAAATTAATTTAGTGAGAGCAAAGGGAAATTATTAATATATTTTTGTGCCTTTTTTAAGTAAAGATTTTTGCCAATTTCAAAACTCAGTCCATCCACTGTCTCTTTACATTATTATACGTAATAATGAATTATCAAAATAATGAACACGGTGACTCTGAGGACATATGGCTAAAGTTATAGGACTGAAGCAATGACTTAAAGTATTGTCACACATTTGGACACAATCAGGAACAACTGAGACAAGTGTAAACTGTATTTTCCCCTTTTATTCAAACAACACAAATAAACCTGATAAAAGACAGTTTCACTAGTTTTCATTTACAAAGTCGTGATGGAGTTTCACACTGAGTTGAAAACGTCTGTGTTGACGAACAGGAGTGAAAATCATTGGATGAAACAGTGAAATAAAGCACAATCAACTGACCCGTCTGGCTTTGAAATCCACAGCATGTAACGGCTTAAAGTAAGATATAGAATAAAGAACAAGAGAAAACCAGCAAACACATGATAAACAGGAAATACAAAAATAAGAGCATGCAATGTAAGGACAACAACACAATGATTGTCAATAGGCACAAGTTGTTTATGTGTTCCAGTTCCTAAACATTTAGTTCGCGTATTTTCCATCACACTTTCCAGTTAAAGTAAAAACTAAAATGATCATAACCTCAGACTGAACTCGGTTTCTCATCTATGGCTTTTTGGCTAAAACTTAACACAGGTGTGACTGTGCAGATTAGCAATGTGCGTAAATGTCAATGGCAACAATACACAGTACCTCGATAAACTATCGATGTCATGTAAAATGTAAAATCCATCTTAGTGCAGAATATTTATCTTTAACATCTTTTTATTTATATTTCTTTGCTTTGATAAGAATTTATTTTATAATGTGCTCAGATGCTTAGACAAGGTTTAATTTTTTTCATCAGTATATACTCTCAGGTTGACATGTATAATAAATACTTATTTGAGAATATGACCTCATTTACAATGAAATACTTGTATCTCAAATAACAGAGTTGAAATTAAAGGTGGAGAAAAACACATATTTCTTTAGGTTATTCACTTTTACATCATAAATAAACAACCTCCCTGAAGCCAAACAAATTCAACTCTTTACAAATAAAACCTAATTTTAGATTTCCTACAAGACATGACAGACTTTAATTATTATTATTAAATTTGCGACTGTTCAGGTGTTTTTCCGTGCGTTAGGTTTCAGATTTGTGTCCTAGCGGTTTGGTAAAGGACATTAATTAACTAATACAAATGTGTATCAATTTTATAGTTAAACTTTCTCTTCCTCTAAATGAAAACAAAACCTTGCAGAAAGTACTTTACATCAACACGTGACACAGAAACCACATTTTTGATAAACTGAAATGTCAAAATTTCACAGATTTTCTTTTGATGGTTAAATCAGTGATTTCCGTACAATAACTTTAAATCCTAAAATTTCAGAAGTGCAAAATAATCAGTATCCAGCATATGAAGTAGGCAGCCAGAACCCATCAGGAAAAGGCTATTGCACACATGGCATGAGATATTAAAATCAAGTCCACACAGCGTAGGCACTGTTGATATATACTTTACATAAAGTACTTAAACACACATTTCCATGTTTGGTTAAAATTTTCAAGTGCAACAAGAAACTATATTTTTGCAAAATATAAATTTGTTTATGTTTGTATTTTCATCTGACAATCTAACTATCTCCCAAACTCTTTTGCAGGAAATATTATATTCATAAGAATACTTTATTTTACTATTATAAAAATGACAGGTCTCTAAAGTAAACCTTATATGAATTTTCATGAACATCCACAGAGATGAGGTCTATAATTCAAAATAGAAGTTATTCAACATGAGAAAAATTGACCTATAACCACATGGAGAAAAAAACAAACATATTCTAAATAAAATGATAAACTTTAGACTTCATCCACCAGCCTGATTATACTACTATATACTCTAATACTATACTCTGCTGCTCTAAATCACTATTTGACACATGATGAGACCATTTGTTGGTCTTATGTATCTTTGCTAAGGACATATTGTAGTTTTAAGTACGACAGAGTCATTGACCACAAAATGAAGAAAACTGGGATCCTGTGTATTTAAGTGAACTGAATTATTTAGTAGTTTGATATCTCCCATTTAACAAAAGTTCAGATGAACAAGATTGAGATGAATTTAAAACTGAAACAGAAAAACACTGACTCTAAAAGCTGATCTGACAGAACAATTTACCTATTTACTTATCTTTGTCTAACAATGTAATAACATTTGAAATACGTATCTGTTCCCGTCTGTTGCTGTACTGGTGCCCTCTTCTTGTTTCTCTCATCCTCCCCCTCCTCTCTTTTTATTCTTTTCCTCTTCTCACTTGCGTCCTCCTTTCAGGTTGTTAATGTAGTCCTTGATGGTGTTTTCTATGTTGGGAACGGCATAACTTTGTGCTGCATAGATTCCTGTGCATGTTCCCACGGCAACACCAAGCAACGCTGAGGAGCGTAGCCTGGCGACAATGTACCCGGCCAGAAAACCCTTCAGGAAAGGAGACGCGAGCAGACTGCCTCCCTGGAGAAGAAAGATGAGGAGAAATCAAATCAAGTACTTGGTAGCTGTGTATCTTAATCTCCTGGTGTCGAGTTTTCATGTTGTGACAGCTGCCTGAACATGTACTTAAGACCTACTGGAGGAACCCCAGCCTGTATCTCATCCTCCATTCGTCTCTGGATGTCCTCCAGCTGGTCCTTCAACTCCACCAGGTCCTTGAGCTGGCCAAGAGGACTCTGCACACACACACACACACACACACACACACACACACACACACACACACACACACATTTTGGTAACTTGGGTTTTAAGATTATACCAGTAAACTGACATTAACTTGACCAACACCAGATAAGTGGAGTAAAGTCAACACTAACATCTTTATGTGTTTGCTGTGTAGCACATGAAGTACAGAAGCTCACGTCTGTCTCACTTTTTGAACGTCACACTAAACTTTAAACTAGTGACGTAAAATCGGCTAATTCAGCGTTGAGTTAGCAGTTAGCCAACAGCTAATTCTTCCATTCACTTCAGTTGCTGTAAGTGTCTTGTTAAAACAACACACACCAAGATTCTGGCGTAACTTTCATTCATTTACATACGCTAATAAGACCACTAGCATTAAGCTAACAGTTAAGCTAGCTGAAGAAAAGCCTGACTACATTTTGTTTAACGTCACAGAAGCTAGTTGATGCTCGTGAATGAAGGTGTAAATGTGACGCACTCATATATAATATAGCAACATTACCGATCAGCACGGTTATATTATATATATCATTAAAAAAGCACCGACCTTGTCATTAGCCATAGCTTCAGTGTTGTTGATGCTGACGTCACCTGTCTTCTTCTCTTTTATCAGAGTTTGTTGAAAATGAATCTTACCGCCCTCTGCTGGTTTCTTCCCTGCACTGCATGTGCTTTTAGATTTTCTACATTTTAGAAGCAGCTTGAAAACTTGAAAACTTCACTCACTGTGAAAACTATAAACCGTATGAACAGATACAGGTTTAATATAACTTCAGAATATTATTCAGAAAATTATTTAACCAGCAGACGCTCACTTATTCCAAACATGAGCAATATCTACATACATATCTACCATTTTACAAAATATCCCAGATAAAGTCATTGATGTTGTTATCAGTGAAGAAGCCTTCGTGCATGTTGCATTTCATTTCAGATATTAATCGTTGAGAGTGGTTTACACAAACCTCACAGCTCAGAGGAAACTGTCTACTTCGCTTGAACTTCCTGTGAAAACTATGCAGTGTGAGCTTATTACTGGTGCTGGAGATGCGTGAGAGAGCAAAGGAAAGAGCTGGAGTAAATAATTAGAGAGGAAGTGTGTCATGAAGGCAACCAGGTGCTTGAGTTTACACCAATATGTTGCCAACACTGCTGCAGCTCCGTGTTAAGATGGAAGAGAGATTGTGAGGAATGAAAAGTACAATACAATACAATACAATGACACAATTTTAGTGACGTACAATGTGTTGCGTGGGTTGAAGTAAAAACGAATGGGTCACATTTCCTCTGCACTGAGAGGGTGGATGACGGGCCGCATATGTGATTCACATGGAGGCTGTTATGGTGAGAGTGAATGACAGAGCTCGGAGTCACAAGGCGAGAAAGAGAAGAGAGGTTGTGTCAGAGAGGATGACTGAGAGATGGGACGAGACTGGAACTGTAGGAGAGCACGGCCTGTGACGCTCTGTGCTTTGGATTCATTTTAAAAGATTAGTCTTGCCACAAACAATTATTACTTTTTAGACTGTACTCTGCGGTTTCCTCCAGAGGGCCTCAGGAAATGTTTAATCCTCACGCTCGGCAAGACACAGAGTCCATTAACCTTTCCTTAATCGGTCTTATCACAGGACCAACCTGCACTGGATTACAATATTTAATGGTCTCTTCAAGCTGGAATTAAACAGTTTGCATACTTCTTTTCCCTGAAACTGAACGCTGGTCTGCGGGCGTGTGGGAGCTGAGCGGAGTGATGGAGGTAAGGTTGGCTGTTGATGGTTCGGGGGGGGGGAGGTTATTGATTTTGGCTGAGGCATAGTTGGCTGAGTAATGTAAAGGAAAGGTCATTGAAGCATTCGGGGGAATCATCACAGGGATGTGCTTTAGTACAATGTGCATTCATATGCCATAAACTTCAGGGGCAGCAAATGGATTCACTGTATGTTGCACTTCCTTCTGTCAGCTTGATTTTAATGATTCATTTGCGGCTTTGTGACTAAAGCCTCATGTATTATTTAACACGGCTTGCTGAGTTATTACTTTCATACAAAGCAGGGGCTTTGTTTTAATAGCACAGACATAAACCTCAATTGTTGTTTGTGCAGATATAACCTGTATAACTCAAACGGTGGGAGGAGACAGCCCTGAGCAGTTTCAGGACATAAAAGCAGGAGAGTGTTTTTTCCAGTACACTTAAAGTAGTACTTTAAAATGTACTTCATTGTTAATGCAATGAGTAAATCAGAATGTCTTCTGAAAGTCAGTGACTGGTGGGATTTAACCAAGTACATTTACTTTGTTACTGCGCTTATACATTTTTCATGGATCTGTACTAATCTGTACACTTTGCAGTACATGAATGAATATCAGCAAATATCTGTACTTTCTACTCCTTACATGTACACGTTGTTTTTTAATTTTCAAATATATTCACTCAGTGAGCGTAAAATGGGGACAGAAAGTGAGGAAGGGTCACAACTGAAATGACCCTGCAGTCGCTGCAGCCTCAAGCCTCTGTATGCTTCCAAGGATCTTAAGTTTATTTTAACGCAAGTATACTTTTACCTCAGGAAGAGATATTTGGGTTCGTCCTCCATCAGTGATGTTATTGCAGCAGGAAAGTCAGAAGATGCACTTATTTAATTGAGTATTTACATAAATAGGGAGATTAAATGGTTCTTAAGGAGCAAACTTGAGAAGAACATGAAAGTACACATGAACATCAGTTCTGTGGCAGGAAGCTGATACAGTATGAAACTCTGATTAAAACTGGCACTGTGCTGACTTGTTGAGGAAAGGAAATCAACAAAAACAAGACATCCCTCGGTGGGAAAATATTATTGATTGGTTTCATTACATGCGAGTGAACCAACTGCTCCCAGCTGCCCCTGAAATATAGTTTCATAACCACTCCTCTGCCTCAGGAACCTCTGCTCTGCTGTATCTTCTCATGTTGTCATGGATAAACTGATCCCTGTGGTGCTTTACATTGTGACGCACTGAGGTGCAATGGTTCTGCATAGTGAGCAATGTTTTTTATCTTCTTATGTAATCTGGTTCACACAAAGCTTTTCCTCAGTGACACACCTTTATAGTCTGCCACGCTGTGCGATGCATTATTTCATGGTTTAAACCTGAGAGCCTTTTAAAGTGGCTGTGTTGTTGGGGCTCGAGTTGGCCCGTGTTCAGTTAACTTCCCTGATCACCCTCGGTGTTCAGTATTCAGCGTGTGTTTCCTCTGATGGTCACTGATACAGCGCGCTCTGCCAGCTCAGAGATATGTGATTGGAATAAATCAGGACTGAATCAGAGGGAAACGATTTTTTAGAAGGAGCTAGATTTTTTATTTATTTAGTTTAATCACAAATGTGCATGACACAGCGTTATTGAGAGGGGATGAAAAAAAACACCTCCCACTTTACATCATTAGAAAACACTACATTTACTGAAATATGGATTCTTTGTCTCAGTGAACTGATAAATAAGCTAAACAATACTGACACAGATGAGACGGGGATATTTCCAAATGTCAGAGATAACACAGATTCACTGAGTGTCTGAGTTTGTGGGTAGTTAGGTTCCAGTCTCAGGTGATGTGATTCTTTTACTGATAATATAAAATTTGAATTTCTTTCAGTTTACTTAATAACAAACACAAAATGTGTTACAAACACTTGTTCACTTACTATCCAGACAGACCTGCACTGCTGAGACACGACTTAATTGGATACAGATCTGATGCTCCTGTGTGTTCGCTTTCAGAATTGAAAACCCTTCCTGATTATCACCCTGATGATGAGAAGAGTTCAAATCTTAAGGCCCAAAAGTCCCTTTGACTTCAATCCAGCTGCACCAAATTGCACACAAGCACCAGTCCCCTAATTATAATCATTCCCTGGGAAATCTGTCAAACATTGTGCATTAAAAAAGATTTAAAAGCTTCTCCCTTGTCCCAGCCTTCCACCAAGTTTCTTGAAAAGCCATTTAGTTGTTTTTGAAATGTATCAATTTACTTTTCCCACCGGGCTCTTTTGTCGCAAAACAAAATTTTTGGCCACAACTCATAAAGAAATAATGTGATGGTTGTGACAAATTTCCAGTCAAATGTTTGACTGGATTAACAAGATGGAGTGATAAAATCTTAATATCTGAACACTCAAAGCTGAACTTCACTGTGACTTCATGCTATTCTGCAAAAACACCCCTGGGGCCATTATTCAACACTACAGTATATCTCAGGAACAGAAGAGGACCATGCCTGACCATTGAACCATGAAGTGGCAGCTCTAGCTTCCTTATATTCCTTTAATATAATTGGACACCACTTATATTTTTTCATATGATAATAAGCTGTGGATCTTTGCAGCAGTATTCTGTGGCTGCTGAGGGTAAAGCATTTCAACAGCAGTTGCTGTGAGTGAAAGCATGCAATTAAAATGGATTGTTTCCATTTCAAAGACTTGAGGTGCTTTGGCTTTTTGCCACTGATGATTTCAACATTTAGATCTTAGTGTGTGTGTGTGTGTGTGTGTGTGTGTGTGTGTGTGTGTGTGTGTGTGTGTGTGTGTGCATGCAGCCTGTATGGGTTTGCCCATATGCCATCTATAAGCTAATTAAAGTTTTTAAGCTCTGTTGCTTGTTTGGCACACGGAGCCAAGCCAAGGAAAGGAAGAAGGGCTGCTGCAGCCCCACTGCACCACTCTGATGTGATGTGCCAAGGTGTGTGTGTGTGTGTGTGTTTGTCTATATGAGCAGTCCGAGGTGCGTGCAGATGTGTTGCCATCCTGTCCATCGAACCAAAGGGGAGAGCAATAAGTAAAAGAGGAGGAAAACTTCGGGAGTTGGGAGTGCTGAAAACCCACCAGACAAAAAGTCTTTGCATGCAGGCAGCAAACAAGTGTGCAAGAGAAAGAGAGGACAGGTCGAAAAAAAGTGATATAGAGTAGTGAGAGAGAGGTCCGCAACAAAGCTGTGACACACTGGTGCCTCTTTCCTTTCTCTCCATCATCTGCATCACCTCCCTCTGTCCTCTCGCTTATTCTACCTCTTCCTTGGAGTTTCTCCAGCCCTCCCTACTCCACTCTCCTCCTCTCCCTCACACACACACACACACACAACACACACTGGGGATACCTGAATCAGTGGAAGCCCCGATCAGAATGGTCTGAGTCCTTGAGCCTAACAGGTCTGTGATCAGCTGTCAAGAGAAGGTGAAGCTCAGCTTTGATGGAGGAGAATTTTCAACAGCCTGTGGACGTTTGCCAAAACTGGTGAAGAGAGGGATGCCCCCACGTTACGAGCACAGGGGTGTGAAAGCTACTTCTCATTTCACTTGAAGAAGGTAAAGCTTCAAACTAAGATCTTGTGTCTTTAAGTAAATTGGTGGTAAAATAAGGCGAGGACAAGGATATCCTGTGATATTGTTTCTGCATTCATCATCTTGGAGCTGGATGCTTGCAGCAAACACCACCTTTTACTGGATTATTAATTTTATCGATTTTTCAAATTTTCCACGTTACGCTGACTTTACATGATGCCTCCCAAAAAAGAAAAGTTTTCTCCAGCCATCAACACGAGATTAACAAATTAACCAGTTTCTTCATCAAGACTGAAAGAGATCGGCGCCAACCATCCGAGTATCTAGTTATATGGAACTGCGAGGGACCCGCGGGCCGATGGGTGGCCAGGACCTGAGGGGTCAGGGGTTAGGTTTCGGCATCGCGGCCCCAGGGACCCCGGCCAGTTCGATAATAACAGCAGTGCAGCAGCAGGAATACTCAGCCAGCATCTGGCTCCGCAGGAGAGACAAACTGGAACACGTAAGTTCAGAATGTTATGGAGCTGAGGTCTGAGAGACAGATGGAAAAATGTTTTGCTCTGAGTCGTTTATCTAAAGTATAAATATTCAAGACATGCAAATGTGTTTGTGATGAAATATGAAATCCTTTGAATTAAAGGTATAGGGAAATGTAATTTAATTGATTGGAATAAGCTGTAGTGGTTAAATAGTTTTGTTGTAAAGCAAAGAAAGTGGCTGTTTTGTAAAACGTGTACAAAAAATGATGCATTCATTCATCTGAAACATGAAGAATAAGAAAATTACACTTTTAATATCTGGATAAATTAGCAGAAAACTGGTACAACAATGATTGACAGGTTCTGATAATGATGCCGGGATCATACTGAGTACAACTGGCTGTCAAAAATGGTAATATCTGAATGGACTTTGGTTGTGGTGACTGTGAGGTCTGGACATTATGCATACAGTTTGTTAAATGAAAAATAATGCACGTTGCATCAGGGCTGAGAGCCAGTGTTTGGATTGCAAAATTTTATATTTTGAAATCAGCTGCAATTTTGATGATCATAACTTGCTGGTCCCAGTATTTGGTTACTTGCACTTTGTTTTCCATAAGAGAGAAGTTATAAGGTCCTCAGCAGACTTGCAGCTTGTAGGTAAACACTATCAGCATTCTACAGAGGGCTGCTGCATGGGTGTAGAGATGAAGCGTCGGGGAAACGACTGGAAATAGGTGTGTGTTGAATATTTGATGCTGGAGGGGAACAGAGCCACATCCAGGGAGCTGCTTTCTAAGCGCGTCTGCAAAGGATGATGAATCAGCCCATCCCTCTTCCTGCAGACACACACACACACACACACACACACGGTGATGATAAATGTGGAGTAAGTAGAAGGAGAATGAGGTAAGAGGTGTGACAGTGCTCCAGCCACATTAACTTCTGCTGTCACACGAGTCTCAAGTTCAGCATCAACGTGTTTAACAGTGAATCAGTCACGAGTCTCGGGTTTTGACGTTTTCAATTACCGAACAATAACTGATCACAGAACACAAATCCAATGAACCAGTGAAGTGACTGACAACAACTGAGGGCTTATGACATCGATAAAGTCCATCCATCCATTCTTCCATATATATAGAAAGCATCAACATATGAAACATAATGTGCAGGTGTCTTGGAGCACAGACTATCGCTGACTGATACATTTCAGCTCCTGTGCACTAAGGTCACAGAGGTTGCTTTTCTGAAACTATGTAAGTGCATCTAAGTGGATTCAATGCCCATAAGAATCAGGGTAATGCCTCTATGGTTGTATGTTACATTACCTCTGCTCTGCACTCTGACTAATGACAACTTATGATTTGCACGCTTGGTTTCTGATGTGCATTTGCTCTGTGGTTAATACAGAGTTACAGTTTGTGTCGTATTGGACGCAAAGTGTGTTCGCTGCTTTCAAGATGGAGGAAGATGAGGCAGCAGCTGACGGACGGGCAGACACGGAGACTAACTCTGCATGTGAGATGGTAACTTTAGGGTTTGCCAGCTAAAAGTGGATCCGCTCTTTGCATTTTCAATTTCATGGTGACTGTGCTGATGTATAGACATAAGTCTGTAGTAATACTGGTCAAACTACATAAGGCCCGAGGCTTTTTCTCCTTGAGACCAGCTGGACAAAGAGATTTATTTTATATCTCACCTCAGGTTGTTGGAGACTGAGGCTCGTGATGAGGAAGACTGCAAGAGGGAAGTTAATTACTTCAAACTGAAACAAGAGGGACTCATGCATATACTGTCATTATAATTCACTGTGATGAGCTGAGCTTTAACGCGTGGAGCTTCACAGATAGTTTTAGTTTTTCCTGCTTAGGTGTTGAGATCCACACTGGATATTTCTGCTGCCACTCATCAAGAGAGGGTAGATACAACAATCAAACTTTGGTGAGGATCAAGAAGCAGATCCAGAATTTTTAGTTTCACTTTTCTGTAACATTGGGAGAAAAGAGTGATTTAGAAAATCGGGCAGGTTTAGGGGACTGATGCCTGTTTGGTGCAGATCAAAATAAAATAGGATTTAAATGTGGTTTGATAAGGAAACTGGAATATTCTCCTTCACTCCTGTTGCTTGTTCTCTAGATTTAGATGCAGACATAGATATAGTCAGAAACAGTTCTTTATTTAAGCCAGAGGGTAATTCCACAGTAATGTCAGATTTACAGACATTATCAAATTCACATAAACACTGATGAGTTTCGAGGAAAGTTAACTAAGTTACACATCTGTTCTCCCCTGCTGATCTTCAAAGATTTCCAGTCGTCAATTTAATCGCAACAAATCCCTCTGATAAATGGTGATTACTCCACGAAGAGCGCAGAGTCTCATTAATGCTCCTGTGGGCATTTGCTCCGAGCTGAACAAAGCTCTGTGAGCTGCTCCTCGCTCTCAGTTATCCCGTAAAGACTCTTTGTCTCCAGCACAGATCCAACATGTCTCAGTTAACGCTGGACATGCTGTGGACTTTTGTTCTGCTTTTCTTTATGAACTGACAGATATTTCTCAGCGGGCAACCCTCATGTTAAGATCCGAGCTGCTACTCACTCTCATTGTGTTATCGAGCAGACACGTGATCTGTCACAGAAGAGTGTGATTTGTTAATTGAGTGTGTTTTTATACCAATTAGAGAAGAATTCAGTCTGTGCCAGTGACAGGAAGCAGTAAAATAAAAGACGTTTCAGTGCTTTCACAGGTTACATGGATCTTCAGCAGAAACTCAGACAGGGAGAGAGGTTTCTGTGAAATTGCAGCAGACTGGACGTGGTCTCTGTGGAAGCCTTTGGCCACAAGCTTGCTGTCGTCAGTCATCTACTCACATCATTGTATTGGTAACTATTCAAGTGATGGTTCCGGGGTATTTGGCTTCCTGTTTGACAGTTTGGCTCAAGTTCATCTCCACTTTACTGCAACAGCAACTTAATTTAAAGCTTCTGGCTGTAATGAAAGGTGTCTTCTTTGCTGTGTGTGGTGCCAATGTAGAAGATTTAATCAAATTATTTCCTTTCTGTCCGTCAACTCATGCTGCTCTCCAGTCACTTTAATTTCATCGAATCACCTCCCACTCCAGCCAATTGGACATTCCTCAACATGTCAGACCAGCAGCCCAGTGAAACGGCTGTTGGTGGGTCACATGAGGCCACTGTTTAAAAATGCAATGCAGTGCACACAGTGGGTGTGTACAGTGCAGACTGCATTTGAACCATTTTGATCATATGAGCAGCAGAGGGAGCTATTGCCTTTACTGTACAAACAGAGGAAAGTTGATTGTGTCTCTGTGTGTTCGTTGTGCAGGTGTGTGTTATATGTGCTGTGATAATGACCATGACTGAGCGTCTCTCCAGGGTTTGAAGCATGCTGGACGTCAGCTTCCTGTATGTGAGCTTTTACGCAGACAAACACGCTGGAACCACATGGTCATGGATGGTGAAAATTCTCTCGAAGCCACTCATACTTTTTCATGAGGTGAACTAATTATGCAATTAGCTGAGACTCATTAGACTCAGTGAGTGTGTGTGTGAGTGTCTGTGTGTGTTTCAGAAAGAGAAATTATAACTGAAGTGTACTCGAGTGTCATTGTGGTGTTCTTGTACTGAAGTACTGAACAGGGATTTACCCGTATAGCATAAATATCTTCTCCTCCGCATCTCTAATGAACTCTTCAGCTCAACATGACTTGAAGAGAAGAGAATAATCATTTCCTCATGAAGCTTCTCTGCTAATAAAAGTGTGAGCACACAGTGTAAACAGATGCCGTTTATCAGCTGATGCGTGCTCATCACAGAGGTCTGGAAATGTCTCAGCTCGTATCTCAGTGTGCAGCAGGATGTTGAAGGGTAAAAAAACAACATCCACATGCTGCCTGGCTGTTACACCAGTGTTATCTGACACTGGCCAGAGAGAAGCTGCAGCAGATTGACCTTTCACTAAGCCCACGGCAAACGCAAGAGCTGGAGATGATGCCTGAAGACCGAGAGTGAAACGACCTGAAACACGGAGCAAACTGTCAATTCGCAAAAAGACTCCCCACAATCCTCTCTAACCTCCCAGTTTGTCGGCATGTTTAAGCTGCAAAGATTTCCCATCTCTCCCTTTGCTTGCCACTGCCTCTGCTGCCCTGTATGTAGGTATCGCCTCCCCTCAATCACCCCAGCACCCCCCTTTAGGCTCCAACAGTCCCCATTATATCAATGTAATCTTATCTGGGGACCTACATTCTGCTGCTGCAATAAACATTTCAAAGGTGAGTTGTGTGACTGAACTGTGTTTAATATCCTCTGGTGTTTTGATCCATATCCTGTTCTTTGCTGCTGCTGTAACCCTGCAGTGTCCCCTCTGGGATCAAACCTCAAAGACACACACAGAGAGGATTTTCAGCGGGTTCAGAGGAAATCACAGCAGGTAGAGATGGAGCCAATCACACATTCTGACATCAACCAATTAAGCAACCTCAGAGAAGTGATCAACAGCTTATATGCTGTAGATCCCCGAGAGGCTCTGACTTCAACAAACAGATTGTGTTCTTTAATAATGTGAGACAAGCTTTTCAAAGAGTTGCCAGGGAAAACACTTCATGTCTCGATGATTAAAATCAGGCACATTTGGAGAACTGATATCTATGAGAGGGCGACTGCTCCGCTATTCAACAACTGCCATTCTCGTTTTTAAGTGTTAACTGTTCTGTTAAAGAGAATTACACAGAGTGAGAAAATAAGGATGCCCCGGTCACCTACTGTTGAAATAAACAAGAAGAATACCCCATAATACAGATATGCAGCTCCATCAATTGGAAAGAAAAAACAATCTTAAATGTCACCCCCCGTAGTGATTTGTGAAAGTTGGCTGGGTGAAGTAATTATGTTTGTGTTTGGATTTTTATTGCCAGTGCAGTAAAGCTGGAGGGTGGTGAGCAGCAGGTGGATATATAACAGTTTATACGAGCTTCAACAGTGGAAAACACATTTCCTTCTATATATTCTGTTCTTTCCTCCGCATCATCTCTTTTTTATCTCCCTCTCTCTGGTCTGTGAAGTGTGACAGCACCCTCTGTTGGTTGTACTCTGTCTGCACACAGCTGCAGGGCAGAATGACTTTAAAAGATTTACTATCCCTGCTCTGCATCTGAACAGGAGCTGCACTGCATTTCAATGTGCTGCCAATATTACTATTGCATACTGAAGAGAAAGAGACAACCAGCGAGCATCAATTTATGGTGCATGCGTTTGATGCCAACTCTCTGACTCTGAGATTCACTCCTGGACATTGTGTAGAGCATCTCCTTCTGTACGCACAACCTCCTTTTTCAGTGGCAAAGCTAATCAGGAAATAGGTTGCATTAGTGTGTGTGTGTGTGTGTGTGTGTGTGTGTGTGTGTGTGTGTGTGTGTGTGTGTGTGTGTGTGTGTGTGTGTGTGCACTTTGTAATACTTAGTAACTGTTAAATCAATAAGATCTTGTCATGCACATTTGTTTTATTTCCAACCTGATTCATCTGAACAAATCGTATTAAAATAGAATGGGTGTGTACAATCACACAGAGATTAATTAAACAAGAGGAAAGAGAGGACAGGGCATAGCTCACCGTGATGCACAGTGAGAAGAGAGAGGAGATGGACAGTGAAAAAAAGAAAAGAAGAGGAGCATCTATTTATTCAGTGTCCGTATAGGAGAACAGGGAAATGTGAGCTTTCTATTAGAGGGAGAGGGTGGGGAGATATAGAGGGAGGGAGGGAGAGAGAGTCAGAGGTAGGTGGACGAACACACGATACCATGAGATGAGACGAGGGGAGGAAAGTGAGACAGAGATGAGAGGGGAGGAAAGGAGGGAGGACAAGGAACATCAAGAGCGGAGAGATGATAGAAAAACAAAGATGATTGACAAAGTGTAGGTAGGTAGATAGATAGATAGATAGATAGATAGATAGATAGATAGATAGATAGATAGATAGACAGACAGACAGATAGATAGATAGATAGATAGACAGACAGACAGATAGATAGATAGCAGCATCATGATAAGATTTAGGTGTGTCCTTCTCTGTTAGAGTTTTCATTCATACAACAGCAGGAGAGGCGAGAGGGAGCAGCACTTTCCTTCTTTCTCCATCACACACACACACTCATCTGACACACACACACGTGCATTTACAAACAGCAACACACATTTTCGCTGCGGAGAGCGACGGACTCTCCTCCCCTGAGACTCCTTGTGTTAGAAGCGGAGAGGAAGCGACATATTTTGTAGCTGCAGACGTAGACACACACTCATTACACACACACACACACACACACACACACTCATTACACACACACACACACACAGAAAAGCACATGTGTTTCATAGTGGACTGGAAACTGAGGGATGCATCATGAAGGTAAGCTCTCCCCTGTAAATTGTATGTGTGTGTGTGTGTCTGAGGCATGTTCTATCTATCAATCTATCTATCTATCCATTTATCTATCTATCTATCTATCTATCTATCTATCTATCTATCTATCTATCTATCTATCTATCTATCTATCTATCTATCTATCTATCTATCTATCCATCTATCTCTTACCTATAGTTCAACCTGTGCTCTGTAAATGAGAGAGTGATAATGTTTCTGAGTGGAAGTGTCAGGTGTTCAGTCTGTTCTCTGTTTCACACTCAGCTGGTGAGAGTGGGTGTGTGTGTGTGTGTGTGTGTGTGTGTGTGTGTGTGTGTGTGTGTGCGTGTGTGTGTGTGTGTGTGTGCAGGGAGTGAGTCTTGAGGACATCTGTGTTTGTAGCGTTCTTTTGAGCTTTGATACTAAAAAGCAGATTTATACATCTGATGCAAGCAACTCAGAATTATTTCAATGTACCGTGTGTAACACATGTTTTTGTCAATGAGTACTTAGTGATGCGAACTCATCAAGACGTCCATGCATCTGGAACAATGTGGGGATATTGACTTGTTCAGTGGTGCTGTGACTTCTCTGCATCTGTTTATCATGTTAAGGATTGCAGGTCACCAACCCTGATGTATAACACTATATAAACTACATTTGAATGCATGTTGATGATGATGTATATGGTAAGATTGGTCGAATGTATTTTAGCTGAACCACTGTGGTATCAAGTATCAGCTCCTCTCATGAACACGAGGAGACAATCACCCTCTTGGAAGAAGTGCATGGTTAAACTTGTTTGGTGCATAGTTTGCTTACATGGATGTTTACAAGCTTAAACATTGGCAGCAGCTGAAACTGTAGTTTAACATATATTATTTATTTATATACGATTGTAATTTCTGCATCATTTATTAGGGAAAATGCTAATGCATGGCTCATGAAAACCTCTTTAACTGATGCAAGTGCATTTCTCTATGGAGGATTTGAAAACATATTATAGCTAAGATATGATCTTATTGCAATCATAGTGGAAGATGTCATATAATCTGTGTACCAGAGACATTTTTCAGCTGTTAAATGTCTCACTCAGAAACTTGATCTAGTTTAATAAATCCTGATCATAAATGTAAGATCCTTTATGATCTATATACATTTACTGTTTCTATTAGTTTTTATAGTGATTAAGAATGGAAATGACTAACAGCCAGTAAAAAAAATCATACTTTAATGGTTGGGCCATTAAATTAATCTTGCCCAGTCTTAAAACTACATTTAGAAACATACATAAATAATCATTGACTTTACTGGAGGCTGGCTGCAGCATGTGTCATAAACCACGCCTCCTCCATGTTGGCAGATGGGACATGGACCAAACTAAACTTTTTCAGTAAGTTTGTTTTTATCACTTCTTTGATAAAAAATAGGCTGAAAAGTCTTGATGGATGTATCCAGAACATCCAGCTTCATTTTCGAAAGCATCGTCCAGCTTCACTTCCTGTCTGTGGTGCCACTTTGCATGACTAATACAGGAGCATGTTTCCTCTTAAGAGAAATCAAAGAATGCGGGAAGGGGACAGACTCAGCTCGCCCCTGTCGTCTCACTGTAGACTGCCTGGCTCTCATTGGCTCCTTAGGAGTGATAAGTGCACTATACATGACTCAGACCCATTATCAGGCAGCAAGTATTACTGTAGTAGTCAGATCATTATAAGGCTAGAAAAGCTGAAGACCTTTACATTCTGCTTTCCTCTTTACCGTGACTCCTTCTTTCTTCAATTCTTCCTCCCCATCTCTGTCCCTCTCTGTCTCCTGCTGCCGTCAGTCGTTCAGCATGGGTGCACAGATCACTGCCGCAGAAGTGAGCTGCTGGGCCAAAAACAGGCCAACGTCCAAGTCTGACCTACTACTCTTAGACGGTCTCTCTGTGGAGAGGAGGGCAGAGAGTGATGGGATTTGAGGAAGATGGGAAATGGGGAAGATGGAAGAGAAGAGAGTAGAAGAAATAGATTGAAGACTGACAGAAAATAGATGGTGTGGCAAATGTATAAAAGTCTTGTGTATCTTGTGTGTAATTCTGCTCACATTCAGATTGCGCCGTACACACACACACACACACAAAACACACACACACACACACACACAGACCCAGAAGCCATCCGAGTGTGCCGGCAGAGAGGAGAGCCTGAAAACACCTGAAACTGTATCCATGGCAACCAAACTACTGGCGGCCGAATGTTAAACAATGGGACAGTTCTAGAGTTGGTGATATTTTTTCAAAGACATCTTCTTCCTGACCAGACATCACGTTCTGAAGAGCCTTGTTGGGATAATTTGAAGTTCAGGATTAAACAGGTGGTGGAGCCAGCCGATAAACTGCCCTCTAATAATGAAAACCTGATAATATTATATACATGTATAATACATGCTTCCTGTTCCAGATAATGCCTCCGTGCAATGTGGACATCTGTGAATATAAGCACTGGACTGTTTTTCCACGATATCACAAAGCAAAATATCGTCATCAGCCAGCTTCACATTTGCCAGTTTTATTTTAATGCATGCAGGTTCACATTGGATGCAAATTAAACTTGCTCCAAATTATTTTATTTCATTATACTGTGACAAAGGATTAGAGGTTTGTGCAGCAGCATTATGAGAGCCTATAGTGTCATGAGGTAATGAACTTATAGAACGAAGCTGCTGTCTTAGCCGTTACGCTCACATACGTCCAATGTTTGATATTCTGTCATGAAATATTTCAGCAGTGTGAACAGCTTTGATTTATTTGTTCTGTCGCCTGAATGAAGTTGTAGATAATAAGCTAAATATGCAGACACAGAACTTAATGCTGGTGCCTGTGCTTTTTAAGCAAGGACATGAAAAGCATGAAAATGTTCATGAAAAGATCTATCACCTATTGAAACAACCACCATGTTAAGATAGAGTGCGGTTAGGTTTCAGGCAATTACACACACACACACACACGTTTCTAGCTTGGGGAAGGACACGTTATCAGTCATCTATGAGCTAATAATGTTTAAGCAGCCAAAACAAACAACACCTCTCAGAACATAACAAGATCTCAGCAGAGAACACAGTCTTATTTATCAAAGCATCAATAATGGATGGACGTGAGGAGAGGAGAGGATGTGGACTTTTAATTGGTCAGAAATAAATATGATTCACCCGATTCGTATTTAAATTACGTGAATGATCACTTTTCATATATAATGTCATGTATAGATTTCTACTGGCTACACATTTTATTGATATGCATGAACTTAGTTTTGACACAAGAGTGAGAGGGATTCAGTTTCACTCCAGTAATAATGCATGAGTATAATTTTATAGTTTTATTGTTGTCATCTAAATGACAAATGGCTTCATTGTAGAACTTGTGATGTGGATTTCTTGCAGCTGTAAATTCTGCAACTTCTTGAAGTCTGGGATGTGTGAATCTTTGTCCTTGATGTTCTGTGTGCAGGCAGAGCACAGGCTCGTCCATCATGTTAATGTCTTAGTGCACAACACAAGTACACTAATCATCTCCTGCTTCACTCTGCGATTCTCATTAACTGTGCAATAAACAGCTATGTTCATTTCATTTAAATTAACACTGGGGGATACAATGTGCGCAGAGATTATTAGTTTCACAAAAAGACAGAGGCCACGTTAGACTTCAGAGACTCGAAAAGTGACCTTGTCTTTGTCTCCCAGGGGCAGAACAATTTTATGTGCCGCTAAAAAATGTAACACATACTTTTTAATGGCCACATCTGGACGGGGCTCGGCAGGACTGCAGACAATGTGCAGAAATGTCTTTATGTGGGTGTGTTATTGTCACTGCAGAAACCTCTAGATTCAGGGATTTTTAAAAGTTAGCTCCCTGTCCCTCTGCTCTGCTGCTAAACTTCTCAGTGTGCCTGCTCATTACATCAGCAGCCATGGGAGGAAGGCCAGAGACACAGAACGCTGACAGGTGTTCAGGGCCATGCACACATAAAAATCCCATCATGCTCTCTGCTCAAGGTAAATAATACAGAGTCTTCAGCATTTATGGAGTCATGCCAACTGCTATGTACTAAAGCAGCAGCATTGTGAGCTACATGCCAACACGCTTACATGTTAATTGTACATTTAAAACTTTGATTGCAAAGCTACAAGTGTGGGAAAAACTTGAATTCTGACCTGATGATGTTGTTGGATGAAAAGTTAATGTTCAACCATCATCATGATGCAGTATTAGGGACATATGATAAAAGAGAAAGGTTTAATATTATGAGAATATAGTCGTAATAATAATGTGTGGTTTTTGCACATTAAAATAAAACATTTCAAACATATGCCCACTTGCATTTCATGGATGTAAGGCAGAGGGGAAAGGTACACATGTGCACAGACAGAATAAAACTGCTGGAACTGCTGTGAGTTCTACTTTGCAGAAAGTGGTTGGGACTACAAGTTTCTGAAAAAGGTCGTAGTGAAGAGTTGTTGCTCAGCTGTATTTTAGCTGCACTGCAGATATTGTGCCCAATGGATCTGCTCCTGGAGAGCACTTCATCTCTCTGTCCCCAAGGTGAGAACTTTATTCAGCTAACTAACGCTGACTTTGAAGCAGGGGAAAATAAAGACAAAGACATCTGGTCCTGAATTAAGTTTAATCAACTGATTTGAACTTGGTATAAGCTCGTTTTAATTTCTGTTTAGAAAGTTCTTGCACAGAAATCTGCCTCATCAAGTTCCACAATCAAAACACTTTAAAATAAACAAGGGGAGACACAGCTGAGTCTTTATTGACGATTGATTCGTGAAAGGCTTCCTCTCTCACACTCTGTTTTTCTTTGTTCTCTGCCATCGTGCTAATTTAGCAGAGCCCTGTAGCTTGTCAAGGGATCAAGCCCAAGCAGCTCTACTGGCAGCGCTTTAATGAAACGCCTTTGGCTCCCAAAGAGTGTGTGCATGTGTGTGAGTGCACGCAAGTGTGTGTCTGTATACACTTGCTGAGCCAGTGTAATTGAACATCCTGCTGATTCCATAACACAGCAAATGCACAAGTGGTGGAGTGAAGCTGGTAGTGTCGTGAACAGTGGCAATAGTATACAGTCGCTATAATAGATGTGCAGAAGAGAAGAGAGCGGTGGCAGGAAACACCACTGGATGGTCCGAAGTGTGGAGGAAAATGCTTGGGTCTGCAAAAACATCTTGTTTTTTAGTAAGACGAGAAGACTGTGGTAGATATAGTACTGTATTCAACACAAAGTGTTTGTGCCAAGCAGAATGACATAGTCAATCTGCAGAATCTAAAAAAATCTCTCAACACAACACATTCAGTACTGCTGTGTGCGCTCACATGCTTTTAGAATGGACGGAGTATAAAGGTTGGAAAGGGTTGACTGGATGGTTGGACAGGGGGCTGATTAGGTGGGATAACGGAGGGCTCAGGTCCCATTATGGTCAGCAGGGCGCTCGTGTCATTTTAATGGGACTGTAGTTGACATATTGATTGTGAGAACCCAGCCAGGATCAATGGAAGTGAGGGAGACATGAAGAGAGGGAAAGAGAGGAATAACGTGCATGACAGTGACTGACATTCAGTGGTAATGGCTGCAACGGGGATAGCGATGACATTTTATCAACAGTATGTACCGCAGGAATATTAAAGGGCAACGTTATGAAAGATACAAATGGTTTTTCATGCAGACATCTTCAGGTCTTAGGTACAAAAACCAACATGAAGTAACACAGAACTTCTACATCAGCCTTTAAATGAATGTACAAGACTTTCAACGTTGAAGACATTCAAACTCGGTGGCTCTGGTCTGCAAAAAGCCTTTTGTACAGCGTAAGGTGAGAAAAACATTGAAAGAGTTTTCAGACGATTTTCTCCTCAACTATTCCCAGTGGTGCTGCAGATAGCTTTAGTATCTCGACTGGAGGTGGAGCTGAGTGCACATTTTAAAAAGCAGCAGGGGCAGTGTAATGGATACCTGGCTCACAGTGGAACTGGTGCCACACAAGAGATGGGTGCAACTCCATATTTACCCTACAGGCACCAGATTGGTATTGATCTTCTGTTCTTCCTAAACAGTTTATTTCCAAATATGTGATTACTTTAAAAGCCAATAGAGTAATACAACATTCTGTAACAGTAGAGCACATCCCTCCACCAAGGCTGAATACTCCTATTAAATGTAATTAAGGTTTAAAGCTAGGTCAATAAAACAATGCTAATCATGAAATCATAATCAACATTGAGAAAAAATGATTTGGTTGATAAAAAGACAAAGAAAATGAAAACTCTATGAAACATATTTAGATCTGGATTTTTATTTGGATCTACGCTCTTAGATATCAGTCACCTCATTTCTTTTCACAATATCCATGAATTATTCTCTGGGAAACTGGTGAAAATGCAAAACATCTTGCAATGTTTAAGAAATTGATTAAAAATATGAGAAGGGGGAGTCAAGAGTCAAAGAAAGTTGCCTTCTATGTGTGTAAACAGTACTGGAGGGCAGCAGACAGGTTTGAGGCATCTGGTGGGAGGAACGAGGACATAAATAACAGGCTGAAGTAGAGTCAGAAGAGTAAGAGGATGTTTACAAAATCCAGAGGTCAAATAAATATTTTTGCAATTGGCACTGTGCAAGCACTAAGATCTTTCAATAAATATACAGGAAGCACATCAGCAACATGTCAGAGTTCTAGCTTCCTGTCCTGGTGTCATCTCTGCCACTTGAACTTCTGCAAGAGCTGATGTGCCAGCTCATCACTGGCACCAGCATCCCCAGTGACACAGAAAGCTGACAGACTGTCAGGGTCCTGCACACAGTGTAACTCCTGTCATACACTCTGTTTAAAAAAAGTGTCAAGCAAAAGCAAGTGAGCGTCAGAGCAGGGCAAAGTGTTGAGCAATGAATTATAGACAAGTGCCAAATGTCTCCTCATCAGGGTAACAGATTAAGAAGCTACAGACATGCTAACTGCTCTGTGAGGCTGCACTGAAGCACCACGATGCTTTGAGTTAAACGTCTCACAGCCTTATTATCATCAGAGAGGGAAGGATGAACAACCAGCTCCCGAAATGTTCACACAGTTGAACCATCAACTCTTCAATACTGTTTCAAAAAAAACTTTAAAGCTTTATTGCAGGACTGTTGTATTTCATGGGATTAGATTTAGCTAAGCGTTCCAAATAACAGTCCTTTCACATCAACACAATACAGCCCATAGTAATGTTGTAAGATTGACTTGCCTCCACCAAGTCAAAAAAGTGACAGCACATAAATTGAACCCTGCCAGGCTGAAAATCTTTCGTCTTGCAGGAATTAAGAATCAATACAAGTCGAGTTTCAGACCTCGAGTTCTGTCTGCAACTTTAAATTCGCCATCTTGTCAAGCTTTGAGCTTTTCTTCATGAATCACTCTCACCATTTCTCTGCCTACCTCATACGCTGTCTCACACAAAAACACTTAAACCATTTAAGGAGCGTAGATCATCCTTTTGCAGGTCAGCTTCAAGGCCAGCGCTGGCATTTGTCTTCAGAGGTGGATACTGACCTTTCTCAATTAGGTCTGTTACTGAAAAGGTCAGGGAAAAGGTCAAACCAAAGAGAGGGACAGACTGCACCTTGCAGGCCTTCGGAGGATGATGCATCTCTCACAGTCTTCGGTGTTTGAATGTTTTGGTCATAGTTTTTGTCTTGAACTTTTCTCTGTATTGCTTTGTATTCATGAAAGTCAACTAATATCTGATAGATTTTGTGATTTACACCATCAGTGTCAATTACTGTAGATTTAGATTATTGTAAGACACATGAACATAAACGTCCCCTGTAAGTAGGCCATCACGGAGTTTCTGAATCACTTATCACAGCCATTGAGTACTCATTTATCAGTCCTGATTGGATGGGAAATACAAGTGTCACCGTCCTTTCAGGGGTCGTAGAAGCCAATCAGTTTGTGTTCTCTAGATAGAAAAGTCCATCAGTCACCATCGTTGTTGTTGTGTCTGTCCGTCTTTCAGACATCGTTAACTTTCTGTCAGCCAGGATACATTCTGCGACCACTGCGCTGCAATTGAAATCATAAATTCTGGTTTTCATTGCTACACACATGAGATACACAGCCCCTGTAATTGTCAAAACAAGACATAGAGGATTAGACTGGATGATGGATCATCTCATCCTGCCTCTGAACCATCTCATGTGGTAGCCTTCATTGACAACAAGCCTGAAGTGGCAAATGGGGAATAGATCATGGGATGAAGAGTGCAGAAATGAACAGACTGAGAGGCGGGAGCACAGTTCCCTGATGAGCAGCGATAGATAGGTTTTCTTCCTCAGAGTGTAGGTGTGAGGGTGCATGACTGTCAGAGTAAATCTGGGAGAGATTGGAGCTGCTGGGTCTGTTTTGCTCTGACTCCAACTCGTCCCCTTGAGAAGTGATGGATGGCTCTGCCTGCAGCTTCTACAGGTGAATAAAGTCTTTAATTGACAAAGACGTAATTCAGTTTAGAATCTCTTTATAGCCTCGGAGTAACAAGAATATTAGTCACATATATTAAATCAAGGGAGACAAATATACAGCGTGAAATATTACACTGTCAACTCAAAGAAACAGGATAAGCAGGATCAGATTGTACGCCTGTATGTGTGAAGATGTGCTATAGAATCGCCCGACTCGCCCGTGATTGTTTAACTATTAAACCTGCAACCTCACTGGTTCGGTGAACTTCAATGACTGTATATAAGATGGACGACATTACAGTTCCCCAAAAATGTGTCCTGGAGGCCGGCTGCAGAGTGGGTCACAAACCTTGCCCCCTGTGCTGTGGGACAGGACACTGCTTCCACGCCCTACACCTGCAGCCATTGGATGGTGCTAGCTTTTGCATCACACAATATCAGTGCTTCAATGCATACAATGCTTTATTGTCTCTTTTACCCTATATGGGATGATAATATACTGTTCGATGCTATAGAAATAGGGTGAGAAATCATAACCAGATACTGTATGTTGGCTCCTTCAGTATTCTCAACCCTGCCGTGTGAGTCTACCTGTCTTAAAGATAAATGGTGTGCCAGCTTTATTGATTTGCACTGGTGGTTTTATGTGGATTTAGACCGAAAATGAAAAAGACGAAGAAGTTGGCGTCAAGCCGAGCACTGTTTCTGTGTTTATGGATAGACAGGCAGAAAAAGTGCAGAAAGGTCTAAGTTTATGCTGATCTTTATACAAGGGGAAAAAAATAATCCTTGAGAAATCCCATCATCCATTTTTATGCCTTGTAGGCAGCAGGCCATCCGGACCCTTGGGTGCATCAGGGCTGTTAATCACATCTGAGCTCGCAAGATCAGAAAACATAAAAAATCCTGTGACACAGTGTATAATTAACATAAATCAAAACAGAGCAATAAGAAGGGATGTGGATCATAACACACTCAGATGCCTCCATACAGGGCATGAGAGTCACTGGATGGTTTCATGAATCTGAACATGTTACATCCTTTGTGGACATGTATGTTAAAGAGTTTTCCAGCAGCATCTAAGTTTCAAATGAGGAAACAGCTCACAGTCTCCTGGCTGTAGCTTCTCAGTGCACAGACATTAGGGTGGTATTGATCGTCTCACCCAACTCTCAGCACAAAGACAATGAGAATTCATCCCAACATGTCTGGCTACGTCCACACAAACACATTTTCATTGTTGTCGTGTCCAGAGTCAGGTGAGGACACAAATGCAGGACAGGGAACAGCAATTTCAAAAAGTAAAGGATTTCTACCAAAGATAAGAGAGAACTGTCAGTAAAAGTAAGTGTTACCAACAAAAAGCCGTTTTAGTTTTAGATTCTTTTTGAATGTGACATTAAATGCGTTCAGTTTTATCCTCTGATTCACTTTTTAAGTATGATAAATATCACTTTCCTTGTCAACATGAAATAACCATTCATGGTGCCACACACATTTATATCTATACAAGCAGGTTATAGATGGATTTAGATGTTGGTTAAAGGGATTATGGCTGCGCAGGCTTCTAGTAACAGCTCCTGTTCGACAGTCATCAACACAACTGAGAGCAGATCCATAAATGCACAAGACTTGACAGCGCGCTCAAAGAGATTGATAGTGGAAAATCTTCAAAGACATGTAGCTCCGGGCTTCCTGCCATAACAAAGCAGGCACCAAGAATCTGGTCATCCATTCCTTTCTTTTATTTGACTCGTGGCGTCAAACTGAGATGATCAGTACTTTTTCAAATTAACCAGAGATGGAAAAAGGGCCCTCGGCCAACCAGCTATTGTGCTCTGTAATTCAAAATCAACTGGGTTTGCTTTCAAGACATTTTCTTCTCATTCACACACTTCGTCCTCAGTTGTTCCTTCCACTAAACCCTCTACAGGCCATTTGGCTTTTGTCTTATTGGCCCAGATGACTGATAATCATCATAAACAGTGCTCTCTTTCTCTGTAATGGAGAGCTCTATCGTGATGAAGCCACGTCTTTATAAAGCTGCTGTGATTGTCCTTGAGTAAGGCCAGAGTTGTTTGACTCAACCGGATGGTAGAGCACTTGGAAGCCCTGGGTTCACTCAGGAGACCCTGATCAGAGATTGTGCTGTTTCTCTGGAGAGAAGCCCAGTGTCAGTTTCCATACGGCAGGAGAAGGTAATGGCACAAAGGTGAATGACAACACAGATGTAGCAGCACACTGTCATTTCTTATTATTTCTAAAGGTCAAAGTAGTTACCTCTGCCAAGGAGGTTTGGCTCTAGAAAAGCACAAAGGGAGAATTATCAGACTGAAAGGGTCCAAACACATTGACAGAGTTACCCATGCAAAACATATTTAAGTCAAATACACAGAAGATGGTTCATTGCTGTGAAATAACACCAAACAAACTGCTGGGGTTGCTACGACTGTCACAACGTCCAGTAGCCTGTGAACTGCTCATGCAAATCAGTTTGTGTTGTATCATTGGCATGAAATTGACCAAAGAACCTTTTGTGCAGTCTGTGTTTATTTACCCTAAACGGACTGTGGACTGTTTCCAGAATTACTCCTTTTTTCCCTTTATTGTGCACTACATCACTACACTACCCTGAAAAGCTTCACAGTGGAATAAAACACTATTTTACATGTTATGTACCATAACAGAATTAGTAAACCTGCAAAATGTCTGCAAGAGTTGGGTCAGCTGATGCAGCTCATGACAACATTTCCTACAGTGCATCAATGTCCCTTGTCTATCTGCGTCACTTTTATGCACACTCAGGTTTTCAAAAGAAATATGATTGATGTGTTTTCCGCTCTCAGCAGCTCAGTCTTTCATTTTGACCCCTACATCTCGTACATATGCAAACATTTTGGCCGTGCAAGCACTGAAGTTAACATCCCTTCAACCTCCTTCATTTTGATGAATTTCCCTGGGACCACTCCGTCCCGACAGCCTGGAGTAAAGCCTCAGGTTCACCTTGATCACAGCCAGTAAAAAAGAATTATGACACTTGTGACACCAGATGAAAAAGATGAGTCTCCTCTATCCCGTCTTTGTCTAAATCAACACAGGCACCTTTGAATCACAACATCTAATTATACATCTGTGTCAGGACAGCGTCTCTTCATGTAGAGGCCACTGTAGTGCAGACAGACAGGGCTATATTGTGGAAAGAAGACATTTTTTGTAGCCATAAACTTGGCTTATAGGATCAAACCGTTCACTAAATCTCTCCACAAAAGTGATTACTGGAATATACCTCAGGCAGGAGAAGCAAGTGTGTTACTTTAACGGGGATCAGACGAGGTCACACAGTAGACTTATGTGTGATGTGGGGTCGTCGCACAAAGTACTTTGAAGCTGGGAGCTGGATTTAACACTTTCATTTAATGTACTGCAGCAGGAGAAAACACATTTTGGCAGCAGGGGGCAAACAGGTTGAGCTGATGTATTGACTCTTACACTTGAAGAACATACTTATAAGTTTTTTTATAGAAGCTTTTTTCAGGCTGCAGTCAAGGAGCTGCATGACGGCACTTCCATCTAAACCTCAGCATTCAACAGTAGTGATGTAGTTAAAATTGCAAGGTTCCCAAGAGGGCAGCAGACGTGGCGATAACATGATAATGAAGAGGCAAGGTAGCTGTTTGTTCCTGTGTGTGAAGTTTTTTAACAACTTGCACAGTCTCTCCTCAAAAAGTTCCGCAATAAGTTGGGATTGTAAACTAAACCAAACTATTTGCTACACTGCCCCCCCATGGATTCAGGTGGTAACGCTCTGCTTAGTCTGTTTCTTCAGAAGACGTACACAAATTCAGACAAAAAATGAATGTGGAGTACAGACAGAGGGCTCTGTCCTTCTCTGTACATGTATCTAATCCATAAATGAGCCTTTAGATGACAGTCTGCTGGCTATACAGGATTATTTTCCATGCGAGTCACAGAAGAGCCAGTAAACGTGTAATGATGGTCATAAGTTTATAAACTATATCTCCACACAACACTGAGAGAGAGAGCAGCCAGACAGTTTACTGGAAATTACGCTCATCCAAACACACTCACGAAGAAAGTTGCCTCCTCAGCAGTGATACAACATGACAGCACCCTGTCTGATATATCTGCTCTGTTACTGTCACTCATTCTGCACTCAAGCATTTCAAAGCTACTGGAGATAAACACATCACATGCAAGGACACAAACACGATAAGATAACTGACGAGTTGTATGTGTGTATAGATGTAAATGCTGGAACCTCACAGCAGCTGTTATTTTATCTTTATTAAACATCCACTTCATTGCAACGACACCCTCGTGCAGAATGCACAAGCTTCATAGCAGTGACTTGGTTTAGATTTACCGTATTTGTGTAAGATAAATGTGTGTGTGGTTGTCTATAAATAAGGCATTGTTCTTTGATCCGGAGGGACTCACACTATGGCAGGTGAATGTTTTTCTGAAACAAAAGGAGGTTGTGGTTGTGCTGCAAATATATGTTTCTTCTGTGTTTGCCTCAGTGTCCACACAAGTAGTTTCAGGGAAGATGTTTTTTAAAGAGGCATCACACTCTTACTTTCACCCATGATTTTAAATCCAGCGTTTGAATATTCAGTCTGACAATGTAGTGAAAACATGTTGTAGACCAGGAGCTCTTTATAGGTCATTCATCTCCTGTGCAGTAGTACTGGCTGCTATAACTCAGTGTTATCATCAATCAATCCTGACCTGATCAGTGTTGGGTTGCACTCTCTCTCTTCCTCCTCCTCTTCTTCCTCCTCCTCCTTGTTTCTCTCCTCGTCTCCATAAACATCTACATTCAAACCCCACTGAAAACGAGACTCCAGCCTTCAGCAAAACTCATCCTGTCACCAGGCTTGTGGTGATCTTGTGCTCCACCCATCCTCCTTGCATCTGCACAACATGTGCATCGCTCCGAGTGCTCATTAGAAAAAATTAGAGCTGTTTTTGATAAATTGCCCAGATTCCTGTTGTGCTGTTGGTGTGGGGTAAACATCTCCCCCCCTCTGAGCAGCATGGCTCCTTGTTCACACCATGCATGGACAATGAGGAAACACTCATTAAAGGATAATTGGGCCCCTGATATGTTTCTGTAGGTGGAGTGGCTATATGACTTCAAGTTGATGACCTGATTCATCATTTTAATATTTTTCTCCGGTATTTGATGTTGATAAAGTAGCACAAAAAGAGAATGACACTTATTTGAGAGTAAACCTCAGCCAAGGTCCATCAGTTCCCTTAAACCAAAATCTTTTGCCTCTTGACAGGCTGTACATGTCCGTTAGTGATTACTGAAAACATGTGAAAAGAATGGGAACTATTTAGAACTGATTTGTGAAGTTTGGCCATTTTTCAGTGTTCTGAGACGGAGACGTCATCATAAATGTTATCACTTTTTGTATTTTGCCATTCATCAAAACCTCATGTTCGTTTGGATGTAATTCCAAAACTATTGAAGATAAATACTGTATGATACCAATATTGATTCCCTGCTTATCCAGATCCCTGCATCCTTCCTACGGGTTTTGTGGAAATAGACAAGCAAACATACGGACTGGGGTGAAAACACAACCTCATTGGTGAAAACAATAACAGGAAAAAAGGACAATCACCACATCACCTGTCTGTTCTCAAACTCCACAGAGCCGATAGTTTTCTACATCACTTGAAGAGCAGCTAAATATGTCGTTCATTCAAGACAAAGCAGAGAGCAGATTTAAAATAACTGAGAAGGTTGGCCGAGAGAAAAGCAGACAATCTTAGTTTAAAACATCAGCCTCTGATCTGAGGATATAAATATCCACCCACTCTGGCCTCAGTCTGAGAAACAGTAACAGTGAGTGTGTGAGTGTGAGTGTGTGTGTGTGTGTGTGAATCTGGCACTGTGCCATCCACCTTACACACCATTTTTAGATGGACTCTGGAGGGATTTTTAAAACAGTCGACGACGAGTTTCTCTGAATCTCGAAATCTTTTTTTGCAAGTCACTCAAGGCTATGTTTGCTTGTTGGAACGTCGGATGTAATTAACTGGAACTGTAAACAGCCAAACGTTTTCTTAAAAGCGCTGACATGGGAAAAATATGCACAAATGTTTGCTTAGAAAATGAGTCAGACTGGATTCACAGTTTTAGAGTTATTGATTTAGAGATTGTACCATTGACCAGGCTAATGGATGGGACATGGACCAAACTAAAAAGTCGAGTTTCTCTCAAAGATGGTTTCTCTTATTTTTGTTCTTATCACAGTAATATATGTTCAAGTGTTAGTTTTTGTGATAAGTTTGGTTTTAATTTATTATTTGATTCTATAAAAACTGTGACCACTGAGACTGACTCATGATTGGTGTGTCGGAGGCTCAACAGCTCGATCACTAGAGAGCTGGAGATGGAAACATCTGTAGTTTTAGCTTCTTTCGTATAACAGGAGGAAGTGGAGATGCACCATCTTTATTTACAGGTAGCAGTCTTTCACAATCAGCCACCACATACATGAATTGTTTAAAGGGTGAGTTCACCCAAACTACAGACATTAAACAGATTCTTAATAATATGCATCGTGTTTTTCCAGGATTCCTCGGTAGACTAGATGTAAAGATGTATGTTTGTGGAGCTCACTGCACTAACAAACCCTGGTATAGCTTTTACTTTACTCTTCTATTTATTTGTGGCCATACTATGACTCCATTTAAACCGAGTATTTCTAAGCAGTTACTGTGAGGCAGACTCCTTCCTGTAATCGAAGGTGTATTGATCCAAAACTGTTGCTCCAGTGTCAGGTAACATCATCCCTAGTGCACACTTTGAATCTGACCTCTTCATGCATCTTCCATTATGCTCATTCACATCTGGCCAGATGTGAATGAAGCACAAAAACTGGAAATATGAGAAGCTCACAGTGCTCGAGTCTCCCACAGTTAAAACCTTTATCTTGCTTCTATTCCGGTACGTCAGGCATAAGGTGCGGCAGATGACTGACAGTTTTGATTTAACCTGTGTTTGCTGAGGATGCTTTTGTTCACTGCCCGGGGTTCTTTAACAGTAGAGGAGGCAGAGATCATTTTTCCAGTCAAGTCTGTGGATGCGAGCCAAGGTTAAAGTGAATGAACTGCTGACCATATGCCGTATGGTCAGCAACCTTCATACTGCTGAGAGTGTAAGACCTGGTATGGACTGAATGGTAGATTAACACATCCATTTTAGTAGCTATACCAGCAGCAAACTAATATAACCAAAGCTTTAGTGTTTGTGTGGCTCACTGAGGTCGATGGTGTGTGAAGTGGTAATATTCTCTCAGGATAAGTCGAGTCGAGCTGACTGTGCTAATGATCCGCTGCGTTCAAGGATAATTAGTTTTAGCTCTTCTGGTGCCGTTCAGAGGGATCAGGATGCATTTGTTATTGTTTCACAAATAGCTGGGGCGTTTCCCATTAGCTGGGTCACATCTCCGGTACATCAGCAGCTCACTATATTGAAAACATGAGTGAGGACTGGACACCCTGGGACTGCAGCAGATACTCTAACTTACTTATTGTGTTATAGACTTTAAGTCTTAGATTTGATTCAAGACTTGAATGTAATGAAGTTAAACAGTGTAATTCTCATAGAAGATGCATTAGTTACCTTTTAAAAATAGAAACGAGAGGTTGCTGCCTACAATATGCTCATACAGCATGACTCATGGTTTTATGGTTATGTTTGGTGAAGTTTAGACAAAGATGATGAGCTGATGTTGCACGTTAGACAGTGAAAGAAGGTGAGATAACTTGAACCCGATGAAGGCACCGGTGTTAAAAGCCTTTAGGGTGTTATGGTAACGGAGAAGATGCCAAATAATAGTTCTGCTGGTTGAGGAATCCTTCAACTGGCACCATTTCATAACCTTCATGTTCTGGGAATCACATATATTTACATGTGGTAAATTCAAACATGCAAAACTAAAAGTTTGATTGCATTCTGATTTATCTGCTCTATTCATGTGCTTGTTGTTTCCTGAGGGCATATTTGTTTTCATGGGAAGACACACTGCTACAGAGAGCTTAGCACACTTCTCTGCTGTCTTTTACAAATCCCAGAGGAAATATTGTCAAGAAGCACTAACACTTTCCCACCTTCTGTCAATGAGAATAGATCAGGCAATTTCGCAGCCGGAGTAATTATTTTGGCTGATGAGTGTCTGTTTTTTCTTTCACACATGAGCCAAGATCACATGCTGGTAGAACGACCTGTGAGGAGTGCAGAGCAATTCTAAAACCAAACAATGCTGTCATTGTTATTTTATAGCTGAAGCTGCAGAACATTGAATTTTGTGCACACAGCAACATATAGAAACAAAAAGAATAATTACAATAGCCACCTGCTGTGAAAACGAATTAATATTTAACTTTTAAACTAAGCCGTGTTCACACACATGGGATCAATTATAAAATACATCAATTAATTTGTTTAATTAATAAACTGTTAATTATTTAAATAATTATTTAAAAATCTTATTTTAATATTTTAACCATAACTTTTAAAACAAACACGGTTCTATTTTAACATAGTTATATTTATTTATTAATTTCTTCTTTCTAATGTGTTTCCATTCCAATGTAAAACACTTTGAATTGCCTAGTCTTTATAAATAACCTCATCTTCTCCTTCTTCTCATTGCTGTTGTGTTCTTTATATGAAAGCATGAACTTGCAAGGTCATATGTGGACCTTTCATATGTTTGCATTGAATTCCCATCTGTATCATGTTATAACCTGCTGAGCTGTGCATTAATCAGAGGACAGGTCAACTAGAGAGCATGCGGCGAGCTAATGGGAGCCAAGGTTGGGGCACTTTGGCCATGTTTTTACAGTATAGTGTTGAAGAGTAGAAAATAAACCGCGGAAATCAATGTTGCCCTGCCTCTCTTTCTTGCAGTCTCAGCAGAAGTGCATCGTGATCTTTGCCTTGTTGTGCTGCTTCGCTGTGCTGGTGGCGCTGATTTTCTCAGCCGTGGACGTTTGGGGCGAAGACGAAGACGGGATCACAGAGGAGAACTGCAGCAAGAACTGCAGGTGAGACATGCAGAACCACAAATTTACAATTCGTGGCCTTTATGTGAGACTTTTGTGAACAGTCGGGTTTGAAGTGACAAAGAAAGCAGCATTTCTTTTAAACCCCTAAAATGGATCTCCTGATCCCTATTGGCAGTCCAGACCTCTGAGTAAACCATTGTGTTATATTTCATATTAGATGTTATTTTGCTGATTCAAAATTATTTTTTAAATTTTAATTTATCACATTGGTGCTTTCATAGCTTGTAAGAATGAAATACATACTTACCTCCGCCAAAGAGGTTTTGTTTTCACCTCTGTCTGTTGGTTGGTTGGTTTGTAAGTAAGATTACACACACATTTTTTTTTTCACATCTTGAAATTTGTTGGAAGGATGCAGTGTCGGTCAGAGAACAAGTCATTTAATGTTGGTGCAGATCTGGATCAAGGGGCGGATCCAACATTGTGTGATATATACACAGTATATCTATATATATTTCCCAGGGTATAAATCATAGATCTTGATTAAAGATATCAGGCATATTGAGGGAACTAATGTCTATGAGAGTTTGGAAATTGGTGCAGCTCGATTGAATATAAGGGGACTGTTGGGCCTTGGCAGAGGTCTGCACTCTATGAGTGCCATTCTGATTTGATTTGCCTCGGCCCTGCTGTGTTCCACCAGCTTCTGTTGCAGGAAACAAATTGTTAGTTCCCAGTGTTGCAACCCAGCACACACAGGCACCAGATAAAAGACCAGACTTTTTAACAAAGCTTGCATTAATTCACAGGGCATGTGGAGGTAAAATAATGTGGCAATGCCAAAATATAACAAATCCGTTTCATTATTGTAGCTGCCCTACTGTCCTGAAGTGATTACCAGGCTGTTTCTTTCTACCAGAAATTTGAAAGTTCAATATGGAATCCCCTGATAAAAGAAAAAGCTGTGCAGAAAAACACTGCACTAGTGAATGTCTTAGTGGCCCAGAGTGAAACTGGTTGATCAGCAGACGTTTGGCTGATGCGGCAATCCGTGTTCTCTGTCACCACTTCTGACTGGATCCCCTCTTATCATTCAAGTTACTCTTCCTCCTGGAATTACCTCTCTCTTTGCTTTTCATTATGTTTGAGGCCAAAACTCTCTCTTCTTCCCCAAATTAGTCATTTAACAGCCTTCCACAGAACTCAGTCAAGCATCCTTGTCTTTCACTGAAAGTTTAAAGTGATCCAACTTGTAAAGCTGCATTGGCCTCCTCTGCTCCCCCGAAGGACCCCTCGAGCATGGCGGGAAGAATAAGAAATAAATGCGAGGCTAGCGGAGAGATGATTGGGGGGGAGGGTGAATCAAATGAAAGGGGAAGAAGAGGAGGATATGGGGAGTTGGAATGAGTGAGAGATGAATAGATTCATCTGCTGTTATTGGCTTCCTGTCAGGGACGACAGGGTTTATCAGCCCCGGACTTGACTCCAAACAAATTGACAGTGTGTGGTCAGATTTACAAGTGTGCAGAGTTATTTATATAATGTGGCATGCATCATATAAAACAGGAAAAGTGATAGTTCACCATGAGACTGACACGTTTATAATAGGGTGCAGGGAGCCTTGCTCATCCTCACATTCCTAAAGGTGTTTAAGTCATTAAAGAAAATGTGTCATTTCTTCCACCAAGTGTTCACACTTTTAAAAAGGATCCAGTGTTTAAGTTCAAATGAAATCCAGGACATTTCTAAATGAATGATCTAATTACAGGAGTTCGACCTGCTGCTGACTTGATATGTGGCCTTTTCTCTCACTCTCATTCTGAGGCCACGTAATGACTCAGCAGCTTTTTTTGCACACAGCCGGTTGTTTTGTGGTGTAGTTAATGTAGAGTGAACCACGTCATATATAATTGCACTAAAACCTCATCCTCTTAGTGTTTTTGTTGCATGGTTGTTGGGGCAGTTACTACCCTCTTGTCTGATTTGATGCCAGCCGGATATTTCCCCAGTGTACATGTGTAATTGCCTGGTATCAGATGGCTGATAAGCAGGTTACTTTTGATCTACAGTTGCCCCGCTTCGGGAGAGGATACAGCACTTTAAACATTTTACATCAAATGTGCCTTCTTTATCAGGATGTAAAAAATGTCAGGGTTTGTCCTCCAGCTCGTTTCCTCATAAGAAAACAGCTGATTGCAAAGATTACAGGGGCATATACATTTCATCAGGTGGCAAAGCAAAGCAGGCAATGGTCAAATAATGGTGGTTAATCATTTTTAATATTTAATACTAACTAATCTTTAAGTAATCATGAATTCCCAAGACAACATTAAAATAAAGCTGGTGCAACATCCACACTCTATTGTGGAACATCTAGCTATATACAGCACAGCCTATTAACAGGTCTGGGTTCAGTCAATGCAAACTTTTGACCACCACCCATGTCCCCAAACACCCAGAGCAGGAGATGTGATGTATAAAAAATTAATAAAGTGCACCAGCAGTGAACAGTCGGTCGAGTTTCAGATAATGGATTGAAATTCATATTCTAAGTGTGTTTACCATGACGTCAGTTTGTATCTGGACTTAACATTTACCTATGAAGTGAGTTGCAGGCAGGCAGCAGACCTGCAGCTGCTCCTGTGCTACAGACATTAATGATGTAGTTGCTGCACACTCGGAGCTCAGGGCAGCTTATGAGAGGGTGGATAATTATCAGATGTCAGGGGCTGCCACAATGATTTCCAACATGATCCCATGTTGTTACACTACGAGCTGTAACAGCAACACAAGCATATGGTGGTAATTGGCATAACGACACAGATTACACTGACATGCTTTTGTGATTCATATATAAGTTATTGTTCATTCATTATGTAAACTCCTGGGGTCCCAATCAGACCCATTAGTTGGCTGATAGTTACAACAATCCGGATCAGCAGAGGACAACACAGACTGCATACACGAATGGAAACAACCACTGCATCCCTGATTTCTCCTCTTTTAGTAACAGGGCCTGTCTGACTGCTTGAACTACTCACAATCACCATTCATCATACAGTAAAGCCATTAGAGAGGTCTGAGAGGATTTCTTTCAAGATAAGATTACTGCCCCTCCTCTTCAGTCTGTTTTTCATCCATCCTTGTTTTTCTTCATGCATCGTAGCTGTCCTAGTTTTTGCTGTCTTTTAAGAACAAAGAATCTACACCGTGCCTGAACGATAATCTTCTTTATAATTTAATTTCAGCTCACTGGATTTGTTTCCGTGTGTCTTTTCTCTGAGTACAATCTTCAAGCCGAACAGAGGATTATCCTTTGTAACGCCTCGGTAGAACGTGCACCAGCTTTACCTGCGATTCTCCCAAACTCTGGCAGAAATTTGCATTTTATCCTGACAGAGGGTGCGAGTCCTACAGTTTGACCCTTGGCCACTTTCCAAAACCTGACCGAGCTCTACTTTATCCAAGGAATATTGTACAGCTGGCAACTTGCCTCTCAATGTGATGCCAGTACATTATCACCTGCTGCACATGCTCCCACCAGTGTGCCCTTGAGTGAAGCACTTGCCAGACCCTGAGCTGTCACACTTTGGCTGACCCTGTGCTCCAGCTGGTCGGGAGCGTTATGATCTATTTGGTTTAACAAAGTCCCAACTGGGGCGTACACCAAGGGAGACAGACTATGTTTTATAGTCAGAAGTTGACCGGGGGAAATTATTCTTGTTTCTCACTGGTTTATTAGCACTGAGGTCAAAAATATAACTGAGGTGGTGTAGGCTTCTTAATATGTGACAGTTATTCTATCTTTACCAATGACGTCTACTTTACAGTTAGATCATAAAGTGTTAAACCTATAAAAATATTTTATCAATTAGCTACAAGCAACAATCAATACACATAATTTCTGTCTTTGTGTCCTCTGGTCGTCTTATTTGAACTATTGGCTACACTGCAGCTTCCTCCCACAGTCCAAAGACATGTAGCCTGGTTTAACTGGAGACTATACATCGCCCATGGGTGTGAATGTGAGTGAATCTCGACTCAAATAAACCCTCAAATAATAAGTGGTATAAATAATTGATTGATAGTAGAGACATGATTCCAAATTAATGGAACTGTATGTGATTATATGCAGAAAAAATTGTTTAAAGTCCCCACCAACCATGGAACAAAATAGATTGTATTCATGTTACTCAATCAGAACTCCTCTTTCAGTATTGCTCCAACCTTATCCTTTAAAGTAAGTTAATAAAATATTAAGTATGTTCTATGCTATTCTCTTCTATTTTTCATGATGTGGACAAAATAACAATCAAACTGTGCTGAAATAAGAGAAACATTTTCTTTAGGGTTGAAGCTTCCTTATTTATAGATTAAAGAAGTAAATCATGTCACTTGACAGGTTTTATCAGGTTTGCAGCACATGACTTCATCTCATGACCAACCAGCTAATCTAATTGACCTTTCAGTCATGATGACATCATGTCCATGTCTGCAGTGATAAAATGAATGGTTGTGCTGGTATTGTAATGATTTCAATCATGGCATGTTTAGATTTTACTGTTAAGATGTTGTTTGGTGTATCCACTGATTCACTGCTCTAATGCACACTTTCAGAATGACCTGCAGCACAGTATGGATCATCTGTCAGAGGCACCTGTAAAGTCTGTGCTCTTAACCAAACCATCTGCAGTATATTTACCATAACAGGTCTTACTATAATTCATCCCCCTCACATGGAAACAAATAAATTCTTGAGCTGGATTGGTTTTGTCACTTTCTTGGAAACTTAATCGAGCACAGAGGCGCTGCAGAATTTATATCTGAGCTGGTCACTCAGGCTGATCTCCCTCTCCCCCTTTTATATTTCTCTCTTAAAATCCAGTTGGCAGAATCAATTTCTACGAGGCTGAGACAGAAAGAATGCGGTGAGCGTTGGAGCTTGATAAAAGCCTGAATGGTTCTGTGTGACTGCAGATCTGGGGCGGCCACGGATAATTCAATTTGTTGACTCCGGTGGTAATGTCCTCGTCGTTTTCAGACATCCCGGTGGAGTAAAATGGGAGATGAAAATACATTAGAGAGAGCTGAGAGTTGCAGTTAGCCAGATAACTTGACATCACACCTCGGCAGTAAGTGCAGAGATATTCACGGTGATGTATACAAAAGATTAAAATGAAAAACAGCTTCCAATGAGTATATTTTCCACATCATTTGCCATCCAGGTTGGTGGTACACTTTTGTGATAAGCAGATAATCTCAATGATACAGCTATTCTCTACTTCATGCAATCCACTGAATCTGACATAAAGTAGATTTGTATTGCCTATGTTCATGAATCCATTCCATTATTCATATATTATGGCTGCTGAAACCACATGATATGACTGCAGACTGCTGATGATGACATTAAAATGCACCGTGTGATAGCAGAGGGAGTAGAAACCAACAAGAATACAGCAAAAAAAACTTGTCCCTTATCCCTGACTAGGTGAAACTGAATCTCCACTGCTGACATCTCTGAACATCAACCTTCACGTCTTCTCAGGCTTCACCACCGGCAACCTGTAGAAAATTTAATAATTTAATAACACTTAGCTGGTGTGGAAATCTTGATTTCTCTCATTAATACAACGATCAAGAGTAAGGTCACTTTTAGCTGATTCATATATCACCATTAACACTCAAGCTCTTAAAATTCTGCCTCTGCTGCAAACAGGTAATTGCTTTGACAGACCATGAACCTCACACTCATTTCTTCAGCAGTCTTTCACTAACAAGTCTCTATGGCCTTTCTTAATGATGCTTTTTGTCTTTTTGCATCTTTTTCATGTAACCTGCATGTAAATAATTCTCCCCTCTCATCTTCATTACTCAGTTTTCTCTCATTATTTTCCACAGAGCCGTGCTTGTTGAGAACATCCCAGAAGACATCTCGTTGCTTGACAATGGTACAGCCCACGTCCCTCTCTCAGTGGGGTTGTACAGTTTATTGGACCGGGCCATCAGGGTCGTGGAGATCGTTTCGCCACTGTGGCTCCTCAATTCCTCTGATTATGAATCCAGCTTCCAGCCGGCTGCCAGACAGGTAAAACCAGAGGAAGCCAACAGATACTGTAAATGCTGTTATGTTTTTTTACTGTTTCCTCTATGTATGAATTTGCCTCCTCTACATAATCATTATTCAAATATTTTTATTGGGTTTTGAATTGTAAACACTTATAGACAATTAACAAGTCCCCAAACAGCAACCCCAACATATACAATAATAATAAAGTGACAATAATGACACACAAAAAAAACAAAAAAACTACTTACACTAAAAGATAAACAAAAAAAAACAAAAAAAAAAAAACGACATGTTACAGAGTTACAGAGCCTGTGAATCAATTATGTCCCAGTGTTTCCAGCAGGGAATTGTAAGTCAAAATAATTCAGAAATGGCTGCCAGACCTTATAAAATCTCTGGGTTGATCCCCTGATTGTGTGTTTCAACTTCTCAAGTTTCAAGTGTGCCATTACATCCTCAACCCAGCGCCTGTGAGTGGGAGGCTTATCTGACTTCCAATTGCACAAAATAAGACGTCTGGCCAATAGAGACGAAAACGCAATGACGTCCGATTGTGCACCACTCCTCTACATAATCAACAGTTGTGGCTTAGTTTAAGTACCAAAACAACAATGAGAAAACAGACAGGTTCATAACTGAGACCTTTAAATCCTATTTTATATATCATAATAGCATTACTTGTAGCCTGTTATAAGACAGCATTAGATTGGAATATTTTACATTGGTGGATATATAGTGTAAACTACTGTACATACTATTGTGGAATGGAGCTTCTGCTATGTCATGTAATACACACATGAACATTTCTCACTTTATTGGCATTCAGCCTATTGTTGGTAGATTTCAGCCCTTTGTCTGTTTCCTTCTCTCTCTCCCCTGTCATCTTCATATACAGCCTATATTTGATGATGTATAGAAACTTTTCATACTAATTAATTTTGAAAGCATAACGGACGATTGTAGGTCTAAGACTAGCTCGACCACTCAATGGTGTAACTTCATCAGCAACTCAGTCATTTTACGGAATTTAAAGCTTCCAAGAAAGCAACATTTAATCATTTTCAGGGATATTCATATATACTTATGCATGACTGCAACATCACTGATGTTATCAATGCTATTATGATGTTGTTGTTGTGTTTTAGACTTTGTTCTGTAGGGTACCCTCCCTTCCCACAGCTCATCTGTGCATAATTCAGTCAGTATTAAAAGCAAACATGGCTGAGTTGCGAGTGTCGAGGTTTGTCAGATGCGAGCGCAGAGGTTTTGTTTGTTGTTGTGCTGATGTTAAGTTAGAAGCTACTGAATATTTACAATGCTGCCCTTTGTAGTTGAGTAGAACTATAAATTAGTGAACTGGGGATATTCATGAAATGTAACTCAACTACCTCTGAGCTTCTTTCGAGTACAGTCACATTTCAGCCCAGATAATGAGACAGCTATAACCAGATATTTGATTTTATTTTCAGTGAGGAGGTTAAACAGGTACAATAACTTTTATTTGTCAGATTTAGAAAGGTTGTTTAACTATAAGATATTTTTCTGCTCCAGCCAAGACACAAGATAATGTCTAGGTCCCAAAAAATTGACAGAATGACCTGTGTGAAATGAGCAACTGCCCTTTCAAAATGGTATTGCCAGTAAAAAACAAGTCTATTTTCAGGCTGATTGAAGCGAACTATTCATTTTGGATGTGTGTTATTGGAAGTTGCCTGGAGGGTTTGACCAGGCGCACACACTTCTTCTGTTTTAAGAAATGGAGAATGTCAGGGCTAGTGAAAGCCTGAGGCTGTTGACTGGAACGTAATAGCTCCTCCAGAGGCCTCAGAGCAGAGAACGGCTAATGGTCTATCAGCCTCCAGCAATCTCTCCACACACAGTTTCCAAAAAAACCCCACTTCATTGAGAGGGAGACTGAACCAGAAAATATAATATGCTGTAGCCTTTTACTGAAAAGGCAAAGTTTGCTAGAGGTGCGGATTCTCTTATATCAGGCAAGTGCACTGCATGTCTCAATGTGGTTCTTTGGCCTGAGTCCAGCAGCTGGTCCTCACTTATTGCAATGAAGGGGAATTAAGAAAATTAAGTTTTCCATGTTTCAATTATGAAAAAGCTTTTAAATCCATCTTCAACTCATGAGACAAAAAAGCGAAGGATGTTTTTAACTCTACTTGGTTGAGTATATTTCAACATGCCAGGAATTGGGAAAGTGGTTGTTGAATTAATTAAATGTATTATTGCAATGCTTTACCTCAAAATAACATAATAAATACCCATTGCCATTTGATATACTTCTGTTCAATGTGTGACATCAATACAGTGAACCACTATATAGTTTATTAATCTGTTAAATATACAGCACGATCTACGTTGCAGGTTAGTTAGAATGAGGAATGACGCAAACAGGAAAAAATAGTATCATCTACAAACATGAATACTACATCAAAATAAAGAGACAAGAAGTTGCTGGGTGCCGACAAAAACGGCACATAATTAATGACTGACTCTGACGGACAATCCAAAAACGAACCTGAACACAGTCTTGTCTGAACACCGAGTGAATCTGAAGTGACAGCAGTGATTGGTTTCCATCAGGGCCGGGCTCTGCTGTCCAGGCTTCAGGGGCTGAAAGCAAAAGGGATCCAGCTGAAGATCTCCAGTGGGATGATCGACTCGACCGAGCTCAAGATGCTCGCCAGACACAGTCAGTGCCCACTGTCACTGCATTATACATTCTGTGTGTGCATCTTCAAACATGCTGCAGCTCAGCTCCGTCTGTTTAGTCCGTTGACTGTCCTCTCTCTCTTCACTCACTCTGCATCTCTCTTTTCATCTGTCTTTCTGTCTGTTGTCCTCTCCTCGTCTCTCATGTGTCGGACTTTATTTCAGCCCCTGTCTTTGCTTTTCATTCTTATCTCTGCTTCTATTTCTCTCTTGTCTAGATGCTGAGGTGCACTATGTGAACATGACAGCACTGACCAAAGGTCACCTCCTCTCCTCCTTCTGGGTGGTCGACAGGAGACATTTCTACATCGGGAGTGCAAGCATGGACTGGAGATCCCTGGCCACAGTATGAACCACACTACACACAGAAGTACATACACTACATAGTGTAGTGCAGATTTTTAATACTTGAACATATTCAGATACAAACTTGTGGAAATATAATTATAGTATATTATAAACATTGTTTAAACAGTACTGACACACATTTAGAAAATGGTTACCATCGTAAATCTTAATGTAAAACATGTGTTCTCATTTTGCATAGAGATTTAAGTCAGGGCATGGTGGTGGCATCCAAAAATAGAATGTGGCCATTCTTTCATCTCCCTCTTCAAAGCTGGGAATCATTGGTTCATTAAATCGCGGCTCCATCCATCTTCAGACACCCAAAGATACTAGAGGCCTTGACTTAGGAAGATAAATTGCAGGGAGCTCAATGAGGCCAACAAAACTTATTTGGACCTGTGGTGTTTTATACTGTGCAACTAAAAGTAGTTATTCGAGAATCACTTTTATACATGTAAAGTTACACATTTCACAATTCAGTATTGCTGCCTCTTAAGTCAGAATCCAATTATATCCAATTTACATGAACGTAAAGTCACATTACAGAGTATTTTAGTCTATTTCAGGTGCACGTTGGTCTGTTTTGAGGGAGATGAAATAGATTGTATTAAATAGGCCTTAAGTAAATGGGATCTTAATTTGCTCATGTAAACATCGCATGGAATGGGAGTGAATGAGAGAATGTAAAGGCAATTTTGGAGGGAAAAGTAAAGAAATTATGCTGAGGGAAAAGAGAAAAATGAAAACAGGTGTATTGTGCTGGGACAATGGGTGAAGGCCTGTGATTGGATGAGACAACCAGGACTTAATAGAAAAATGCATATGTTGTATATTTGTAGGTTAATGGGTCTTTAAGACAACTGTGAAAGGAAATCTGATGGGAATGTTGATGGAGACGATGAAAAGCATTTTTGCCGATGATGGTGAAAGTAATGATGACAGTGTTCAGGAGATTCAGATCATGTGAATGTTTCTTGTCTCCATGCTAATGGTGATCGAACACAATTTGTTTTGTTCTCCAGAGGAAGGAGCTGGGTGTGTTGGTGTACAACTGCAGCTGTCTGGCTCTGGACCTCCACAGAGTGTTCAGTCTCTACTACGGGCTCCAATACAGAGACTTCATCCCCTCCTTCTGGTCCAAGCGTCTCTTTGCGCTCTTCAACAAGGATGCGCCGCTGGACTTCACTATTAACAACACCAAGGCTCAGGCCTACATCTCTGTGAGTGACGGTCATAATATTAGGTCAATCAGAGAAAAATGTGGAGTGAAATCTTTTCTAGTATTGTAGTAATGTATGAAAATGTATGTGGTGCATTACAATTCTTTGGCACAGCACCAAAGCTTGCTCAATCATTCACCATCACAAAGTTGTTGAAGACTAGAATGGCACTCAGTAGAGAACATACGTCCACCAAGGCCGGTGGAGATCCATGAATTATAATCTGAGAAATCGACAAAACTGCTGGATCTGCCCAAATGTAATGATTTCTCTCTTGTTAGATTTCCCATCCTTCAACAGCATTTTGTGAAAATCCATCCTGCAGTTTTTATATAATCCTGCTGACAAACAAGCAAACAAATAAACGAACCACCTACTATGGCACTCAGTAGAGCGCATGTCTCACGATGAAACCACATTCATGTAAAATCACTATTCTCACAAAAATTGCATACTCAAAAATACTTTTAATTATTCTCTGAGAAATCAACTAAAATGTGAAAAACATCCTATCTCACAATATTTAAGAAAGTGGAAAAATTCCTGGATCCACACCTTGGGTTATGCCCCACCCCTCCACAAAATTGGTTGAGCAATTTTTGCATAATACTGCTAACAAACAAAGGAGCCCAGACAAAAACAAAACATCCTTATGATAACTGCGTGGATCTACCGTGAGTTCACACGTTTTTTAAAAAGAGCGAAATTGTTGTTAATGTTCCAATTGTTGTTTTTCTGCTATGACAAGTATAAACATCTGCTGTGAGACAGTTTACAACAGAAACTTGGACACAGGTATTCAGCTCTTAAAAGAATGGACTCTAACGTGAATTTGTTACACACAAGTGCAGCAGTCATATCTAATGGAGGCGACAACCAGGTGGGAGAGAACATTATTTACACGCAGTGCCTCTGCAGGACATGGTCTGTCAGCATCCTCTGCTTCCTGGAGATGAGTGATAGTGAAGTCATCCTACCTGCAGCGTACAACCATTGATTTGGGTGTGCTGTCCATAGATGCAAGATTAATATCAAAACATAAACTACACACGTACACTCGGCACACTATAGCACACACTCACAGTTAAACATGGAGCCTGTCAACAAGAAGTTAAAACTTCAGTTTCACTTACAAAGACACACAAACGTATAAAACAGAGGAAGACAACTGAATCCTTGTGTTCCTTTATAAAGAAGTTTAATTAGTTGTCATCATAATTGATAAGATAATTCATTTCCTGATTGTCTTTACTGTCTTTCCTCTTCCTCTTTCTTGACAGAGCTCTCCAGATGTTTTCATCCCCAAACATCGTAGCAATGATCTGGAAGCCATTTCCTGGGTCATCCAAGAAGCCCGCCATTTCATATACATCTCCATCATTGACTACCTGCCCCTGCTCAGCAGCAACGCCCACAAGTTAGACCACTCTGCCACTGCATGAGTTGCTTTCTTTGGGATGATTTGACTGGTGTCAATCATCAAAAGCTTGAACACCTTGCTTTGATTCTAGTGATTACATTCTGTGTATGCCTTCTGGCTATGTGCCTAACTAAAGTTGTCTGTGTGTCTGTGCCAAGGTACTGGTCTCGTATCGATGGCCTTATCCGGGAGGCTCTGATCCTGAGGAAGGTGCGGGTACGTCTGCTGATAAGTTGCTGGGAAAAGACTGAACCACTTACTTTCAACTTTATCTGGTCCCTGAGGAGTCTGTGCATGGAGCAGGCCAACTGCTCTATGGAAGCTGTAAGTACAAGGCCACTACGTACTATTTACAGCTCCGAAGATACACTTCATCAGTGCTCACTGCACCACCGTATGCCTGTGTGTGTGTGTTTGGTGTGTAGAAGTTCTTCAACCCCAGAGTGCAGAGGGATGGCAGTCTCCAGGGAATAAACCATAACAGGTTTATGGTGACAGACAGAGCCATTTATTTAGGTGAGCTCATCCTCTGGATTTTATGACTATGTCCCCACTCACTTCATGCAGATCTAATTTTCAGTTGGCTGAAAGGAGCAGCTCCGCATTTTGGGAGATAATATTGCTTGTTTTCTTCAGCGAAAATTAGATCAGGAGGTTGCTACCACAATGATTTCCCTGTTCAGATAGAGCTCGGAAGAAATTAGCCTAGCTAAGCATTACCGGGGGAGCAGGTCGAAACAGCTCGTCGCTCTCACCAAAGTTAAAGAAAATACAACCACCAGCAACATGTTCATTTTCTTAATTGCTTACTCTGCCAGTACTTAATGAAGTTAATGTATATCTGTTCCAGTGCAGTACCTGTTCTAAACCTGTGTGTTTGGACTTGGCTGTTGGCTTGTCCTAATCCCAGTTGCCTCTAATGCAGAGCGCTGGTCAACTCTTCATTCAAATTGTATTAATATAGAACATATCACATGTCCAAATCGCACCAAACTCACTTCCTTGGGCCCTGAACAACACACAAGTCAAGTGTGCAGCCAGGAAGATGAACAGTTCTCGAGATATGTGAGCGACAGTCAGACAGAAAAAGATTTTGGGAATTAGTATAGTAACATATATGTAAAAAAGGTGCTGAAAGGTATATATTTTAACTGTGTCTCTTTGTTTCCAGTCTTAATGTTAAGTTTAGCTCATCACCTCATGGTTTCAGCTCCAGTTCACGGACCCTAACTGTTGTATCGATCTTTCCATCTAACTCTTGGTAATGAATCGATTTAAAAAAAAGTATTTCTGCCCTTCGAGGAGCAGGATGGTCATTGATTCACAGCTTGATTTTTATTTGGTGCCAGATATTAATTGTGTCTACGTAAAACCGTAGTGACTAATTGTTTCCTGACAGGTAACCTTGACTGGGTGGGGAATGAGTTCCTCTTCAATGCAGGAGCAGGCCTGGTGATCAGCCAGCCAGAGGGTATCGAAGACAGGAACTCCACGGTGGTGGAGCAGCTGCGGGCAGCATTTGACAGGGACTGGTTTTCACGTCACACCCGCTCCCTGCAAGCAAACAAGATCCCTATTTGCATCAAGCACCAGAACAACAGGCCGGTTCCAGGGAAAGCCAGCCACATAGACAATGGGCCGATGCCTATCAGAACAGGCCAACATGATACTGCACCTGCACCAATGAGAAACAGTCACAAAGACGATGGGCACACGCTGGTGAAAACGAGGTACCATGATGAGAGACCGACCAAAATTGATCACCAAGGCTTTGCAAATGGAGTGGTGCCAATTATAGACAGTTATCGCGAGAGGGGACAAGTTAAAATTAGTAACCTTGACACCAGTCAGCTACAAAACAAAGGTAGTTACCAAGACAATCCAATGGATCCACCCAGTCAGTCGGCGGAGAGCAGCGGCAGCAGAGAGATGTCCAACAGATCCCTGTGACAGCAAAGATGGATTCCTTTTCACTGAATGTCTAGAGGACTGCTCTTTTTCAGCAACAGTGGACTTACATCACTGTACCAAAGTAGATACCATAATGATGTTACAGTGGCAACAAAATGAATGAAATGCCTCATTCATTTTCTCAATTAAAATGGATAGAAAACTTGTTTTCTATGCACTTAATTCCAGAAGTTTGCCATCACAAACAATGTCTGACACGTCAGACACACTAATGTCTACTAAACCAATCAGTGTCAAGTATAGCAAGAAGCAGCCCACAAGGGTGATGACGATGGGACGTACATTTCATAGAAAAGTCTGAAGTCTACTCACTAAATTACATGACACCAAAACTAACCAGATCAACAGACAAACTCGACCTTTAATACCACAAACACTAAACAATGTACCGACCCATACATCTCTTTTCTTGAGATCATAATTGAATTAGTAGATGCACCTATTCTGCTGTGGCAACAAGAAACATCGTCTGGCCATTGGAAGATTACAGCCTTCATTACAATATTTTTCCCAGGAGGAAGAGGACCTATTGATCGGAAAGGGTCCTCAGAGAAAGCCGCTGCTTGTTCCATATACAAATCCAAGGAAAAGTCCAGAAGCTGAATGGATATCTATGGTTTCCTTTCAAATGAAGTGTTGTGACTTATTGAACAAATACTAAGGAGCAGTTTGAAGAAGGGGCCAGAGGGTCTCTGCTGTCTGCCAAATCAATACGATGAATTTTTAAAAGAGCTTGACAGTTTAACCTCAAGGACACAGTGGCCTGTAATGTCGTCCTGTGGCTGAATATATATTATCTTTCACATGTGAAGTCAGAGCTTAACATATAGTATTGTTAGCAAAGAGCAGGTCATATAATCTTGACTGAAAGCTTGTGGCAACTTTAATTTGCATTTTTGAATAGCTGCATGTCAAGTCAAGACCTTTAAACAATCTTTTTTCTATGTGGGCAACTTCTGCAATTATACTTTGTGGGTTTATAAGGTTGAAGCCTTTTTAATTTCCAAAGCCATTAATCAAGGAAACAGGGAAACATTAACAGATAGAGCAGCGTAGTGAGTCTTCATCAACACCAGGCACGGGTGTTATCACTTTTTTGTCTCAATTAATTAACTGGGTTGATTAAATAATTTAATTCTGCTGGTAAATGGAATATATCACCGTTAGAATGTATGTATGAGCTAAAACCATGAATTTGTTAATTAACATTAAAATTATTAGCAACTACTCAGTTGATTTTACTCTAAAATGCCAAAAGGTTCCAGCATTTCTAATATTATTCATTATTTAAATACTAATATTAGTATTTTTCTTGGTGCTCTGTGACCAGTCATGGTCTCCATTTTCTGATATTTTACAGACCCAATAATTGATTGATTAATCAAGAAATTGATAAACACCTTAATTCATAATGGTTACAATGTTTTGTAGCAGAACTTATATTATACAACACCTGATTTTTTGTTGAATCAATCTTGTGTTTCCAAAGAATGCATGTACCCTTTGTTCACCATTTGTGCTACATGTCAAAGATAAGCCTCTATACAGACTCAGTCAATATCTTTCCTACACATGTATGTACAGACATGCAGCTGAATCCCAGTCACGGTCAAAAAACACAACTATAATCTGGTCATGATGGATAACTTCTGCCATCTAGAGGAAGTCAGGAGAAAAAGCTTTTCTCACATAATGACATATTTCTCGAAAATAAGCCTTGATTAAATTAACATGTGGGTTTGCAACGTGTTTGTGTCAGTTTATATAAAAGACCTAAAATTCTGTTGAGAGTTTTTATTTTATTGATATCAAGAGATAAGATATGAAGATAATATACAAAACACTAAAGTATAATCATATATCCTAGTAAAAACTATTAAATGTTCAATTATAATGTGCAAAATAATAATTTTATTTCACTTTATTTGCTGCTGTAGTCATTTTCTGAGACACAACCATTAACGCATCCATATACTAATCCAGAAGTCTGACACAAATGCTGATGTAAAGCAAACACAACCACACGTCATTTGTAAAAGTGTCTTCATGCAGAATGAGTCACACGTGAAGAGCGTTCTCCCAATTACCACATCCACATATTTTCTTATAAAGCACTATGTCTCCATGCAATATCGCTTGTGAACTGACAGCTTGTCTGTAGTTTGATTCTCTACTTGATGCTGCTATGTACTATAATCATGTGGGGGCATGAATGCTGCTAATAAGCCTGCACCCAGGTCTTGTTTACTTCTTTAAAAACAATTTTGATCTTTATAAACAGTAACTATTTTATAGTTTGCATGGACCAAGACTAAACCTTTAATGACATATTTCGAATGCAGAGTTACTGTGAGAGAGAGCACAGATGCCAAGGTTGGAAATCAGCAATGGTTTAAAATCTGATACAGGAAAACAATGATGAATGTTTCTGTGTGACCTGTTGTGCACTGTCATCTGTTTCTCCCTCCAGTTAGACTACAGATATGTAAAAGTAGGTGGGATGGAGATAGCTGCATATTTAAAATTGACGATGCTAACTGTAAAAGCTTTTTAATGTCGCCTACCTTTATCCTGTTGAATTTCTTCGGCATGACTGTTGATCGCATGCCCTGCCTTTATGAACAGTACACAGTAGCTATGAGCCTTTCTAGAGATGACGATATTATGGAATCTTATATACCTTTAAAATACAGATGGAATGTATATTTATTGAATATCCTTGTTAATGCACACAACTGGATTATATAAACCGTACATTTTTACTCTTAATAAAAAAATAAGTAATCTTGACCTATAGTTTTTTTTCTGTGTGTGTGTGTGTGCATGTGCGCTGACTAACACTGATTAACACAAAGGATGTTGATTAAAGTGAAGTGGTTTACCTCAGAAGTTAATCCTGAGTGCATTACTACATTGTGGCTGTCAGTCTGAGTGTTGAGGCCTGGGGCAGGTGTCCAGGATACTGCAGGAACATATTGGCTGAGTTTAGAAAGAAAAAGAGACTCCAGGGAGAGGATTCCCTTTGTGCATAAAGAGTAAGTTACCTGCTGCTGCGTTTGTTTCCTGTGTAGGATGCTACTGTGTTAGCTTACTACTCCCACAGACATCTTTAAGGTTACCTGATACAGTTATGTATGTTTCTATTGACAACTTCAGAGGACGATATATAAAAATATCTTTGCAACATTCCCCCACATCAAGTTTTAAAGAGGTTGACACAGATCATGTCCACCAGCCACTCACCTGAGAGACGCAGAGAAACACTGCATCTACACTTCATCTTGCACAGGCTCCATCCTGCGGCTCCGCCCAGCCAGGTGAGGCCGGAAGTGTCCCCCAGAGACCACCTTGCCGGGCGCAACTGCTCCCGTGACCAAAGGTTCCACCTGACAGCTGCTTCCATTTAGTTTCTTCATAACACATCGAAAATACAATGAGGCGACATTCACCTCAGTTATCAATAAAAATACTGTTCAGCTCATAATTTAAATACAATAAGCTGCAGCTCATTTTGGAGTGAGCCACACTTCTTTAAATATCATATTTATTTAAATTATTATATTACATTACACCACTTTAAACCATATTACATTATATCACATTATATTATGTGATGGTCCGTTTCCTGCCAGGACTCAAGCAGCAGCGGACTGACGCAACCGTTGCCCTGGCAACCGATTAGGCGTCACCACTCTCGCCTGCGAATTGATGAGTTCGCAGATCTTCCGGTAGGAGAGGAGGAGAGAGGAGACAAGGAGTTAAGGAGATAAGGAGGCAGCCGCTCCATGGAGCCTGGTTCATGAAACACAGCGACCCCGATGTCTGTCCCCGTGTGTCCGGGCCGCGTGTGTTCGTGCTGTAGCGGAGGAGCTGGACCAGAACAACACCGCTGCTAACGTTGCTAACGCTGCCCAGCGTCTGCAGCCAACATGGCAGAGGACGACAGCGACTGGGTCGTGGAGAGCATCGTGGGCTACCTGGGGAGCCCCGAGTGGGTCATCCCCGTCACGGATTTCATGGAAAACAAATGCACGGGTAAACAAAACGTACCTACTCGCCATGTTCACCCGAGCCGCACAGAAAAGCCTCCTGCACCGTTAGCGCGGTGGCTAAGCTAGCGCTAACTTGTGACTACGACGTATTTACATTTGTTATTGTCTAATAATTCAGCCGCTGGTCACTCAGTACTTTAATCAACAGGAAATGTGAATTTCAGGTCATATGTCTCCATATTTAGCCACAAAGCTCACAGGTCGCAGCACATGTAACGAGTCATATCACAGGAAGAGAAGATTACAAGTCAGGTAGAAACATTAGCCTTCAAACTGTGGAATAGTTTACAGAGAAGACCTCAGTGGAAATAACACTGATTATCTTTGAACAGATGCTTCAGATTTCTAACACTCGTTTTGCTCTGAATGCTTCATGTTTGTTTTGTGTGAATATCTTCTGTACTTCATTTGTTTATGACGCGTGATGTGTTGACTCCATCCTTTTATTTCACTTATTTAACACAAGTGTTTTATGTGTGTGCTGTCCTGAGCTACTGTGTTTATCGTGTGAGTTCAGATACAAGGATGAAATTAAGTTAAGAGTTAATATCTTGTTGATATCAAGAGATAAGAAAATACAACACGTAAAACACTCACAGTATAACACGTGAACAGACACTGTCTAAAACAAGTATAAACATATAATGTAATTATTAAAACGGTTTAATGTGTATTACAACATGCTAAAACTAAATAACTTATATCCGTTTATGTGCAGCTGTGTGAATGCCCTGACATTTACCGTCCTTCAGTGTGAAACACAACCATTACACTGATTCTTAATTCTGACACTGATGCTGATATAAAGCGAACACAACCACGTGTAATTTTCCGAACAGATTCTTTATACAGAATGAGTAGAAATTGAAGGCAAGTATTTGAACAAGAAGTGAGTTACGTGTGTGAGTTTTCCCATGAGTCTCGAGGAAAAGAAAATTAAACAAATGAACGTGTGTGTCATGTTGGAGGTGTTTTTCAAATGTCCCTCATGAGTATAGTCTCAATGATGAGCTACTAACATACGGATGTTCTTCATTCTTCAGTTTTTGATGACGAAGATGAAAATAAGTTATCATACACAGAAATTCATCAGCAGTATAAGAAGTTGGTGAGTACAAGTTGTTTGATTTGTCAAACATTGTAACTAGAAGTGAGCGTCTGTTTTCATGTATCGCTTTTTATTCGTAGGTGGAGAAGCTGTTAGAGAATTACATGCAGGAGGTTGGCATCAACGAGCAGCAGTTTCTGGATGCGTGCTCCTCTCCCTTTGCCAAGTCCAAAACTCTACAGGTATCCTCATACTCATTATTACCATTACTGGTTTCTGTTTCCCTCTAGGCAGATGTGTATTTTGCTAATCAATCAAAAAGTCTTATATGGCTAAACCAGACTATCAGAAATGGAGATTTGGATTTCATTACAATCAGGATACTTGGATGTTGTTATTTAAAACTAAGAGAAATAGTTTAAATCTGCAAATCATATAAAAATCTTTTGATTAAGATTAAGATTAATTTGATTAAAAAAGAGTTTTACACTCGTATTTAAAATGTTCAATTACATCTCATACTCCAACACGCAGTAAATTCAGTTTTTCTATTGTGATTTTGTCAGAAACAAATTGCGGAGCATGTCGGCATCTAGGACATAATGTATAATTCTGCTGCTCATGCTTTTCTCTGCCATGTCTTAATGCCATTAATTTATATTTTGGGTGAAGTGATTTTTGATTCTCTTGCGTTTTTGTTTTCTTTGTTCAGTCGGTTTTCCAGCCAGTTCTGGCCACAGATGACTTCCAAATGTTCCGCTCGCTGATGGTTCAGAAGAATATGGAACTACAACTTCAAGCCCTCAGGGTCATTAAAGAGAGAAATGGTAGACACATACACACAACCACACGCACAAACAGGAAAACATGACTGATATAGCTGCAAGTAATATGTCTGTGTATGTCTGTGTGTAGGGGCGCTTCCAGAGTGTCTGACTGATGGTGTGGATGTGATGACAGAGTTGCAGCAGCAAGAGATGAAAATCCTGCAAGAGGTTCTCAAGTAAGTCACTGATCCGCTTTGTCTCATTCTGTCTTTCTGTCTCTCTTTGACACACACATGCAGACACATACTTACTATAAACACCTTACTGGCTTTTATTTTCTTCCATATCCTGTAACCTAGATGAAGGACATTTGACAGGTTGAATCATTTCCATTATTCAAAGTTTGAATCAAGGAATTTTATGAGTTTTGTAAGATCTGAGTTTTCTCTCTTTTATACTGTTCTGATACATTTTCTTTAGGCGCCCATTGCCTGTATGCGCACGGCTTTTCTTGATGCTCCTGCCGCTGCTCTCTAATGGGATTTTGCTGGTGGCAGCCTCACCAAGTAGAACACATTGAGTCTAATGGGGACGCAGTTAAGCTCCTTAGGGTCCAGCTAATTTAGGTTAGAGAGACTAACACTTAACAAGCAACTGAGAAAATAGTAATTTTAACCCTTTGTCTTACCACCAGACCCCCACAGGTTTGATCTGAAAATCAGCTCAGAGAGACTTTGACACCAACACATTCTTTTTGTGTTTGCTTGTTGTTTTCTGAGATACATTTTCTGAAAAGCTATGCTTTTGTGCAACTTTCCTACAAGCAGCCAATTGCACCATGACGGAATAGTTTTCCTTAGTCCCTGATTGCAACTTTCATCCCACCATGACACTCGTAAATGTTTTCTGTGATGGATCTGAATCACAGCCAAGTCTGCAAGTTGATTTTCATTCTTCACTGACATGAAATCAAGTGGTTTGAAAAGTTGTTCTGACACTCATATTCTTTTAGAGCACAGGTTTAGAGCTGCTACTGAAAAGACTCAAATGCAACTATACTTGTCACATATTTGTCTTGCTGTGAGAAAAGACGAATCATAAAGCCACTGAGAATGTGAATCTTAAATTTTGTAATTTGTTTCATGAAACATTTGTCATATCGAGAAACTTCTCTCTTTTTTACCTGGTCTCTCCCTCTATCTGTACCGACTGGTAAATGCTTTACGGAAATCACCTCTAAGGCAATTAAAGCTGTTAAATAAATCAATTAAAGGATTCGTGTGTGGTGCCTGGGGTGAGCAAGCTGGGGCAAAGTGTGGCCCCTAAAGGAAATCCCTGACGTTCTTGTCTTATTCTAGTATCTAGTTCATTTGAGCCAAAGGTTAACTGAACAATGGAACCTGCTTAACATTAGATTTCCATGGCTATTATCATACCTGGGCTCCTAAACATACCCTGAAACAGTCTAAAGGGGCCCTTGAATGCTCTGTTGTGGAATATTTCTGTTTCAGCCTTTGCCAATGAAATGACTTTTGCTTGAAGTGATTTACATGTAACCCTGAAACAACTGTAAAGTTGAACAGCAGTGCAAAAAAGACTTTATTTTTCTCTCTTGCTACCCTGATCTCAGAAAATCAAAAGAGGAGTATGAAGAGCAAATGTCCAGGAGGCTGCTGTTCAAGGAAGGCGTGGGTTCCACCTCCAGCAACTGCTCTGATATGCCAATGGCAGAGAGCGACAGAGCCCAGAATACCACCTCTGCTCCCAGCCAGCAACGCACCAATGCCAAGGTAAGACATCATGAGCTGCGTTTGCCAAATCAGATCAAGATCTGTCGTCCAGCCAAACTGCAGGACCTCATGTAAACCCTGTGATTCTGCACTGCACACAAAACCTTTCATTGGTTTTCGTGTGGTGCCTGATGCTACCAATGCAAAATTATATTGCCCTTTAAAGTCCCTTGTCATTTAATGTGACACTTTCTCTAATGCGGTATTCATTTCATGCTAAGGCTAAAGCTGAAGGGAACGGTGACAGCAGCAGCAGCAGTAATGGTCACCTCGCCCCACTAGTGAACGGAAACACTGCCACTGAATTTAATCGGGTAACTGTATCATCCATGTGGTGTCATTTAAATCAGTTTTCTGCCCAATCTGAGGATGCACTGATACCGTTTCACAGCAGTAAAACTGAGTATATTTGAATTGGGTAGAAAATGAAGTTCTTTTTATAAGATTTTCTTGGCCTGGTGCTCTGGCATCGGTATGACACTCAAACCCAAGGTATCAGTGCATCCTGTGGACAGGAAACTGTTTGATAGCCTCTGTAGTAAGTTGGTTATGTAGTAGCTTTGTAGTATGAAAGCCTCTAAATTAGGTTACACGTAATGAATAAATGGATTAAAACTGTTTGCTGCAGGGGGACTGGAACATAATGTATCTTACCTGCTGTTAAAGCAGACAGAGAATCAGGTCAGTTTGAGAGGTCCAACATCTGAGGACTGTAGATTATGTTTTAGTTTCTATTTTACAGCATTAGTATTTTTGCAGTAGTGGGCTAAATGTAATGCAAAGTTTTTTGTCGTAGGTGCAACATGTAGTAACGCCAATGGATCCTTGTGTCCAGGTCAACGGCAACCCTGTCAGAAAAGACGAGAGGAAGACAACTGACCCCGGAGGTGGAGATGAAAAAGGTTCAGCCAAGGGCAGGTCCAAACTCATACCAGGTAAATCAAAAAAAAGGTTAACTCCTAAAACGTCTTCTTTTGTTTTATTAAAAGTCCCCACCACACTTAACTGGTTTACTACTTTTATTTTTATCTTGGTAAAACCTTGATTTAATTGAAGTTACAGTTTTCAAAACCTCTGAAGGAAAGTGTGGCTTAAAGGCATTAACTTATTTTAACTGTGATGTCATTTACTGACCAACCTGAGAGAGTTAAAAGTTACCAAACTAATTTAAAACCTGTGTGTTCAGATTGTAGCAGTAACAGTGTGGAGTCCAGAGTCCTTCCAGCAGTGAGAGCTCCAGTAAAGTCTGGCGAGCCCTCCGTCAGCAGCCTTCCTCGGACCACAGAGCAGAGCAGCAGCAGGAGCCAGACTGCAGCCGAAACGTGTCTGGAGGAGGCACATAGGGAGGCTGGCTTCTCTAAGCCATTTACTGTGAGTCTGTGAGCCTGTGCACCATCTGTGAGGTGCCGTGTGTAACATGTCATTCATTTTGTGAGAGTTACACGTGTTCAAGTCGTGCACTGAACTCTGGAGATCTCCAGGAGTTTCTCCAGAGGATGCGTGTGTGAGAATGGGAATGTCAGAGTGACTTCCTCCACCTGGCCTCAGAGTATAAAGTCCGCAGAAAGTCTGAAGTAGCCGATGAGCGAGCTGCAGAATTCACTGTGAGCAAGTTTTTGTGGGGGCGGGTTGATGAAGCTTCTAACGAGCGACAACTTAAGGAAAACAAATATCTTCACATTAAAAGGCCGAACCACAAGAAGAATACACCAACCAAGAATCTGTGTCTGTAAACAAAATCACATGATCTCTGCAGCAGAGATATGTCACATCCTGCCTCCTCCTGCAGCACCACCCCCTCACCTGAACCCTGCAGAGAATTTGTTACTGTTGTGAATGTGTCTGAGCAGAGAACTTCCTGCTGAAGTTTTCTTGTGTGAAAGGCAAACTAGACAAAAATCCAGACCCAATATTCCAGAGATCCTCCACAGGACATGTCTTAAAATGGCTTAAATGAGCTTAAAGCAGCACTTTGCAACTTCTTTAACATTAAACATTCAGTTCCTCTTCAACAGAGTTTGATGGTTGACTGCGTAGAATTCAACACGCTTGCGTATGGATGCTCTAAGTCGCTGGTGCACTTTGTACCCTCTTCCCTGCAGGAGTTGTCAGCGTCACAGCAGGAGCAGCTCCAGCAGAGGGCAGCATATCTGTGTCAGCAGCGAGACAAGCTGCACGCGCTGAAGAAAGAGCAGCAGAAAACCAAGCAGACCACCACATCAGAGCAGGCACCCACACCAGCACCCACACCAGCACCCACCACCACCCCGGTAAATACAGCCCGTTCCTTCTGTTTACCTCCTTCCACAAAAAAAATTCACATTTTCTCCTCTAGGTGTCTCTCATGTTATCGTGATGAACCATATGCTGCAACAATGGATTTTTCTTCACATCTAAACTAACCTCTCTTTGGAACAGTGTGCTGAATTATCCTTAATAATTTGAAGCCACTGTATTTTGTATAATTTTGTTTTCCTGGAGACATTTGATGATAAAGGGAAACAAATACAAAATAATATTATCCATCCAATGTGTGAGGGCTCTTTCATGCTGTAGCTTTAACATTTAATTTGACACTGGCTGTCAGTTGTGCCTCAGTTATCACATTCTAATGAGATTGTTCCAGGAACTAACGATTTACATAAATGTAGTAGTAATTTAAATCCTCATAGTTTCATATTTTTTACTTTAAGTTCTCATTCTATTGTTGATTTTACCCAGTTCGTGACATTTTTCTCCTTATTTCTCTTTTTCTTCCTTCTGACTCATTTATTTATTTATTCCTGTTCTTCACTTCCCTCCGTCTGTGTCTGGCCTGTCAGGAGGCAGTGGGGCAGTCCCAGAGGAATGGGGCCTGTACCCCTCCTCTTCCTCCGCCTACTCCTGCACAGCACTCTGCTAACTCGTCCAGACAGAAGGTGATCCGTCAGCTGCATCTGCCGGACGTGAACACGTGTAGTCGTTCATGGCTGATGTGTTGTGTGTGTGTGATTGTGTGTGTGTGTGTGTGGTTCCTTCTTCCCTTTGTTCCTATTGTCCTCAGAAAACCTCACCTAAAGTCCTCCATCACCATTTCTCAAGCACGGAGAAGGACTTGTTTGCAGTCTGTGCTCTTTTCACTTGGCTTAAAAGTTCAATTTAAGCCCCAAAGTGAAGAGAATGAAGTTTTATTTACTGAAATTACTAACCCCACTAAGAAAAGACATTGGGTACGATGAGGTGGTTAAAATGAAACTGAGAATTTTAGGTGTGTGTGGCATAGCTACATTTTCAAACCCAGCTCGTTTCATATGCTTCTCCAGTTTGTACACATTTTAGTAACCTTCTCGCTGCTTTTTCTACCCTTCAACATTTAGTTTTAAGCCGTGCTGGTTATTTATTATATCATCAGAAAGGGTGTTAACCCGTCTGCCTGGTCTTTTAACACAGGAAATATCTGCTGAGGAGAGGAAGAAGCTCCAGAAGAGAAAACATCTTGCCGACAAGCTGAAAGAGGAAGTGATAAAGAAATAACTTCCCACTCCAACTGTACTCCAGGGATCAAACACTTTGCAACCTTCGCTTTACCTCCGTCAGTCAGATAATTCACTCTACACAACACATTTCAAGATATTTCTGAAAGAGACTTCCAGAGTATGAGATCTTCCCTTCCCTGAGCTTTTCTCCGGGCAATCTACAGAGGAAACCTCCGCTCATACCAGGCCACACAAGTATTATACAATTGGTTAATTACAAATGTTTGACCAAGAGAGTTCGGAGAATATCACACACACACCGACTCAGTCGATGTTACCAGTGGAGAAGTCAGATTACTCTTATTTGACTTCTACTTTACTCGATGTACGAGGCCTGTGTCCAACACATCACTCCTCATTCAGCACAGAGGACGACATGAAATGTGTTCTGTTCAAACTGAATTGCAAAATTTACCCACTACATAATGTCCTCAAAACTATAATTGTATGCATTTGTCAAACGGGCGAGTTAATGTGCGAGAGGACTTCATTGAGAGTCCAGTGTCGAGGCGATGGTAGCATTAGCCACCACAGGTGTACAGTCTTGTTTCCCACTGTCGTTAGCTTCCCCACCGGGAACAGTCATATAGCTGAGAGCACAGTAGCAGCTCAGCCTGGTCAGAGGGCACCGTGCACAGTGTCACAATGAGCACACCGCCGCGTGTTCTTTAAGGGGTCAAGAGAACGGCGCCACGCTTTCTACTAGGAACGCCGTAATCTGCAGTCTTCACTTTAAGCAATCATGATGCAGTTTCTATGTAACGTTATCAGGTATGCTGTTTAATAAATCACATTTTATAGAAATAACCTCGACTCCAGATTTTGAATTTATAGAGACTGAAGCTACTCTGTTGTAATGAGGTTGTTTTTTTCATCTTTGTGGGAGAAGCCAATACATTTTGGTACAAATCTGGATCCAGGAATTTTTCTTAATTTTTGTTAACTTTGCCCGAGGGCGTTCAACATTTTGAAAAAAACAAAATCAGACATTTAGGGGACTGATATGTTGAGTATGTTTTTGGTGCAGATCCAAATAAAAATGTAGTTGTTTATTTAAACGTGGTTTCATAAGGGGACAGTTGTGCCTTGGTGGATCTGTGAACCTTTAGTTACTCTTGTGTTTGTAAATGGTGTTGGCAGCTTTTGGTCTCAGGACTTTACCTGAAACATTTTCCTAACTTACCTATATATTGTGTAGGTTACCTAAAAAAAATTAATTAAGGAATATTGGCAATATCCTAAGAAGACATGGGATTAAATGTATTCAGTTAAATTTGTGAGATTTGATCAGATACAAACATTTTGCCTCAAAATGAACATTTGAGAATCATTTAGAAAATGTAGCTCCAATGGCCAAATCGTGTCTAAAACAAAGCTCAATTCACAATTTCAGTGTCAGGGTCACATTTAATTTCAAAACTTATCAAATTCATACAAATGTTCAATAATGGTAGTAAATGCACTTAATACAAGTTCATCAAGGGAGCATGAACAGTCATATTGTTGGGCAACATGAACAGACAGGAGGAAAGAATTCACTGCTCACCTAAACGCACACTGGGAATAATCTTTTTACTCTGGGTTGTAGATTTAAGTTTGTGATCCAGCAGTTTTATCAAGACTGATTCCTCTCAGCAGCCTCTCAGCAAAAAGATATTCGACGCAAGAAATGCTTTTGACCCGACACTGAAATGCCTCATCGCCCTCCGGCTTTGTCAAACCCATATCTGAAAGGTGTCGGGAAAATTCTCCTCCTGAAGGACAGCTTGACTCTAACGCTGCATGGCATCGACTCTGGAGTTGAATCATCTTAATCATAACTAATAAAAACAGCTCATCCAGTCATGGAGTTTGGCGTAAAATTGTAAAATAAGAAGTTATTTTAATGTGCAGTGGTTTTTGTGGACAGGCCAAAGGAAGACAAACTGTGGAACTTAAATGAAAACTTGGATTGACCTGGACCTGAAAATTGTCGTCCTTCAAACTTGGATAAAAATCGCTCTTAACACACCAGAACCATCTCAGTGAAAGATGAGAAATGTGTGCGTCACAACGAGGCCGCTAAATTCTTCAATCCACTTAAAATACAAAATGTCAGACATCCTCGAAATGTTGGCTGCAAAAATGACTTTACTGCAGTTTAATACGTTATTTTTAAAACCAGCATTTTACATTGAATCAAATGTACTGGACTGAAAGGGCGAACAGTGACTCCACCTTTTTGTGCGACGACAACAAAAAAAATACACAGGTCAGGTAGGAGTCTCTCTCCCCTTTCAAAATCAGATCTAGGGCAAATGATTAAAAAGAAAAAAAAAACATCTGTACAGTACTGTTTAACAAAGTCATGAAATACAGGATCTCTGGCTAACGCAGTCCTGTATGCGAGACGCTGTGTTGTGTTCGGTGTGTGGGTGTGTGTGCCGTGGCCAAACAGACACCATGGCTTCTGAAGGTCTGAGTCCTGCTCCTCTGGGTCCGTTTTCATCCTGGTACATTTTTTTGTCGTTTGTTCCCTCCACTGTCTCTCCGTGTTTTGTTTCTTCAGTGTTGCCTGGATCCTTCTTGTCCCCAACAAGAGTGAATAGTTCTGTGGCAGGGGCGGCGCACACACTGCTTCCGCCAGTCAAGCTTTCTATAACTATAACGGCTAGTCCTGCTAGCCTGACTGGCCTCCTGAACAGTTCGCACACTGGCTGCTTGTGTTCTGGCTTCCTCTGTCTCTAGAGCTCACCGGTTCGGGTTCGAGAATGATGGAAGGGAGAGTTCAAATGAGGACGCACGCGTGAGGAGGGTTCCTGTGGGGTTGGTGTACTACCGCAGCTTCCTTGCCACTGTTGCTATAGCAACAGTGCAGAGTTGGGAACCGCCTTGGCACTGTGTCTCCCCCCCCCCCGCAGCCTCTCTGGTCAATGCGTAGGATGGTGGATTAGAAGGAGAAAGAAAGAAGTAGTTCAGAGAGAGGTGTGGACTGGGAGAACAGGGGAGTGTGGTGAAACAGAGGAGAAGTCAGGAGGAAGAAACAAGGTTTCAGGATCTCCTAGTGGAGGCTGTTGGTAAAAAGGAAGAGGTATAACTGACGGGCTTAAGGAACAGAGGGATCTGTCTTTGTTTCCAGTGAAGGAGAAACTCTCCATCTCCTCCCGCTGAGGAGGAAGAGGAGCAGAAATAGGGAGGGACTGGGTGAGGTGAGAGCTCATCTTTGCCCGTCTCCTCAGTGAGACTGACGGGTGGCGCAGGCAGGCCGAGGACCAATGAGACGACCAAAGGAGGGAAGATGGGAGGGACTCTGTGTCCACCCACCACAACCAAACAGAGGACAATTAGCCTTAAGAGCTCAGACGGGGCCGCTTCCTCGGAGACTGCTCTTCCTCCTCATCTTCTTCCTCGTCATCCTCATCGTCTGGGTAGTCCACCAGACCAACCAGAGCGGTCTGAGAGAAACAACAAAAAGACTCTTTAAGAGCTTGATGAAGGTATTTAGGTAGTAGTAGTAGAGACCACTGTTCCAAGTTGTTTGTAGTTTTCTTACAGCGCATTAATACCTGTATGGTAGAAACACCTTTCTTACCTTTAGTGTCTTTTTTAAATCTTTTGTGAATGTAAAAGGTCTGGCAGTAAAGAGAGCTGCTCCAAAAACAACATTGCGATGCCCTACACCTGCGTAAAATATAATATGAGCACAGTAATGTCTCATTTCACTAACTACTCTAGTGTGTACAGATGCATTACCTTAACTACTGGAGTGGCAGGAAGAGCAACTGTTTTGACAGACGAAGTTGAACTGTTGTTTGGAGTGACGGGTGGTGGTGAAGGTGGGATCACAGCAGCTTTCCCGTTGTTGTTGGCACCATTAGCTCCGTTGGCAGCACCTGCAGGAACAGACAGTGTGAACATCAGAAATGTACAAATGTGAGGAGAGTTTAAAAGATAATACAGTAATACCAGTGAAACGTACCTTTTTTGGCTTCCATGTATTTGCCGTAACTGTCTGAGAAGTCATCCTCCATCCTCTTCTCCACGGCCTCTCCATCGTCATCATCGTCGTCGTCATTGAACCACAACTCTTCATCCTCGTCCAACGACCGTGCATCTCTGCGATATCTATACAAGAAGAAATTGTTTAATGAAGTCTAGTTGTCTACAGAAAAGCATGTGGTAATGTTAGATAACTGCTAATCTGACTAAGCCTGGATACATGGACCTCTTCCTCTTGTTCAGACAGATTTCCATCTGTCCTGAGAAATGTCGGGCCAATCACAACCATTTGTCTAAAATACGTCACTGACAACTTTCAACAAATACATATTTTCATTGCCCTGGGCGACGTCACACGTTTCGTAGCTCTGATTGATTGTACGTAAATCCAATTTTTGGCCAGTGACAGTTGATCAGGCCCTTTGAAAAGTATGTTTTTGGTGATGCCAGCGGAGGTTTGACTTTGTGTCCAATCCATCTACTGACCTGTTGAGCCTCTGACTCAGCCGATCTTTTTCCTGCTCATATCGACCTTTCAAGCCTTTGAAAGTCTGGACGTACTCGATGGATTCGAGAGCTTTGTAGAAATTATCCACAATGTGAGCTATGAGAGATTTGATGTCCTCCTGGAAAGAGAAGAGATGGTAGAGATCACAAACAACCCACTGTCGGTGCCATGTTCAAACACGATGCAGAGCAAAACATCGTTCATTGGGGATTTGTGTGTTTGCTCACCACTTTAATGAACTCGAAGAGCTCTATGATGGCTGAGTTGAGGAGGTTGTATCGGGTGCCGTTGTCCAGCAGGGCATTAATGACAGGCTCAAACAGGTTCCCTTTGATGATGTAGCGGTTGTAGTACTCATCCTTCAGACCTATGATCCTGCGCATGAAACGCAGGGCACCTTGAACAAAAACAGCAGAAACCTTTGTAAAGTGAAGCCATGCTTGTATTTAACACAGCACAAAAATAAGATGTCGTCGATGATGTGAGGTTGAATGCACAGCTGAAAATAATGTCTGTTTACGACTGACAACTTTTAGAAGCAGCAGAAAGGTGTGTGCACTCACAAAGAGCGAGGAAGGTGTGCTTTGAGTTCATAAGCACCAGCACTCTCCTGAGAAGGTCTTTGTTCATGATGTATGTCTTGATGTGATAGGTGTGGTGCTCCACGCAGAAGGTGAGAAGCTCCAGGATCAGAGCCAGCAGCTGAGCTGTCTGGAAGTTGTCTACACAAAAACAACAAAGCTACTTTACACCAGAACATTACAGATACACAGCCCAATGCAGAAAGGACATGCACTTATGTTCCACAGTTGACATTAAATTATACTTTTTTTATATGCAAGCTATATATATTGTTATTTATAATAAAGTTTATCCCAGATTTTTCTATATTCAAGTCACCAATCTCAAACTTTTGCTCTGTCTGCAATTTTTCCAAAATTCCCATTACACACACTAAACAATAAAGGCAAAAATTCATATTTGTGTTATTCAATTCATTCTGTGAGTAATCATAGAAAATGCTATTACATCTTACTATCCAGCTTTAATAAACACACCCTCTCATAATAGCTAGAAACTCTGAAACTGTTTATTTGATGTACATCACAAACAACCTACTTTGAGTCTGTTTTTGATGAGTGCCGCTGATAAAACTGATGAGACCAAACTGAAATGCTACCATCTGACGAATAAGTTCCAGTCAACTCTGACATGGTTCATTTTAAGATAATTAACACTCACCTGGACAGACTGGGTTGATCTTCGTAGATCCCTCCTGCAGATCTGAAAAACACAGACAGAATAGTCATCAAATTCTCTATTGTCTTATTCCAAACATTCCAGTTTATCGCTGTCCAAATTACCTTTTGAGTTTTTGTCATGTGCAGTGTTGGCCAGCAGAGGAGCGGTGAGGACATGCATGCAGTACTTGTAGAAGAAGCTCAGAAATTCAGTCTTTTCCGTTTTCTAAAAGGAAAAGGGACAAGAAACGTGTTGATGTTGTGCTGTTAGGCAGAGCAAATGAGGTTTACAGTTTAAACAGCTGGCAACAATGTGTTTTGGAGGCACTGAGTTTTTCAACAGGAGAATACATTTGACAGTTACCCTACAAAGATTTGTCAGTAATAGTCTTTGTGTGCTTACTTCAGTTTGATAGGCATTCAACAAATAACCCTGACCATACTCTTCATACATATTTTTATAACTAATCTACATTAGAAGTTGCGTGCACATGTGCATGTTTTACATTTGTGGATGCAAGCATGTTCTCGGGGTCGATGAGCGTCCTGAGCAGACCCATCAGCTGGACAGCCCCTCCTAACTCAGGGTCGGAGTCACAGATCATCTGCTTGATGACAACATTTATCAGCAGAACGTCCTAGAAAAACACACAGAAGAAGATTCAGTCAAGATAATGTAGTTTTGTTACAATGGTGTATTCAGATTACAACACAAATTCAACAAAAACGTTTGATGACACTGTAAAATAAAATTTCTCCTTGAGGGATTAATAAAGTATCTCTCTATGCAAATTTAAGCTCGCTGGAAGGACACTCATTTCACAGAATGGTGATTCCATGTCAAACCACCATTAGCCTGTAAATAATGTTATTATACCCAACAACTAGTGCGAATCTGCTGCCTTGTATCTTCTTTGGTTTGAGGTATGTAATCCAGCTTTGACCAAACAACTCCACTGAATCGAAAAAGTACCAGTGAAGTAAAGATGCTTACATCATCTGTCTGCTGTGGTTCCTGCATGACAAACTCTCTGACCATGGAGGGGCTGAATTCCACCAGGTACGAGAAGATGTCTGTCGCTGCTGCTCTCACCTGCAGGTCATCCATTCCCTGAGCAGAAGAATGAATGGTGAGAGAAACATTCCAACAGTTTTTTACCCAACTGTGTATATATAAAATAGGAAAATATATATATATTTTCCTATAACATACCATGACTATTTCTAGAGCAGGTAAGATGCCCAGATTTGCCAGAGTTTTGAAGAAGGCGTCTCTGTTTTGTGGCTGCAACGTTTGGGAAAAAGCACAGAATTCCTTGACAAAATTCACCTGAAGACAAAGAAAGGAGAAGACAGTCATTTAGCATTTAATACATCAATGCAGGTGATATTTTTATCTAATTTCGTTATATATTAAAACACGGTCAAACATTAACATTTTACAAAATTTCATTGCAACAACTGACCAAGAGATTTTTGACTTACAAGCTCTCTCCTTTTACTGTCGTCCGTGGCTTCATCCGTGAGCTGTGCAAAGACCTCTGTTAGGAACTTCTCATCCTCCTAAGATACAGGAAAAACAAGTTTTGAACATCAAGACATCCAAAAAAAAAGACATTTTTAATATACAAGGAAAATGAAGGATGCCAAATAACACAGTATGCGTTTAATTTTTTGAGGCAACAGGAATTAAAAACAACACAGAAAACCATGCTTCTTAGAGAGAGCAACTTCACTTCTTGTTAGTCTTGAAACAATAACTGGATGTGATCTGTCTGGGATGTGGAATAATTGGATGGTAATGCATAGTTAACATCATGATAATGAACAAACTGAAAAATACTTAGGTAATAAAATAGACGTGATGTTTAGTATTTTCTCATTTTAATGGTCAGATCATCACAGTACAAAAGATAATGACACATCTCTCACTAAGCAGCCGTAAATCATGCGTATAAAAACCCAAATTCTGATAGAAAATCAGATATTCATTTATCATAGTGTTATTGTCTTGATCTACAGGGAGGGTCTGTACTCCGGCATTAGTCAAACAGATTTCAGTCTTTGGCAGCACAGTGGAAAATGAGGTACAAGTTAAAATACACCATAGATTCATCAAAATACTGTTAATGCAGAAGTGTTCAACTTCAAACCATTAGATGAGGGTTTGTTGATGGATGAATCCTTACCTGCAACATACTGACAATCTCCACCTTGTTGAAGAAGATGAAGGAGTTGAGTGTGGACATGAAGTTCTCCTCAAAAACGGATGGCGTGGGCAGAATGATGTCCTGGATGTACTGCACCCGGTAGGTCTGGTGGATCTTCTGTCGCAGCTCTGAGTCCGTGATAGGGATCACCTCCTTAAACTTTGCCGTCTTGGTCAAAAACTCCCGGTGGCGTTTAGGCTGAACCAGCGCTGGGTCATACTCAAGGCAGCCGACCACATCCATGATACAGTCGTCAGAGAACATCACCTCAAAGAGGGCCGCTTTGTTGAGGAACAAGACACCCCGGACAATCTCATAAAGGTGATGTAGGCCCTCTCTGTTGTCCAGGTCCTCACATACTCTGAAGAGTCCCAGGAGTTTCTTGATGTAGCCCTCACTCATCAGGGCCAAGGCGAGTTTCTCCCTCCGGATGGGTGAAGAGAGGACAGACGTAACCAGGTCAGCTATCTCCTCCAGTCGGCTTAGTTCGCATGGAGGGAGCTCCACCAGGTGGCTCGTCTCTGGGATCTCCTCAAAACGTTCCTCTTCTGACTCATCAATGGGATCCTGGGTGATGTCCAGGGCAGGGTCCTTGCCTTGAACCTGAGCATTAGAAAATTGGTAAAATAAAATGTATTAAACAAGGAGCATTAATGTGGAACCTCCTGCTAAAACAGAGTTGTTCTTACCTGACAAATCTTCTCCCATATCTCATCACAGCCAGCCTTCTCTTGGAAACTTAGGGCAAGGTCATAGTTATCTGCTTCTGACCAGACAATTAGCGTGTCCTGGAAAAAAGAGGAAACATCAGATTGTACACAATATGCTTATCAGCATAATCACAGGATACACTGCCGTATCCTCGCCTGCACTCTCACATGGAGGTTACATGCTCAAAACCAACACAAAGTGACACAAGCTCTTATTGAGCACACCTCAAGTCCTTCAAAACACAGAATGAGACCACCTTTTACAACAAGATGATAAGATTTGCCTAAGATCAGTTGTGTTCAATTATGTGACTTGTTTAGTCAACATTTTTCTGTAAATACTAACTACTTCCCACCAAGATTCCATTCAGATAGTGAATTTCCACTGTCTGCACTTTATCATTGGACCAGTAACAGTTCAGCAACAAGTCTACATGTTGAAACTATTAATAAAAAACGAAATGAATTGAACATAACAGAGAATTTTGATCCAACAGTTGTGCATGTGAATGCTTCTTTGGCCCACGGGGACTCAGATGATCTGTGTTACCTGTTGTTTCTGATATGCAGTGTTCGGGCTTATCTTCGACTCCAACAGTAGAGATCCTAAAACACAAAGATATGGGTACAATTACTTTACAGTTTGTTTAACTTTAACAGTTCTTTGAGGTAAAGGTCAATTCATGGTAACAGAGTAAATCTCGCGAAGTACACAGAAAATACCAGTGAGGCAGAAAAATGAAATTAACTTTACAATCGAGGAGAGTAATACCCCCATCAGCGGAGTCTAGAATTATATATTTTCTGGGGTCTCTGTATGAACACAGGACGGTTTACTATCCAGAGCAATAACAAGTTGGTGCGTTACAATCGAGACTTTGAGGCCCCACATGCTACTGAGATCCTGTAGCCTGCTCCACTAACGAGCTTGCTAGCACGAGCTAAACGGCTAATTAGAGGCTATTAGCTTCGGGAGAGGCTGACGCCGATAAGTAAAATAATCTAAAAGTGTTTGCTCACAACGCTACAGCACATTTAAAAAACAAACCCCAAGAAGTTGACCAAAGTGAATACAAGAGGAATTCTGGTCGAGCTAGCATGCTAACATTAGCCAACGTAACGTCAACGCGGCTATGCTAACAGGGAACTTACCGTCTGATTCGGCCCGAACTAACAACGAAATACCCTTTAGTCGCTCAACGAATGTGGACGAGACGTGGCCGGTGCCCCGGTCATCCCACTGCCGGTCTTCGTTTAGCGTGTACACTTTCACCCGCCGCCGAGTGTCCGACATGGTTAGCCGAGTCGGAGCTAGCAGGCTAGCTAGGCTGCTAACAAGCTATCACCTCACCCCGTCTGTTAGTGTTTTCCTACCCGCGACCTGTGAACGGTGTTTCCCGCATGTTACGGTTCACAGCAGCGGTGAAATGAACCTGTGGCTGTTTCATAAACGCATAACGCGCCCGACGTGAGGCGGCTCGACCGGAGGCTTCTTCTCCGAGTGTGAATTCGCGCAGAGCACAACAACTCCTGCGGCCTCCTCGCTAACGTCCACACTCCGCCATCTTGTAATCCGATCTTGTGTTCTTTTTCTTCCTCGACGTCAATCAAGCGCTGCGGGGTCTCCGCCCCCGAGCGTGACCAGCCAATGGGAGAGCCGCAGCGTCGCGGGCTCAACGCGCCACCCATAGGCGAAAGGTGGTAAGTGCAGCGGTCCCCTGCAGATGTGAGAGGAGGCAGATGCTGTTTCTTTAAGCTGTTTGTTTTTATTACGGCAGATCTTAACGTGTCGGAGTTATACTACCTAACTACTCACTCATTAATAAAGATAATGCACGTTTATTTGTAAAGAACCGTTCATGCACACACGCACAGATTCAAGTCGCTGCACAGGGACATCAGAGGACCACACACAGGCTAAATTAAAGGAGAAGATAAAATATGAATTGATCCACACACTGAGGAAATTCATCACTTAAAGGGATAGTTCACTGTAAAATAAAAATTCACTCATTATCGACTCACCACTATCCCGATGGAGGGGTGGGTGAAGTGTTTGAGTACACAAAACACATCTGGAGCCTCAGGGGTAAAATATGTGTTGCAGCCAAATCCAATACAATTAAAGTAAATGGTGATCAGTCTTCAAACGTAAAAAAACAACAGAAAGAAAAAATAAAATACCTCCATACTGCTGCTGCGATGTCATCCAAGTTTCTGTAAGCTCTGACATTCAAATTTGATTTGAATACGGTCATTTACACAATGTTTTTCACCTGAATGTCCTCTGTGATCCTCGTCAGCGAGTTCTCGTTTGCAAGTTCCGGCTGATGTCTTCACGTGGCTCTTGGGCAAAAGCATAGAGGAACGCAAATGTGAATGAGGCTCCAAAAAGAGGATCACAGCTCTAACCTGATGACCTTTTGACATGGTTGTATTGGGCCAGCATTACATCTGGTTCCTCATGTGTGCATGCAAAATTTTGCAAGGAAGTGACAGTGAAGCTTAACACAACAACCAGTAAGTGTTTTATTTACATATATTATTAACAAAGCAGAATAAAGAGAGAATATTAAAAAAAGAAAAAAAAAAAGAAGAATTGAGACGTTTATCTCAATTTGCTTGTGAGTTCTTTACAGCAAGATGCATCAATATCACACAGCCAAATAAAACCATTGTTAGATTGTTGTAGATCTGTGGATAAAAGTTGCAACATGACAGTGAAATCTAAAAGAAAATGAACCCTCCACTTGGTGCTGTTGATGCTGACTGGGGTGAAAACAAGACACAGTTTAAGAAGGTGCTTCGATCATATGTCGCACACTCATTGAAGCAGGACACTACGATGATGTTGTTTCAGGAGCAGTTTTATCACGTCCATACCCACAACAACTGGGTAACTTTCTTTATGAACAACGCTGGTTCAGTCTGTGAGAAAATTGGATGATCTTGGTTTGGCTGATTTCTCCCCAGGGCCATTTTGTAGAAATATCAGAGTCAGAGGTTTTTCTTATTTTCGTCTTTCACAGAAGTCAGTCTCTTCTGTTGACGTGTCATGAATCTGTGCCAGTCGTTTGGCTGCCGTTTGAACCCATGGAGATGCTCTGTTTCTCACTTATTGTCTTGACAATGGTTGCAGCAGGAGACTGGAGCACCTTGCGGGAAAGTCTCATTCTACCGTCCGTCGGGTCACGTCCAAAGTACTTGACCTGATGACAGAACTCCAGTTAGAGGCGAGCAGAGAAGAAAAGAGAGGAAACTACTTTTGACAATGCATTTTGCAGTTATGGACACATACCTGTATCTGCTGTCCCACCTCTAAACCTAAAGCACTTGGGTGTTTGATCTAAAACAAAAAAATACAAAGAAATGACCTCAGAAACGGAAACATAGACACACAGCATGCAGAGGCAAATTCACCAACCCGTTTGTGGTCCAGTTGTGAGTTGTGCAGCAGGACGGCGCTCATGTTGGGATAAAGTTTCACCATCACACCAATGTCTCTGTAGCAGGGGAGGAAAACAACTTAGGACTTGTGTCTAAGGTTCTGATGTGTTAAGTGAGAACTGATGACAGGTGTGTTTTACAGTCAAAAACACAATGTGTTCGTTTACCTTATTTCGGTGATTGTGCCGGTGTAGATGGCACCAAACTCCAGCTGCTGTTCCTGCTGCAAAACATAAAAACATACATGTTATGTTATAACTTATGTTGATGAGTCCAAGCAGACAGACAGAGACTTCTGGAATTATTAGAAAGATACTTACATCATCTTTGCAGATCTCACTGATGAAGTCTTGAGCTTCGTTCATGGCTCCCGGTGATGGAGCGAACACGGAGAAAGTCTCCTCATCCATCTGACTTATTGTCACACCTTCAGGAGAAAAACCAAAAAGTTTCTACATTCTGTTTGTGATTCTTCTTCAGTGCCACTTCATCAACAAAGACAACACAGTCCTAGTGGGTTCACTTAAATTAGCTCTTTAGATACATGAGTATTACCTGTTTGAGCTTGTAACCTGCGAAGGTTGTAGCCTCCGGGACCAACAAAGCGAGCTCGTCTAGAAACCGGCACCCGGACAGTTTCTGGAGGCAGAATAATTCTCACATCAGAACACAATAATTATACATTTATATATAATCAAACACAACACCTACCGATAACAGGTCCGTTCTCTTTCCTTGTCCCTCTAGGTTTGACTATACATTTGTTCATGATGCCCAAGATTTCCCTCTTTGCCACTGAAACATAACAACATACAAACAAAGGCTGTCAAACACACTCATTTCAGTCTTGAGTGTAAAATGGTGAGTTTCAGAGTCAGTCACCAGTATGAACAATATTACCTGTGGCCTGTTGGATCGCCTCCATCACCAACTTCAGAGGCAAACCTGGTATCTTCACATCAGCCTGGAGGACAAATCAATCAAAATGGGCCACGGTCAATGTTTTCATAACTTTTTAGGTGAATTTATTCCATTTTTATTCTGAGAGAAGTTGTCAGATGCAGCACCTGTAAAGCAGTGATGCCCTTGTTTGTTCCTGCCAGTTTGAAGTCCATGTCTCCAAGGTAATCCTCTATTCCCTGTTGAGAAAATACAAATAAGTTCTCATTCAACATCTCCAGTATAATCAAACAAGAACACTGGCTACAAGTTATTGTCAGTGGCGATTGGTCACACACTAGCTACAGTAGTGCAGTATCTACCAGAATATCAGTGATTAATCTGTAGTCTTGGATCTCAGTGGGTTTCTCTACGTTGGCCTTGGAGATGAGGCCGACAGCTACACCTGCCACAGCAGAGGAGATGGGAACACCTGGGAGACACAAACACAGACATATGAGCTACATGCTATTACAACACTGCACTTTATTAACTAAACAGCAAAATCTGTGTGTTCTGTGTCTGTTTGATTCGACCTGAATAACGAGAAACCGTCATAAAGCCTCTCAGGGTGATCATATGAATATTCCTTGCAGTTTAATGCTGAATAAAAAATGCAATTCCTAAGGTCTATGACAAAGAAATGGAAACAGGCTTGATATTTTACAGTTTGACAATAAACTTACAAATAACAAATATAGAATTAAGTAAATAAATCATTAATTTTACATAAAATGTAAACATAAACGCAAGTTACAAAAATGTATACTTTTTAAAATTCTACATATAATAGATATTTTAACAACAGATATCATTAACAGCATAAGAGACATTTGTGGTACCTGCATCCATCAGTGCAAGGCTGCCTGCACACGCTGAAGCCATCGAGGACGATCCTGAGAGGAGACACAGAGAGGGAGAAAAAAAGCGATTCTCACATTCCTGTCTGAGATATTTAGCCAGACAATGGTCACATTTCCTGTGACACATATAAAAGTGTCCCCACACTCACCGTTTGACTCTAACACCTCAGCAGTGAGCCTGATAGTGAATGGGAAGTCTTTAGGAATGACTGGTCTCAGAGCCTTCTCAGCCAGGGCCCCTGAGAACCATCAAGAACAAATACATTCAAATCCTTCTAAACACGGTCTCTGTATTCAAGAGTCTTTACAGATGCTGAATACCAGTCAAAGTCAATTTGAATACAAACCATGACCGAGCTCTCTCCTGTTGATGCCGCCCATCTTTCCAATTTCATTGGTTGCATATGGAGGAAACTGAAATTCAAGAAAATATAGTTTTTTGTGTTGAAAGGAAACAGAGTCATATCTAATAATCTATAACACATTACAGATAAAAACAGGTACTCACTTCATAATGAAGCATGAAGTTTTTGTCTTTGATTCCACTGCAGATTAAAAAAACAGAGAATGAAAGTGATGAACAGAGATGAAATGCTGTCTGTTTGTCAGCAGGATCACGCAAAATATTTTGGAAGGATTTCCGCTAAATTGGATGAAGGTTGAGACGTGTGCCGAGAATGAAGCAATTACATTTACAAATCTTTTTCACTGTCTTTAGATGTATGAGAAACAAAATAATCACTTGTATTTAGGGGACTGAGATCTATGAGTGTATGAAATTTGGTGCGGATCCAAATAAAAGATCTAGATCTAGCGGATTTATACGTGGTTTCATAAGTGTAGTTTCACGTGTGAGTGTTCTACCTCAGAGCTGTGGTAATAATATCTGCTTTGACACTGGATTCCAGGGAATCGAACGTGACACTGCACAGCACCTGCAGGAAACAGAGGATGAAACAGAGGAGCCGTCAACGTTAAGAGCTTAACAAAGAATTTCAATGGCCCTCTCCTCCTGCTGTTACAATATGTTATCTTTCAGAATTGCAGAAAAATGAAACATGAATAAGTTAAATTTCAGCTCTTTACACACCTGTGTTTGTCCTCTCTGAAAAAGGGCGGAGCCATGGAGCGGCTTAAAGAGGTCTACGTCGCAAGAAATGTTCCTCAGAGCGTTCAATTCCCTTCCATCACACCTGACCCACAGAAGAGTTCAACATTGATATCAAATATTAAAATACAATGTTTGCATCATGTGTCATGAGAATATAAATGTATTCAATCAGTACCTCCTGTACTCATTCAGCACTAAGTTGCGGAAGATTTCTTTGCTCACAGTGTTGAAGGACTCGATGATCTCAAACGGCTCAGCCTGAGGGAATTTTACTACATAAGAGAGAAAAATACAAGTGCGCAGAAAAGTGAAATCAAATACAAGTTAAATTACTGGTAGAATGAATCAGACAGAGCTGCAACAATATTTAGTTCCATTCACATAAATACTGAGCATGACGCACCTTTCAGGTCCTCTTCTGTTTCAAGTCTAACTTTGTTGATGGCTTCATCTCTAGAAATCTAAGACAAAGTCCAAGTATTAGTTATGGTTCAGGAATCATACCATTCTTCTGAGGTACCTAAACAATCTCATCACAAGTTTTACTCGACAACACAACACAAAATAACAAACAAAAGAAGATTGAGAGAAGAGAAAGCTGAAGCAAAGACAAGCTTTAGGAAACAGAGGTGAGACTTAACCTTGTCGTGTGTGTAATCAGTGAAAACCGCATAGATCCTCCCATTAGCTAATCTGCAAAAAGGAAAATGAAAAACAAAGCTTTCACTAAAACTGTTTGCATCCCTCTTTATCACACAGTGAAGTCAAGTCACTCTAAAATGATGGAAAATAGCTGCATTATGGGTCTTACTGCCGAACGTGTTCCACCATGTCAGCCGGGGTTGAAAAGACCTTGACTGGGGTGCGCTTGGTGACCTTCTGTTCTCGCGCCAGCTGCTGGATGGCATGTATGATCTGCTGGGTGTGTTTGACTCCCACCTTCACCGCATGACAGAAGTCCTGCTGCAGCACGTTCTCAGCAGACGCCTCAATCATCACTAGCAGACAGAGAGTCTCATTAAAGGCAGCGCTCACAGCTTTGAACCCTGATATTAACATCTAATTAACACTCTGTCTGAAGTTAATACCAGATCAGAATAAATTACTATCTGTCCTATAGATGGTCTCAAAGTGTTTCCAGTTCCACAAACCCCTGAGCATCAGCTTGGAGCTTTATCTGTTAACCAACTTACCCACTTGACTGCTGGGGCCTCCAGCCAAAATCATGTTTAGACTGCTGGAGGTCATCTCCGCCCTGGTGGGGTTGATCAGCAGCTGTCCATCAACCATGCCCACACGCACAGCACCTAAGACAAAAGCAGCCCCAAGCTCGTATTAATGATCAGTACAGTCTATCCCAGAACTTAACGTCAGTCAACCAAATATAGGAATAGGTCTGAAATTGTTGCTCACCTATGGGTCCGTTCCAAGGGATGTCAGACAGAGCCAGAGCAGCAGAAGCTTTAATGACAGAAAACATTGTTTTAGCTAATTATCTAAAAATATTAGTTCTCTGTTAAAATCATAAAATGGGTGTGTGAGTGTGAACTCACCGGCATTTATTGCCAGCACATCTGGATCATTCACACCGTCAACTGCGAGCAGGTTACAGAGGATCTTCAGGAGACATGAACACACACACACACACATTTGGAGACGTATTCACATAAAATAATCTTTGTTCAGACAGAAAAATGAAGAAAGCAAATAAACTCACCTGAGTGTCGTAAAAGTAACCGGGAGGGAAAAGTGGTCGTATCGATCTGTCTGAGGACCAGAGACATGAGAGTTAGTTAAAGTACCATCTGCATCACACTGAACAAGACACAGTCATGTCAGCTCACCTATCAGTCTGCTGGTGAGGATCTCATTGTCAGTGGTGCCCAGCTCCCGCCTCAGGTAGTTTGTGGGGATTCGACCTGCAGCAGCAGCTTTCTGCCTGTAATCCACCTGTCAATCAAACACACAAAGTTTATTTTCTAGTAGACTGAATCTCAAATGACTCACGGTGTCAGGGGGGATAACTCTGATATCTTCTACCCGATCCATTTATGTCACATAAACACAACTAGAGACCAGCTCCACTGAAGGACCCCAGCTTTCTGATTTGGAGAACGTACCACAAGAGGCATGAACTGAGACGGAGAAGGTTTGGTCTTGCTCACAGCAGTCGCCATCACGGAGGTATCCCCCAACTTCAGACAGAGAAAAAGATGGAATAAGTTCCCAAAGCTTTAAACATCACCACCAAGTACTTGTTCTATGCTAATGTTGACTTTTGTTTTCTGTACCTGTACGACAGCTGATCCATCAGCGAACCGAGCTAACTTCCCCGTAGAAATCTCCAGTTTCCTACAAAAACAAATAACACAACACATCAACCTCACAATATCTACAGGTGTGTCAGCTTTTTATAACACAACATGTGATGTTGATTTTCTTTAAGTATAAAGAAAATACACAATTTAAGAATACAAAGCATATACTGTATATGTATATATACGTGACATAATCAAGAACAAATAACCAAGATACATCAGGTCTATTTAAAGGTGGAAATCCCCGCCCACAGGGTCACAGGTTACAGAAGACACATGGATGAAAGAAAGGAACGTATAATAAAAGAGAATTTTAAAGAAAAATAAAAGAGGGGGACTCTCTACTTTAAAAGGACATTTGTTGGTTCCAACCTAATCTTTATCAAGTCATAATAATCCAGGAAGGTGTGTGTGAATGGGTGAATCTCGATAAACTGTACTGTGAAGTGTGTGGTCATCAAGACAAGAACAGGTCAATATAAATACAGACCATTTATGACTTGTGCTTTGGTTTCTTAAACTTTTGATTTATAGTCATTCATTTCTTTGCCATGGATTCTGTGAGAGACTAAAGATGAGTTCTATACAAACAAAGCTATAGACACTTTCAAATGTCTGTTTGCAAACCACACATGTGAACGTTTCCCACACACGGCCCAGTCCTCTGCTCGGTGCAGATCTGTGGGCGCAGCAACACTTTTTAAAAAGAGTTAAACACGATGAGCTCAGAAACAGATCGTGACAGAAACCAGGAGCTTGTTAGAGTCAACTCACTTCTCCCCGAGCTCCACCCCCGCTGTCCTGGGGTGAGCGTGGCTGCTGAACACGCTCTGGTGACAGGGACGCACATGGAGGCGGGAGAGAGAAGCTCCGAGCCGCAGCAGGTTCTTCATTTCTGCCCCAACACCGACAAACACTCAGCGATCTCCTCTCACAGCGCAGACACAAGCGTGGAGGCTTCCATGACAGTCCGTCACCTCTGCGGCGCGACGTCAGAGGAACGCGACCGCTGATTGGACGCCACCGAGGTGACGGTGCAACATCGAAAGTGTCCGGAGGTACCACCCGACACACACGCGTCGGTTCCGCTCACGAAAACGATGCGATGTATTGGAAAATAAAATGTTTTTTAAATTGTTTTAGAGAAACGTCACTTTCACAAAAGTAAAGTTTGTTCCAGAAAACCTTTGTTCAAAATCTAAATGAAATGTTACAGCACATACAAACTATTCAACACGTCACAAACACAAAAGCCTTAAAGACTCAACATGTGAATCTCAGTGTTCTTTTATTTTCTTATCTTATTTGTTCTTTTCTTTTCTTTTTCCTTTTTATCTTCTCTTGTCTTTTTTGTTTTCTTAACTTATTAATTCTCTGTTTTTCTTGTGTTTTATATATATTTTCCTTTAATTCTCTTTCACATTGACCTCTAGCATGTGGGGTTTCTTGTTTATCAGGACTCGTCTCTCCGGTGAACATTCAGTGAGTCCAACAGAAACTTTACTTACGTTTGTTTTCGAAAATGTTTCACGAGTGCAGGAAAATCTGGTTTTTGTTTGTATTGTTTTGTATCTTAATTAGTTTGCTTGTGGTTTATCCCTGAAAGTGTTATTGTCTTGTTTGTTGATCTCTGGACTTTTTCTTTGACACATTACATGTGTTTATAGACAAAAATGTTTGTTAATTCAAAATGAAAAGTCTCTTTGTGGTTGAAGTTGATTCAGCGTTAAAGAAATGTTTCTACTGCGTCTCTGTTGAAAAAGAGTGACTGAATCACTAAGGATCATGTTTTTACATTGAAGTAACGTGTAATGAATATTGTGTGACCAGGCAACACTAACAGTGGGGCTGCTGCAGTTGTTATGGCAACAGATCAGATTAACAGCACCTCTATAACACTCTCTAGATTACTGTCACACACACACTCCAGTTAATTTGCAGGGGTGAATAGCAGAATGTCACATGTTTCACACAAACACACACTGAATCACACCAGCACACATTTCCATTATGACAAAGGTAATAGTACGATCTTGTTGCCATGGCTCCAAGACACACTGAGATCTCATTTTTACCACGCACAGCCGTGGACTATTAGTGTTTAATGGACTAGTCCATGTTGTGGGAGAGGACAAGGATCATAAACAGCTCAGTGGAGGTTGTTGTGTTGCTTTGTCTTCAAGGGGTTTTACTGTTTGGAGAATCCTCTTGTATAAATGTCCATCGACCAACACAGATGTCAATTTCTCATCCGTGACTCATCTGTCAAATCGTATAAGTCCCCAATCCTACAGAGACCTCTGTGACCCTTGAAGTGCTCCTTGTAAAGATGTAATGTATTGATGTGTGTGACGGATTCATACATTTACAAACTGACTGAATTTAAAAGACTGAAAACCAAGTCTGACCACAGAACACAAAATTGAGAAACACCAGATTACGTACATGTGTATTTCCTTATTTGTAAAAATGCATCTGTGAGAAGCATTTTTGAGAAAATATGCAAAATAATTTGAGCCACAAGAATGTATCATCAAACTGACAGACACAAAGTGAAAAAACATGAAATCCTTGTGATTTTATTTGCTTCAGTTTGGGAATAAAGTGATGACGTCAAAGGGAAAAACTGTGTGTGCTTTTACTCACACACAAACACACACACACACACACACACACACACACACACACACACACACACACACACACACACACACACACACACACACACTGCTTACATTTCTTCTTCTCTATGGTCAAACAAACATCTCACTGCTCCTCCCTGTCCATGAAAACCCAGGAATTGGATCCACCGTCCTTGGACATGCAAAAGCTTCAGAGCACCACCGTTCAGACAGCTCCTCACTGCTTGAATTGGCAGGGCGTGATTTTCATTGTGACAGGCATGATAATTACATAATGGTGCAAGGCAGAGTTCCACGCTTACAAAACAAAGCAGAGTGGAACTGGAAAAGCTGTTACAGATGTGAAATATTCCACTGAAAATAAAAGGACTCTGTATAAACACTATTAAAATGGATAAATAAATTGTAGCTGTTATCAAATAAAAGTAAAATCCAGAAAATGTATCAAACATAAAATGGCTCAATCTAGAAAACAAGCTCAAGTGAGGATTATATTTTAGGCTATTGTCAGATGATTATTACTCATTAGTATTATTGCCTCAGCAGCATCTTGTTGTTGTTGTTGTAGTTGACAGGGGCAAGTTATTTACCCATTACCCAACACATTCACACAGATTGTTTTGTCCACACCTCAAAATTACTCGAAATAAATATAAAATGAAATGTTTGTTTTGTATAAAAATGACAATAAAAACTGAAATAAACCACTTCAGGACAGACGGGAAAAGTTCTTTGAGTTGCCAAAGGAAAGAACACACACACACACACACACACTACATTTAAACAAATCAGCTGATTCAATGGCAGATTTGCTTTGTCAGTATGAAGCCTCAATAATAAACTAACCTCACAGGAGCAGACTATTGATTGGATGTAGATTAGTGTGTGTGTGTGTGTGTGTGTGTAGACTGCCTGAATAAGATTTATAGATGAGTGGGTCGAAGCCTGAGTGATACATACACAACTACAATGGCACTCAGCAAAGCACATCCTCTGCCAGGGGCCCTATTTCACAATGTTAAAGGAAGTGATAAAAGAAATTCCATCCCTTAGTTGGATGTACATCAGAATTTATTACCCTGCAGCGGCTGAAAAAGGCCCAACCCCCCCCCAAAGACACAACATTGAAATCTGCTAGATCCAGATTTTTTGGATCTGCTACAAATTTCACATATTCATAGAAATCAGTCCCTTAAATGTTAGATTTAATTATTCAGCCCATCTCACAATGTTAAAAAAGAAAGTGACGAATTTCTGGATCTGCTGCTTGGTGGTAGTGGACTTCCTGATTATGACAATCAATCATCGATCAATTGAAGACAGACAAGATTTGAGATAAAGAAAAAGAAAATACACTTTCCTTGGTTTTTAACACTGAGATTTACCACAAAGCAAAGTGTAGTATCTCCAGGTAAAACATTTAAAAATCTTCACAGCATCAGTACTTATTTGTTTTTTTGTCTCACTATAAATATGTTCATGACTAAACTTTGTTTCATTACCGCTCTGACCCCTGCATCACGAATTATTGGCTCCCTGCAGTGATGTTGATCTAAAAACCCTCTCAGGCATAAATCAGACTGAGTCATTTAAAGCCTCCAGGCCTGGATTTGCTAAGAGCTGATTACTTTTGAATCCAGAGCGAACATTAAGACTCGCCTTGAGGACATCGGACTGTGGCTCGTGATTAAATACAGAAATAAAATAAGAAAACAAACCAAGACAAAACAAAATGTGGCAAAAAAAATTAAAATCCACAATGAATGTAGAGCTGGTAAAATGTGTTTAATATTATTCTGGCAGTCGGAGAAGATCTAACAGTCTCGTAAATCTGTGTCTCTATAAGAAAACACATTTAATTTCTCTGCTTTAAGAAATGTGTTTGCATCTTTATCTGGCTCCAGCTCTGTGGTGTTATGCAATTAGGCTTCGACTGTACCACAGGGGTCTCAATCATTCCAGCCGGAGAGCTGATCGTTACAGGAATCGATTTCCCACCCCAGCGTCACGGGATGGAGATGAATGGATGAGGAGTGGAGGGTCAGACTGACCTCTGCTGCCACGACAAAGGTCAGGTCTTTAAATCATGTCGTCAGTCCAGTAAGGTGTGAGTAACGTTTGATGATGGAAAAGGAGGGTTTCCATGGAGATCAGTGATTACTGTCAGTTTCTGATGGATCAGGAAGGAAACTTACCACAGGTTAATAAACTGACTTGATATCTGTTCAGCACGATATCTTTATTATTATCTATCATTAAAAATAAAGATACCAAGAGTTTCATTCCTAATGACTTTGGTCACTCAGACTGGATGATTGGGATGAAACTCAATGATTATTGTTTTACTGTCTTGTCACTTAGAAGTTTTATGTACTTTACTTTCTGTGCACTTTGTTCGCTAACACCGGATCATCCATCCTCTCTCTGTCTGGACTTCTGAACCACGTCAATCCTGAACTCAAACCCACACTTTGGTTTAGTTAAGGATTTCCGAGCATGATTCCTTTAGTATATTAGTCATATTACTTTATCGTTCAACACAGATTATATGTTACGTTTTCTCGCAAGGTTACTCAGCCATCCCTGCAGTCAAAGCCTTAAGAGATCATCTCAGCGCCAACTCCAACTGTTTGTGGTGACTTGTAAATTCCTGTAAACTAACAAACAGGAAGCTGCAGTCGTCAGAACACCAGATTTCATATGAGAGGAGGTCACCCAGTTGTTCAGAGAAGAAATATTCTCTTAGTGTTTAGTGGTCAGTGGATTTCTTCTTTTTTTTTTTTTTAAATCTCTGGGATTGTTGAATAACAACCAGAGGAAAATGTTCCATGTGTGCTCTAGTGGTTCAGGGGAGTTTTAGCCAAAAGAGGCGGTTGGTGGGTTGTGAGTGTGTGTGTGTATGTGTGTGTGACTGTGTGTGTGTGTGTGTTTGTGTGTGTGTGTGTGTGTGAGGAATGCTGCTGCGGTTCTGAACAATCCCTGAGTCATTAGGTGGAGGTGGATGCTGCTTTGTGAGGAAAACTTAAAAGCATCATGAATATTAGATTTTGATGAGGCAGCCAGGAGCAGCCTTTTCAATCCAAGGTTAATGAATCCCACACAAACAAACACACACACACACACACACACACACACACACACACACACACACAATCACTAACACACCAGGCTTTAGAAAATATCCATCTAATCCTCAGTGGTAATTGAGTGGAACATAATTGTCTTCAGGCTGCTGTGTGGGGAAGCAGTCGCTCCATGAACCATGAGAGGTTTTCATTATCTGCGTGTGTTTAGATTTATTCTGGAGTGAGGGGTTAGAAGAAAAGTGAATGAGATGCCTTTGAAAAGCTTTGGTTTTAGATTTTGAAGGAAAATCCCCTTTGTAATTGACATCATTAGGATTAGATAAACTTTAACGATTTCTAAGGAGAAACTGAATCTTTTTGTGAAACGGAACAAAATGTAAAATATATAAAAGACCCTGACAACCTTTGTTCTCTAAGAGCTTGTCTCTCCGAGCAACCGAGGTCTTTGGACTCAACATTTTCTGACAAATTTGTTCAGTTTTGAATATTTCTCTCAAGATGTTTTTGTTCTTCTTCTCACTGGTTTATAGTGGGAGGGACCTGTTCCACGTTTGTACATCTCCTTCAATGACGGAGCCACATTTGAATCTAAATGTGACGTCAGACGTGGAGCTGTTTGTTTGCATTGCCAGACAACCGTCAATCAACTCTGACAAGGCGACGCCCAAAAAGACCTGATGATACAGACGAGCATTCAGAGCTACAGAGAATATTTATTGTTTGAAATAATATAATGTTTGAAGAAGGGATTAGAAAAAAGGGCCAATATTACAATAAAAGAAAAGCTATGGTTGAGTTAATTAAAAGCAAGGTCATAAAAACGAGTTTAAATGTGTATTAAAGTAAGTCTGTCATGACCTGAGGTGCACGGTGGCTAATATCAGCTACTCCCAGCAGCATTTTAAATCAATCCATTAATCGATTGATCAGACATTATTTAAAAAAAAAGGACTTTTCAAACAAACAATGTAACATAAAGTGTATAACAGTCTAAAGGAATACAAACTGAAATCAGTCGGAGGGTGATGCAGATCATAAAATACTGTAATAGATCATTTGAATGGCAGTTTTGACAAAACATTGGAATTTAATTTACATTGTATGATGTGTCGTCCTGATGTGACGTTTACAGTTCATCCTTCTAGTCAAACCCGTTCTGCACCAAACAAGACACAACAGGTCCAGTCAGGATCTCGTTTGCCTCAAGCTGAAGCCGCAGCACCAGTGAACGACCGTTACTCTATATGCAAATGAGAACCTCTCTTCTTATCTGCTTCTGCTGAAATGTGCCTATTCCAACATTTCAGGGGAACGAGCGATAATCCATTTATTTTAACTGTGAGTTGAGGTGAACCAGGACCCAAGTTCCCAAATCAGTGATTGTATTTGAATTGGCCATTTGGCTGCATTGGTCTCTGCTGCATATTCACACCCACAGAGCCATTCATCATCTGTCGATAAGGCGTCTCCTGTTTCTCTGTGGATCTTATCTTCTATTACCTTGCTGCTGATACAGCTGAAAGAAAAACTGTGTCCACCACTTGTTTTAAAATACTGGATACACAGAAGTTCATCAGGCAGTTCTTAGTTTACATTTCTGACTAATAGTTCCATATATGACAGTAAGTCCCAATTACAGATTCCAGCAAGAGATTATTTCAAGTCCTTATTTTAATGACTGCACTGAAAAAGAAAATTGTTGTTCAATTTAAAAACATACGTCAATACCTCATATTTTAAAATTAAAGCTATAAATTGTGTTCATGGAACTTCTTAACTTAAATTTGTTTGTGTGCTACCAATTAAAGTAAAACATTTTGAAGAAAACAATTTATTTGTAGTGAGTATTTTTGTTTGTATATGTATATACAGTATATATATATATATAATTCAGATAAACTCAGAGTGTAATCCTGTAGTATTCTCTCTGTTCATTACCCACCAGGTGTCAGCAGCCTACTTACCTTGTGGCTCCACTGTTACTGAATCATGTCAAAGCAGACAAAGGGTTTATATATTATTTCTTACCAATACTTTAATGAAATAAGAATATTTTCCATCCAATGTTACATCAAATCCTTCACAATAGCTGCAGATTAACTCATTCCCTCTATATCCTCCTCCTTCCTTAATAAAAAACATCCTCGTCCCTCTAACTCACCTCTTCAGATAAACAAACTGCACCAAACGGACAAATCGTCTCCGAGAGGAATTCCTGACACTTTAGAAAATAAATCTAAATTGAAAGACATGCTTTGAGCAATGCCCTATTTTCTTCTTTCCCCTCCTTTTCAGAGGCGGGGAGGCGGAGGGAGAGAGGGAGGCGGTGCTCTGTCCTCCACTCATCCTCCCTCAACTCTCTCTGTTCACTATCATGCAGCATTTGAACGGAGGAGGACGTGGAGGACGAATGAAGGAGCCGCTCAGAAATGACTTTACCTGACACATGAGGAGTGAAAGGACGATGTGAAGAGCGGGCTCCTCTGGAAACATCTGGATCTCGTGCGCACTGGAGATTTTTTTTTTTGTCACTGGATTTGATTGGAATATTTCTCCTTAGTATCAGTGAGAGCTGCTCTCGTGTAGATAAAATACATGCTTTTAATATCCCTGTTTCCTAATTTCCAACAAAGAAAAATGGGATTGCTCGTCTCCTCCATGAGGCAGCCGAGCCCCGACATCTGAAACAGCTGGATCCTGTGGATTTACCTTTTTTTTTTTCCTCCTCCAAGAAAAAAAAACCTTCGGAGGAGCCTTCATCCAAAATGAGCGTCGATTTAATCGAATCAGCTTCATGAGTGGAGTCTGAACAAACGCACATTTCTCCCAGGGAGCGCACATTGTGCTGTTTCCTCCTTTTTATCCCGAAATAAACGGCGCCAGTTTTTCTGGAGAGAAAAATATGGAAAGCGAGGTTTTCACCCCTTTGCTGGAGCAGTTCATGCTCACGCCTCTGGTCTGCTGGGTAAGATCCATAATGACCCATTCAAATACACTGATCCCACCAATTAACCCCCCCCCTCCGTATGTGATCATTGATCATCTTAACACCTTTCTTTTCTCCCACTTTCCAGGTGAAGACAGTGGGCCAGCCCTCAGTGACCGATGGCACCAAATTATCGGAATATATTGAATTAGTGGACGGGATTTACCTGAACGAGATCATGCTGGAGATGTAAGTAACCTGACGCAGTAATGTCCCAGACCGACCCATCTGTCAGGCCCCTGCAGAGGCCAACGCACTGTAACAGGATTGGCCTCTCTGCGTGCATGCTCGGGTCCTCGAACGCACCACGTTAAGAGACTGTTATATATACATGATCACCATTATACTGCAGACACAGTTCGATGTGTGCAGCATATGCAGTTTGATTGCATGCAGGGTCTGTAGATGCTAACTCACCCTGGGGGCTTTTTTGCGGGGTCATCATCCTCCTCATCCCTTCAAGGACTCCAGCCTCAGTCCAGCTCCTGAGTGAATTGGATTGAAGTGAATGTAGGCTATGCACAAAGGGACCTTGTATTGGGGCCAATGAAGGGTCAGACTGTCAGAAATCTTGCAGACTGCTATTGTTAGGATCTGTTCAGACTGTCTGTGAGCATGCACAGTCAGTGGAAGGACGCAGCACCACAGCTTTCCACTGCTGCGTTTTTTATTTCCTCACCTTCCAGTGTCATCTACAGCCGGCTGGGAGACACCCCGCCCCTGGACGCTGCAGCGCTTCCTGCTGTGCTGTAGATTAAACTGGAAATAGAAGCCTTAAGCAGGGATGCAGCCCACACAGCAATGCATCAGCTCACACACACACACACACTCACTTTGTTTCATTTCACTCACTGAAAAGGGAAGTAGGTGCCACTGCAGGTCTCCTGATGGTGACACATGGTGTTTGTTGGCTGAGGCATCAGGTGTCAAATCAGTGACTTTCCGGTTACGAAGCATCACAGAAAACTATTTTCCTTTTTCTTTGTCTGGCTCCAGACTGCCGCTGATGTTGCTTCCCTCTGGCCAAACAGTTTTTCCATATTTCCCACTAATGCATCTCTCAGCATTCAGCCCTCTTGCATTCCCCGTGTAAGTGAGGAGCATTTAACCAAGCTTACTTCCAGTGGAATTGATTTTCTCTTCTTAAGAGATTTTACTGGGTCCCACTTTAATGGGACATCGTCTTGCTTCAGAATCTCACATCTGAAGGTTAGTTTGGCAGATTGCATGTCTTTCTTTGCATTTGTATCTGTGCAGAATTTACTTAAGCATGTAACATGAACTGTTTTGAGAGGGATTACGTTGGAGCTGTGTTGCATGAGGAGCTGATTAACCCTACAGGCTATTTCCTGTCTCTGGTTGGTGTCCTCTTCCTCCTGCTCCTCATCCTCTGCCTTCTTCCTCTGTCCTCCACCTCCCGCTGTTAGGCCGTATCACTCTCACAGGATGATGCTTACCTCCAGATTTCAACTATACCTCTTCCCCCCTCTCTTTTTTGTTTTTCATCCTCCCACTCATTCAGACTGCTTGTAGACTCCCAGAGGACTCCCTCCAAACAGAGAGCGGTGTTTAGGGAGGCCACTGCAGGTTTAGTTGAACAAGCAAGGGCGTCTTTCCTCTTCCACAGGCTGCCTCTTCAAAACAGTGAAGGAGTCAGCAGTATTTTTAGAGTATTTTCCACTGTGTGGCGGAAAGCAAGCGGAAGGATATGAGATGAGACAGAACGAGGCAGCAAATCATTTACCAAAATGGTTAAGAACCTTCAGGGGGGGAGAAAGAAAAAGGTGGCATGCAGAAGTTGTCGGGCCACATGGCAGCTCCTCAGCTCAGTGTATTAAGACTAAGATGTGTGATGAGATTTCTGTCTGTAAATAGATGGAATGAGCTGGACAGGGGTTTCCTGGGGTCGGTTGAGTGCTCCTGCAGAGGACAGTCGGGCGCTGAGCTGAAATGAACTGTGTCTGGCTTAGTAATCGCCTGACAGGATGTCGGGGCTTGCCTGTCACGGCCAGCTCTGTGTGTTTATATTTGTGTGTGCACTTTTCTGCAGGGCTTCTGTGTCTGCGTGTGTGTATCTGTCTTTTTTCCCCCCTGTGCATTTGGTTTTGGACAGAGGCAGCTGTTGGTAGTTGTCTTGCCCAGCCACCCTCCCACACAGAGGGCCTACAGTGTGGGTCAGATGTAATGTTGGTGAGACTGCTCTTTGTTTGCCTGCTTCACTTTACCAGCTCTGTGTGTTCACCTCCAGCAGCTCGGCTCACTTAAACAAAACAGACCGTGTCATTAGCTAAAGTGTATGTTAGAGCTCATGCATCTAAACCTTGCTGCTACTGAGGGAGGCTTTAAAATGGCGACATCCATGGAAAACACATTTTTTTCACTCGTCCTACTCGTGTTTTAAGTCAAAGTTTATTTATACAGTAAGTTTAAAACAACCACAGTCGACCAAAGTGCTGAACCGGCTTAAAATACCAAAACAAAAGCATATGAATAGAGAAGAAATACAAAATATTTTCATTAAACTTGAGATTTTAAGTATTGTACCGTAGCAGATGAAATCGGGTCTTTAACTTGACTCCAGTAAGAATAATTGGGTCTTGAGGAATGAATTAGACGTTTCTAGGGTCTAGGAGCGGTTTGGATATGAAAAGATAAGATGTTCCAGAGATTAGGAGCAGCCACTGCAAAGACCCAGTCACGTCTACTGGCAAGAATTCAGTGTTAAAAAGTAGAAATAAGCTGCGTGTTGACTGGAAGAATAAAATGGCTGTGAATTCATTCCTCCCTTCCTTCGTCGAACACTGTTACTCATTAAAAGAAGCTTACAGACCAGGTGAGTTTTCCACCTTCTTTCATGTTGTGTAGGTAATAATCACTGGGGATTGTATTCACTTTCATTCTTGGGCTGTTGCTCGGCCTCGTGCCAGAAGCTGTTGTTTACACTCAGAAAACACTCGATTTCACAGACTGTGAGAAAAAAGCTGCCAAGAAACTCGCTCGTTTTCCAGAGTGGATGATAAAACTCTTAAAAAGTCACACGCAATGATTTTACTCAAACATCTGTGCACTCAGGCTGAAGAAACATGAGCGTTGCACATTTTTACTGTTGATGCCAGCTGTCGTGGTACAAACTGCAGTGTTACTGTGCGAATGGCTCTGTGTGACACTAAGAAACAGACATGGCAGACAGGCTGGCAGCAGTTGTCGTCAGGGCAGCACGGGAGGGGGAGAAAAAAAGAGAGACCCCAGGATTATCTAACGGTTTGCTGACACCCAGATGGCACCACTGCCTCCTCCCCCTCCTCCTGCTCCCGCCCTCTTGTGAATGACATTACCCAGCCAATTACATTTCCTCCTCGCTACTGTCAAACCAATTAGTTTTTTCCCACTCTGCAAGTTGGGGCCAATTAAATTTCAGTCAGAGTGACAAGCGTCCTGTTGAATTCTTTGCTTCGTTGGGTCAGTTTGTCCTCCGTGACCACGAGTTATATGAGTGAGGAAGTTCATATGTCCTACGTGATTTTCTTGCATGGACGCGCAATCCAAGCTCGATCCCGAAAACGAGTCACAAATTGATTCTTTGCTACTTTGCCTGCAGAAAGTGCACGTGTGAAACATGTGTGGATTACACGCAAAGGATGCAGCCATGCCTGTTGTGAAGGGGAACGTCTCTGTCCAGGCAGATATTTGCATGTCTGTAAATCTGTCCGAACGGTTTATGAGAATAAAATGAGGCGAAAGCCAAATGTCACATTCCAGAATGTTTTTATCTGCATAGTTTTTCTGCAGACGATGGTGCCTGCCAGTGGTTGTCTGTCACAAAGAGGTGAAACAATGAGTCAGTGATTATGCATCTACACTGACTCAAATGTTTTCTTTTCTCAAGGCCACATCACAGTGCATCAACTGTGTGAGGTGATTTAAACAGGATACATTCGTCAGCACGCCTGTCATCACTTCCTGTCTTGACAGAATTGGCTTTTAAACACAAACGCTCACAAATTGACCAATGAGCTTTGTAGAAGAGCTTTAATTTGTTGTTTTCTGTCAGATGCATCGTTTCATTCTCTGGTAATTGTTGTTTCAAACATATGGAGGCTACTATATGTCGGGTCTTGTTGCTCTAGCAGAATATTCCGAGGTTAGAAAACACATCTGTCATCATTTATCATTACAGAGTCTGGATTGAGGCCACAGACAAAGGGATGTTTGAGTCAGACCTTTTCTTTTTAGTTATTACAATCCTACATGGATTCTTTTCTACTTTGAATAAGACCTGCAGGCTCTGAGGAGCGAGGGGATGCTCTTGCTCCTTTCCTGGTCTTTCCTCTCCTCTGTTTTTCTCTGCCCTTTCTTTCTCCACACTTTTTCCTTTTTTATGATTTCTCTCCCATTCCTTGTCCTGCTGTTTTCTTTTTCTTCTCCATCTCTGCTGTTCCATGCCTCACCTCTCCTCCCCTCCCTCCTCTTTCTCCTCTCTTCTTGTTTTCTTTGAGCAGCACGCCGAAACCTTTTGTTGGATGTTTCGAGGGCTGGTTACAGGAGACATAGTTGGGATTCCAGCTGGACTGTAGAGAGGAAGCAGGCCGAGCTGCTGCTGAGGGGGTCGGCCTGTTCGGTTCCCCCCTCCGCTGCTGCTGCTGCTGCTGCTGTTCAGACTGTGGAGTCCACAGCTTGTAGAAGCAAACATTATTCTGCCAACTCTAATAATCATCTTTGTGTCATGGTGTTCTCGCTGTATCTGTCGAGCTGCAGGATGTGTATCAGAGTCAGACAGGAAACAGCAGCTGTGACCTTGAGAGGACAAAACTTTAACGAGGCTGTGATGTGAGACACTCGAAACTTTAGAACCCAGAAAGTGAAGCCAACAGGGACCATTTTAGGACATTAGATGCAGCTTCTCATTAGGTTTTCAGCTGTGGTGATTCAAAATCAAAGTGATTTAAGCTGCATTGCTAATTTAGGATACTTTAAATCAGTAGTTATTATGTATTTAACTTAGCTTGAAGGGTACCAGGCCTTCATTTGAGACTGAGGTGTTTTTGGAGACAGGTGGTTATTTGTAATTTCCCCTTCTTTATATCAGATTATAATTGATCTGCCTCCAGTCTGTGTGTTAATTTGCTGTTGATGCGGTTTGCACTTAATGCAAACTCAACACTTCCTCCATCTGCTTCATGTTACAGCCCCTTCAGTGGCTCGGGGGGGTAATAATCCCTTCTGTTCCCTGGAAGAAATACATCTGCAGGAAGTGTTGAGTGGTCATTAACAGCAGATTAACATTGAGAATATACAATCGAGTGGTATTAATCTGTGACCAGGTTCAATGCATCTGTTAAAGAGAGGAACTGGGAGCAGCAGAGAAGTCGCACCGTACTATATTTACCTCAGGAGCCGTTATAATACACAGTGCTTTCAGTAGAAAGTGATGCAAGTGAGTCCAGCTGCAGTCCCTATGGATACAGTGGTAAAGGAATGGGAAGAGGCCCAGAGGAAACAGAAGGACAAAGACGGGAGAGAAACGAGTCCATGTAAAAGTCGAAACAAGGAAACAGGGTGATGAGACTCCACATACCAGTGGTCGAATCCTCACTGTCTGTTTACATTCTACAGTTCCCAGAGGACAAGGGTGGGGGTGTGAGAAAATAGGATGTATTCCTCATGAGGTTTGCGTTATAGTCAAATATACCAGCAATACTGACAAGTCATTTTTAAAGAAAAGTAATATTAATAGAATAACATGTTATTTATTTGAAGTGTAGTTTGACATTAATTGCGTTTGTAAGTTCTTATTTCCCATTCACCGATAATAAGACACTTCAATAACAAAAATAATGTCAATGTTTTTGGGGCAGTTGTGTATGTAAATGGTTTAATTGAAGAATGCCGTTAAGTTAGTTACGTGGACTGAGTGTTGGTAAAAATGGACAATCTTGATTTTACAGTACGATGTGGGCGGATGAATTGCTCATGTTGGTGTTGCAGTGGTCTAATTTGTGGATGTTACAGAAACACCCACAGATTTATCCTGAACTGAATGTTAACCTTGGCATGGCCTCTGATAAGAGCTCGTCCTCCTGAGATTCCTCTGACTGTAGCTGTCTGGCTTGAGTGTGTGTGTCACATATGGAGGCACCAACACACACACTCCCCTGCAGTGTTTGGACAGAACAGCTCATAAGCTCTATCCCAAGCACGTGGCCAAATGTAGCATGAGTTCTCTCTTTGTGTGTGTGCATTTAGCCTGCTTCGTGAATGTGTGTGTATGGGCATGTGCCTGGCTGCCCATGCTGACTGTAATGTAGCCTGTCATATATAGGTTAGCACTACTCCCTAACCCACCCAGCCTATCGAAGCCAGGAGATGGGAGGAGAAAGCCCACGGGCCCGAGGCTCCACACAAGGCTGCGGTGTCCATCGACAGCATCGGCTTATTGACTCGCCGTCTGGTCGACTCGCTGACTAGTCGTCTGCCTTCCTGGCTGTTTAGCCGGCTGTCAGCCTGTCTAGCCTTAATCTGTTTGTCTATCTTAGGTTTACTTTATCAGCAGGAACACAGAAGAAGTGGGATGTTTGACTCCTGTTAGCGTTTTAATCTGCCTGCTCATCCACAGGGGGCGGATGAGAACCTGCTCATGCTTATATGTGTGGAATGAGAGTCAGAGCCAAAGAAGCGACGGGTGAATTTTAGAGTGTTGTCTTGTCCGCCATGTTCTCAGCTGATTGACTCCGATTGTGATGGAATGTGTGAATGTTTTCATTTGTTTCTCTTTCTCACACACACACACACACACACACACACACACACACACACACACACACACACACACACACACACACACACACACACACCTCATTCACTGCATCGCCCTCCTCGCTCTGACAGGATTACAGCCTCCTCTGTATTTTCTAATTAATGGGTTAAATAGACCCCCTACTATGGACCCCCAAAAGGGGCAGGGTGTGTGGAGTGGGGGTGGATGGGGAGGTCACGTGACTCCTAATTGAGACCCCTATTAAAAAGAACCCTGTGTCCTTCTGATTAGCATTATTGTGTGTGTGTGTGTGTGTGTGTGTGTGTGTGTGCGTGTGTGTGTATGATGGCTGAGGATGACTCAAAGCCTAATTAACCCGTCTACACTGCAGCCAATTGACTCGAGACCAGCTTTTTCATTTGAAACCAAAAATTCTGTCAGTGTTCTTTATTTTGCGTGATACTTCTGGCGTAGTAGAGAACATTTAAGAAAATTCTTGACAACACTGCTTTCTGTGAAACGGATGTACGCTTAGTAGAAACAGGGCAGCGGCATGGTTAATTGACTAGAAAGATTCTATTCAACCAGAAGGCCCCTGTGACTGCAAGCATCCACCAAGCCCAACGTCCTTTAACAAGATGAGGAATCCTTCACATTTGACCTCCTCTCTCAGACGGAGCAAGATAGATGAATATGCATAAAGGAAAACCCTGATTAAAGACCACCTTCGCTGTGTTTCAGGATTGTTTGAGCTGTACACAGATGCAGACATGGTCGTGCCATTCTAGGGTGCAAGACCACAGATGCAGACATGCACACACATGCATGACTACACATGTGCTACACTGCACATGCATGCATACATTCACAAGCAGCCAGGACTCTCCTCCCCCATACTTGCAGCACATTGACCCTTCTATATAGGTCATGGGATGTACATGCTTTGAAGTCTGAAAGGTGTGTGATGAAATAGAGAGTTGCTCTCTCATAGTGTTGATATTGGGCTCTGAAAATCTGAAGTACATGAGAGGTGTTGCTTTACTGGAAAACCCCAAAGCAAATATCTCATTAATAAATTACAGGTAGAGTCATTTTTTTAAAGGAGCGCTGGTGGGATTTCACTGTTTTCCCCCTTTTTCTGTTTGATGCACAATAGATGAAAGATGACACTGTCACAACATGTTGCCCCCGCGGTGCAAGAAAACCAAGCATACTATGAAGTTATCATAACTAATACATTTTCTTATGCCTGTTTATTAAGATACTGCGACATTTATCTTGATAATTGATTGTATAATCAAGCAGTTATGTTAAGAGTCACACTGTTTCTCATTTTACTGCAAATTTAGCTTTGGATGTTACAACTGTTTACACTGGAGCGTGTCACCTGTAACTGGGATAATATAAATTTCTTAGTGGTTATAATTAATTCATATATCTCAACCCACACAGAGAGCCAAGCCTTCGTAGCGCTTCTTCAGCTGTGACAGCTGGTCCGCTGTCGTCAAAATTCTGTAATGATTTCAAATAGATGATGGAATTTACAGCTGAATGTTTCCCACAAATAAAATCGTATTTTAATTCTTTCAATAGATTGTGATACCAGTGAGGATACAATACTTCATTTATAATGATACATGAAGGATTTACACCCAGTGGGAGATTTGTTTTGTTTTCACGAGGGGGAATAGTCCTTTAACCTTTTAAAAATAAACTGCTGATCCCAGGATTTAGTTAACAGCACGTCTCACCTGCTCACACACATTCTCCTCATGCACACAGAGCACTTTCTCTCTCTAAGGGGGGGGATGGGTGGATTAGGTATAAATATTCAGCTCCTGCTATTTTAGTTATTCGACTCATTTTGATCATATTACAATAAAACTTTCAGCTGCAGTAAAAATAAGGCAACATTTATTTTGGGATTTACTGGAAAGTTAGAGATCTACTAGTGGCGTTCCAAGGCACATTAATCCCCAGTGGTGTGTTGCCTGTTTTCTGCAGAACAAACTGAAGTTGGGTTAGAAATAAAAGCCTTCTTCTTACTTTACACCATTACTTTTGGACTTACTGATTTTTGTGTCTCACGCGCTTGTTCGATCATTTTCTCAAGTGTCTGCCACTCAGTGAAACCACGTCAGCTGGAGAGTGACTTTGTCACCGCCTCTGTTCTGTGGGCTGTCTAGGAAATAGGAATTTCCCTCGGGGCATCAGTAAACATGACGTTAAGGCCGATGTCTTGCATAGAGTTAGTCTGTTCAACATTTCTCTTGTAAACACGCTCTTAGTTTAGTTACACTGTAAATGTACCTTCTTGTTTTTGTGAGATGAGGTTTTATATTCTGACGGTGATTTCAATATATATGCAAATTTGTGGGAAATTTGAGGAATGTGTGAGGCTCAATAAAACATGTTGACACCCGTGATAACGTCGCTCGTCATGCATGCCCCTTTTTAAAAGTCCCTTGAGCAACATACAACAACACACAGCATCTGTATTGTACGAGAACTAAGAAGATGTCTCTTGTGTTTGATTAAGACAAACAAGAAGAAATGGAGATCATGAGAGAATCGTTGACCTTATTACTTTTAGCTTAGATGATGTGAACTCCTTCATGAAAACCCCACTCAGAAGAAGTGCAGTCTACAGACGGTGCCTATTTTTGAAAAACAAATATCTATCATCTAATGTTTACTACAAATATAAACGCTCCACAAAAATGTTGAATTGGATTAAACTTTATTTAATTTGAAGATCACAGGAGCCACCAGATGAGAAGAACAGCTTCTTTATTTGTCTTTTCATGTGTCTGCTGTGTCTTAAACAGGCTTATGACACATAAACAAAGGGCCCATTGTCACTGTGCTGCTAATGATTTCAGTCAAACACACACGTCCCATCACACACAGCAGAGCAAACGCACTGAAGCTTTTTTCAGATATGAAATGAAAATGTCTGGGAAATTGGGTCTGAACATTTTCTGGAGGTGCAGCAGGAGATGGTCTGGGTCAGAAAATATCTGGAACATGCACGTGAGAGGTGGCACCTAAGTTGAAGATGCAGGAGGCGACATGACGCATTAATTCCACAGTGGAATCGTCAAAAGCTTTCACATCTTGTTGTCTTTCCAAGTTTACTTCTTTTGTTGGCATCTTCTGGAGAAATTTATTCTTTTTTTTAATTTTTGCATCCATCAGGTGGAGTTTCCACACATTCTTCTGCTGTTTTCTCACATGGGCTCACTCAGACATTTAATCAGGGGGCTGGCAACAGAATTCTGGAGCTACTGACTCAGACATTTGCATTTCTCACATACAACCCCTCTGGAAAGATTTCAGGAAACTATCCGGACTTCAGTGCACGTCTGAAAGCAGCTTCAGAAACACAAGCTTTAAAACAAATCTGTCCAAATCTTCACTTATCTTTGCTATAAACCGTTTTTAAATAATCATATGTGTCATGTTTTTGTCCACAGAAATCCTAAGGCCACGGTGCAGAGGACCAACAAGAAAGTGAACAATGACCCCACACTGCGCATCCAGAACCTTTCTATTCTCATCAGGCAGATTAAAGCCTATTATCAGGTAGGACTTTTGCTTCTTTGAATTTTATTGCAGTCATCTGATGGGAAAGAAAGTGGATCTGCTGATAAGGGAAACATCATGATGAATAATAATTCTATGCTCATGTCTGTGGTCCACATTCAAACATCTTCCATCTTATGTTACAGTGAAGAGACACACACTCACACACACAGAAATGTGTCCACAAGCATGTACCACATAAAGACTTGGCAGTAGACACAGAGATGTATTTGCAGATATGTGTGTGTGTGTGTGTGTGTGGGTGTTTATGTTGCGGTAACATGATCCTGATCCAGATGTTGGAGACGGACCAGTGAATATACAGAGGAACCAGGAATGTGAAACACTGATGTGGTTCTGCTGATAATTTACTTTTCTTTTTTATCTCTAAAAAAACGCCTCGTTCGCCGTTTCCCTCTTGGATGATGATCTTGATCTACGTCTCATTATGGATTCAGTTTGTCCGGTAGCTTTAGTCAGAGAGATGTGAGGGAGGATGGAGGCGCATTTCTCGAGGAAGCTTCAGACATCAATGTTCTAAATGTTAACTGACGAAGGAAAATGCAGATATGTGAAGTGAAAATGTTGGGTCAAAGTTCACAGTTGAAATTCACACAAAGCCACGCTGCGATTTGCCTCGCCGCAGGAATCAAATGTTTCATTCACCCCCTTGCTCGCGCGGTTTGGAAGTGACAAGAGGCGAAAGTTGTCACAGGCCAAACAATCGCCGTCTACCCACAGCCAAACTTTGACCTCCTCCTTCATCAGCGTCTGTTACTGTCGCTGTGTGCAGCTGTTCTGCTCACTGTAAAACCCGTGAGCTCAGCAAATTAAAACGGTGCAGAGAGAATATGATTCATAACGTTGCTATAGTGTCTCATCTGTGTCTCTGATTACAAGTAGCGGAGCATGACCCAGCACGCTGTGGCGACAGTGCAGGAATGTTATCATGTCAAAGCAGCCACACTGACGCAGATTTCCCACACTCTAGATCCTCGGGGCCTAATAATGATCATGTCGCATTGACACAAAGAAATATCAACTTGTATAACAATGATGTGTCAGAAAGCTTTTAGCCAGATTCTCTAAGTGTTATAATAACCCTGAGTGGTTTTTGACGTTTCTCTTTTTAAGTATTTTGATCAATTTTAAGAAATCTGCTGTCAGATGAGAATTGTCTGTGATTGGCCCGTTGCCGTGTTAGATCTCGTTTTCCTTTGATTCTAAAGATCCTGTTAATCACTCCCGAGTCATCTTATTTAAACAATCAGCCTATTGTGTAGACTTTGACGTTATAAGCCTACAAAAGCTGCGCTAGGCCGGCTGAATTATCTCTCTGTGGAGCCGCTGGTTTGGTCAGTGACTCTGCTCGGGTTAAGTCGTGACCAGCAGAGTTGGTGGATGATGAGATGATGGGAGGGGTTAAGGACATTACCGGGGGCTTCTCTGTGACACTATTAGCTACAGGACACACCCTGTGTCTTCATTGTCCAGGGTCCAGCATGTTTGTTGGGTATTACCAACCATTTTTCCAAATTTTCATTCAGAGAATTTGAAATAGGCTTTTTGGCCATTGAATGCAATACTACTGGATAATCCAGGTGGTTAAGTTCCGTGAGGACATTGTAAGTTCATCGACAGTCTTTCTTTAAACTTCTATTTGTCCCTGCATCGCTCTATTTGACCTCGTGGTCACACTATTGTTCAGCCCCATGTGTCTGCTCTGCCTCACAGAGACCACCTACAGGTTATAATCTTTGTGTTCCCGGCTTTGTCTGCGTCCCTTGATGATCTTTTAGGGCCTTTACTCATCTCTGAGTCAGTGAGCGGGTGATGAGATGGATCAGCCTGTTAAAGTGGGTATTTTATTGTGTTTGACAAAAACCACTGTCATGTCATGTGGTTCTTGATTACAAGGGTTATCACTATGTGAGAGTTTGAGGTTTGGAAGTTAACTTTACAGATGGAGCTGGGTGACAAGAAACAACAAAACAAATTATACTAACATACTAATTTTCTTATCAGTCGATATCGATATCTATAATTATAAAGACACATTTTTGCCACAGAGTTACGGTTCTGGTTTTAACTCTTCTTTATGGGCAGAGAATGACAGTCAGTTATCAAATTTGATATGTAATAATAATAATTAATTATAAATTGGACTCTAGTTGCTGGTTCTCTCCCACTGTGTCAAAGAAAGTGATAAAATAAACTCCTGGATCTGATGTCCCACTGTTTCACACACAAGTTTCATGGAGATGTGTTGAATATTTTTTGTGAAATCAAACTGACGAACAAACAAACAAATAAACCAACGGACAGGAGTGAAAACATAACCTGCTTGGAGGAAGTAATAAAAACCACTTAAAGAATTAAGAGGCTTGATAATTAGAATCTAATCAGAGTGAAGACTCGGATTACAAATGTTCAGAAGGAGGCTAAGACACAGAATCCCAGAACAGAAGCGAGTTTTACTTAGAAAGAGACGAACAGATTATCCATCATTTGATCGTCAGTCGACTGGGGCAGACGAAAACAGGATGTCCATGAAGCAGGGCTGCATTAATTCTGTTCAGTCATGCGTACATACAGCTTCATCATTCATGTCTGCATGCTTTCCCCATCTGTAAGTCTAATGGCTTTGATATATGCTTCTGTCGTGATCTCTTTTTCCTGTCGTTGCTTTATCACGCACTGGTTTTACGTTTCCAGAGCCATATGGATGAAGACACTCAGGTCTTAGGCTAATGGATTTAGCAGGTTTTCAATTTACTGTACCACTCAGCACTATGGAGGAGGACTCTGAGCGAGTGGAGGCCCTGTATGGTTGGTTGTTTCAAGTGATTTAATAACATGCTCTCAGTTAAGACTCTTGTGATTTAATTATCTCAGTAATCTTATATCAGAATAGGTTGGAAATCAACAATTGTATGTCCACAGAGAAATTTTTCAGAAAGCCTCAAAGTAATGCACCGACATGAGCTAAGCATGTTACAGTAATGCTTTTTAAACATCCCTGCACTGCCCATAGAAGCATTGAGTCGTCTATTAAATCCCCATATTTCATTTACATTGTCTGGGGAGGAGAAAAGGGGGGGGGGGCACCTAATTGAATTGGAGCCAACTCGCCAAACGATCCTCCGATGTGGAGAGAAAACCAATTCATTAACCTTTCTGAACCATCTGAGCCCGACACTTCAGGACCTTTCCTCAGACCTGGTCCCCCTCCTCCCCCAGCCTGTACCGTGAATACTTTTCCACTCACCCCCCTCCTCCCTGTCCCCTCGCCTCTGAACGAGATGAAATACAATCAGTGTGTGTGTGTGTGTGAGATTTTCCACATGGGCGACGTTTGGAGATCTGCTTTGAAACTGTGAAAATGACGTGAAAAAAAGACAAGAAATTCAATAACAATGGTTCTCATTTCATAGTGTGTGTGTGTGTGTGTTGAAAGTAGATTGCGTGGGAGTCGGTTAATGTCTAGACAGACTGATTTCAGAATATGGTGTACAGATCAAGGCCGAGCAGCTGTAAACGTGTGTGTGTGTGAGAATCCATTTGAAAACACTGTGACATTTTACCATGACAAAGAAGCACACATGATAAATGTGGTTCCATATTTTGAGTAATGTAGTAATCACCTTCCTGCCTCTAGAGTGAGATATTAACTTCTCGTTTCTTTCAGCGCTCGGGGGGAGTTTTAGTTTCTCCAGTGGTCAGTCCAAATATATGCTGGGGCCTCTTTTTAATTTAGTGGCATTGGTTTGGCATTCTTATGGGGGTGTAATAAAAAGTCTCAGCCGACTGAAGTTAACTTCTTTGTGCGTTTACTGGCTTTTCTCAAAGCTTCCTAAGTGAATCCCTTTATCCTGGTTTATGAAAATTTGACTCCGAGAACATCTGGTGCCAGTCACTGTCACAACTGATGGGAAAGAAGTGGACGAATAAAATGGCTTCTCTAGTGAGAGAGTTCCAGTGGATGCTGTTTAATGTCAGTTTGCTGATTTGGTACAGTACAGTGAAGTTATTTTGCTCTGCTGCCTTCTTTTAGTGGAAGTTATTCGATGTTACTCTTTGGAATAAGAGCGGTTCTGTCCTCTCTGTGCCACTGCTTGGGTTTGGTGTGTGGTGGAAGGCTGGCAGCTCTGTAACAGAGGCCACCATTCATGCCAGACGGGCCTGGCCCCAAAGATCTGCGACGTTCATTGGAGAAGCTCTGAGAATGGGTCATATAGGATATGATATCAGGCCTTCTTTAGCTGCTATCATCTGTAGGCTGTTATCACACAGCATGGGAATATTGTGATGCCTCTGGGAACACTGAAAGGAAGTTCCACTGTCCTTTAGGGGGGAAAGGAAACATCTCCTCCCCCATCATTTGAACTTTGCTATGTATTTACTGAGATCTCAGGGTTTGGGTTTGGAATCCAGACCTCAAGTGTTCGTCAGTGGGAACAGTTACAGTCCACGATGGGAGTGGATACGATGGCATTCACTCCCACCTAAACCAAACCTACAATTAAGATCTATCAAAAAGACATTACTGTGTCACTACCTTGTTGTTTCTGTCAAACTCAAATTACTTGATAAGCTTGTTTTCTTCTCGTCTGCTCATTAAACACGATGAATTATCAAGTGTTATATGCATTTTCTGCAAATTTCCTTCCAAATGAACCCTATGTAGAATATTTTTGTGTAAAAATGTTTTATTGGAAATCCCCTGGGACTCTTTTTGTCTCTGTCCCTGTGTGTCAGTCATGAACAAATCAGTTTAGTAGGGCATGTGTTTGGAGCTGCAGGCTAATCTGTGTTGTCATGCAGACTCACAAGCTAGTTAGTCTGAATGCACTGTTGATAGTGCTCAGCTAGCTAACTAGCTTTACAGGCAGCTCAATGTTTCTTAATGGATTTTAATACAATTCATTTGGTGTAAGACATAAAAAAAACTCCAAGCTTTTCAGACTTTTGTTTTGTTCTAGTATGAAACCATATCTGTGTTTGCTTTGGAGAATTTATAAATACTACGACTATAAGGTGAGAAAAATGTATAGAACCATAAAAAATTGATAAATGGCCTCATTAATAATTTGTCACCTACATAAATTCCTCTTGTTCCTGCCAAACCTAGTTTTGAGATTCAATAAAGTTTGACCCACATTGATGAAGAATAAAAATGTATTCAAGGGAAACTGATTTGTGAAAATCATAGTTACAGTAAATCTTCAAATTCCTGTCATTGACACGTTTACTCTTGAACACAGTCATATACAGTAGTTTTTATAATCTTAAGCTGAAGGGACGTCTTCTCTCACGTGTCCTTGTCGTGTCATTTGTTGCTGTTGGCCTTCAAATGATCTGCCCGCTGTAAACAAGCACTAACTCATCCTGAGACACATACAGTACTTGCACATACATCCCAACTCATTTTGTTCATGTAGAGCCGTGTTCCCGTTTACACCCAGAACCGCTCTGCAGTCACATCATATAATCACAGCCTCGAATGGCGACCGAACAATTTGCAGCAGTTATGATGTAGAGTATTTTCACATATGTAAACAGGGAGCTATTTTTAGGCAGCGAGCAGAGTTGATGTATTAAGGGGAAGCCAGAAGCCGGGTTCTTCTTTTCCATCGCTGAACCAGAGCACGGGGGGGGGGGGACTCTATGGTAGAGGGAGAAAAATAAAAAGCAGCTTTAAGATTTACATTAAACTGAAGTACCTGGAGAAACCATGTGCAGACTCCACACAGAAAACCCAACGCCAAACCGGGATTTGAACCACCTCCCGCTTTATAATAACAAATATGCAAATGGAGAAAAGTCAGTTTTCCAACATTCTCACAAACATAATCTCCGAGGTCCTGGTTGAGGTTAGCGCTGTGATGTGAATTATGGTTAGGGATAAGGTTTTGGTTTTAGTTCTACAGTCAATGGAAGTCAATCCAAAGTCCCAACAAGGATAGAAAACCTGCGTGTGGGTGAACTTTCTGAAGCGGAGCCCCGGGGTGATGCGGTGGGGTTAGTGGGGGGGCTGAGGGGTTGTACTCCCCCACCTGCCTCCACCTTTGTGATACGAGCAGCAGGATCAACCCGTCCACTCGTTCAGCCTCGGGGCCCAGTTGTAAAAAGCACTCTGGCTGATAGATAACAGCAGAGAACAAAAGAAACAAGCTCCTAATGGCTCGTTCTCTCCTCCTCCTCATGTAATCGATGATCTGTCCATCTGGGCCACAGTCGACGTCGACTGCTGCTCTTTTCATCGGAGTTTACTGCTGAGCCGACTCAGCCGAGAGCAACTGTTGGTTTGTTTTGTCCGGGCTAATCTAATTAATTAGCTGTTCAGCAAGCACACTGGCTTAATTTTCTAAATTAACTTTTCTTTAAATTAATTTGCACATAACCAGGAATGCCTTGATAAGGAGGATGACTCATCTATTATTCATTATTTTTTTGTGAAAAGTTTTTGTCATTCTGCAGAGCTTCATTAACTATAACTAAAAAAAAGAGAGATGTGGTGTGAGTATGAAAAACATTTATATTGTTGCTGGTAGTGATTTATCGTTATTACTACCTGAGCCAGGGAGGTTGCGTAACGTAAACACTACTCAACCGATTTGGAGGTATTCATATCTTTAGTTGGACAATCACTCTTGGGATCATCGTTGCTTTCCTGTTTAAACACAATTACTTTGTTTGAATAAGACTAAATCAGACCATAAGAACCCATCCACTAAGCCGACGTTCATTACGACGCTGAAGGGCAGTAAAAGCTTTATTTGCATTGATTGTGTTCATGGGGATGTTGTGAGATCAGGTGTTAAGTGGTTTCTGTGTTTGTGTTTGATGAGCGAGAAAGAGGAAACATGCTCCTTCCCATTGTTGGTGGTAATAACCTTTTCAAGTTCATAATCTCTGCAGCTTTTCAGCAGGAGAGAAGTCCGCAGTGCGTGTGTGTGTGTATGTGTGTGCACTAGCACATGCACATATGAGGGGCTGAGCATGTACTGTGTGTGTGTGTCAGTCTCACTGGCATTGGGAGAATAAACCCATCTCCCCGTTTCTATGGTAACCATCCATATCTGCGAAATGGGTGTGTGAAGGCTCTCAGGGTTCAGGCAGCGTTTGCACAAATACACACACACACACACACACACACACACACACACACACACAGCAGTAGTACAATTAGTCCCTTGTTAAAGCTGTGGTGGCAGCGGAACTTGTATTTGGGTGGGTAGACTGGTTGGAGGTGTGTGTGTGTGTGGCTAGTTAACAAACAGGGCTCCTGTGAGACAGAAACACAGAAGCCTTATAACGTTTCCACTGACACCTCTTTAATGCAGACTCACACACAGACACACACATGGTTACCTACTCTTGTGCACAATTTGTCGTGTATTTAACGTGTGTGTGTGAGTGATGTCTACCAGGCCTCTGTCCCAATCAGAACAATACTATCAGAAGTTCCCCATTCAGCCCACTTTTAGCTGAATGAGTAAATTCCATTGTGTTTGACAAGCTCCCCTTTAAACGACACCTCTTATGTCCAAACCGTCTCCGTGGGATGGAAGAGGAGCCGGTGTTGAGGAGCTGTGAATCCTGCTGGAATCAATAATACAGCAGTGTTGTGTCAGGGTGGGGGGATGGGGGGAGAAAAGGGGAAGATGCTGAGGAGAGGAGGAAGAGAGCAGGAGGCAGCTCGGTCCTGCGTGCCTGGAGTGAAAAATGACGGGATCAAAGCTGCGTCTCTCTCTCTTGCTCAAATTCTTATCCGTCCCCCTCCATTAGTATTTCTCCTCCGTCCCTCCCCACCAGTTCGTCCTCCACCTCATCCCTCGCTCCCTCTCTGCGTGAATACTGGCTTTTTTTGAACATTTGAATGACCGGCTGTTCCACATTCCCCATGTGCAATGATTAGATTGTGAACTTTAAAGACCGACACTGAAAAATCCAAGGACGTTTCTGCTGTCACAGCGACAGCAAAGCAGGGAGGGGTTTCTATACGAGTGCTGCATGTGCACGTGCATGTGTGTGCAGCACATCACCATGACATGCTCAGCGTGCTGGTGGCTGGTCTCTCTCTCTCCTGCAGTGCCCATCATGTTTTATGTATGAGAGTTAAGCCTTTGCCAGTTAATCCACGAGGCATATTAGTCGACTGCAGTTTAACTTTGTTAGTAGCCTGCAGCTAATCTGCCAAACATGTTATTAACCACATGCCTCAAACATACAGTACATTTGACTAGCAATGTATTTGAGGCGCTGCATTAGGAGCACATGCATCATCCAGTTTAACCAACATGAAAATAAAGGTGGTTTCTACACAGTTTATGAAGCTGTGACATGCATATTTTTCTGTCTCTAAACTGTAAAGTCAGGTGCAAACAATAGATTAAAAACTACAAGTAGAGCCCAGAACTCCACCAGGGCCCAACAGTCCCTTTAACATTCAAAACTTTCTTCAGAATCCATGAATTATTTCCTTCTTTCTTGGCTCATGTCCCATTCTTCCACCTTGTTTCATGGAAATCAGTTATTTTCAAATAAACTAAACCTTATGGTATGCTACATGCCTTTAGCCTTTATTTCTAACAGTTCCGAGCCAACACCAGAGAAAAGGAAGAACCCCTGACTCACGAGTAGCTCTGTGGCCCTTTAGAATGGAAGGAAAAAAGCTGAATAGTCGACTGAAAAGACAGGAAATCAGTGGAAATGATTCATTTTCAGGTTGAAACAAGAAACAACAGCATCTGATGCATAAACTGAATCTAATCATTGACCGTAATCTTGCCCCCAGTAAACTATCCCAGCTGTGTGAAGACATGGTGATGAATTGAAATGTCGTCACTGTGTGTCTGGGTGGCATGAGAAGTGTGTGTGAAGGCCTGAAATGTTGCGCTGACACAGCAAACACTAGCTGTCATTGAAGGGGACAGGTGTGAGTGGGATCTGATGGGGAGCGGCGGTCAGACGTGGGACAGGTGGTGTGTGTGTGTGTGTGTGTGTTTGCGTAGTCGTGTGTTTCACCCCTGTTGTTCCTATGTTTATTTATAAGTATGATTGCACAAAAACTATTGCACGGATTTCAACGGGGGTGGATCCAGATTTGTTTTAAGTCTCATTCTTTACGCTGTGAGAGCTTTTTTCAACATAATCGGGTAATTTGGGGAACTGATATTTATAAATGTGGGAAATTTGAATTTTATAGCTGAGGAATACACTCTTTGAGTGTCTTTCTAGTTATTTTCTATAAAGCGAAAAGCACAATTATCACCAGAAGAACATTGTTCTGCCTTCATGGACTTGTCTTTTATATAACATCACCATCATTGTCTGTGTTGACATTATCACATTTCTTGATGTCTGTCTGTTTAACATTTATATTTAATTCTGATCTAAATGTATTTTTTAACATATACACTTGTAAAAATATGGCATCAGAATACACCATATCCTCCGTCTCTGCATGCACCACACACAGTGTAAACAGAGAGATGGACGGACATGGCAATTGGGGTCAGTGCTTTTATCACCACTGACAGGAAACCATGGCAACCACACTCCTAACCTAATAACCATGACTGACAATCACTGCCACCCAAAGTTTGACCTTCACCTCAGGTCATAGAGGCCCGTGTGTGTGTGTGGAGGTTAAAGCATAGATCCGATGAGATTTTGTGTTTCAGTGGGTGTTGTATGTGGGGTTGATGATGATAATAATAATAATATAATAATAAAATGTGTTTTCCAACACAGTCCTGATTATTTGAGCAGCGTCACATGTGTCTCTATGTATGTAGGAACTATAAACACATGAAATAATACCAATACTTAAACTAGTGTTGTACATGTTGTTGTAGCTCCTTTCTTTGCCTACCAGACTGTGCTATTATCGGCCTGAAACCAGATGCGAGGGATCTACTGAACCATCTGTCCCCTGATTCTTCACATCTCCCTCTGTAAACCAGTGGTTTTTCTTACTCCGCATAAAATCAAACAGCCGACAAAGGTTCAGACGACCACAGGCGTCAGAGTCTCCTCTGCTGCCAGCTCTGATAAGGCAGATGTAGGTGAATTTGTGTTTGCAGCTGTACAATATAAATTTCTCTCGGCGTGGAGAAACAATGAGTGTGTGTTCCACAAACACGAGTGCTCATAGTGAAGGTCTATGAGAAATAAGGGGAACTGAATTATAGTTCTGATGAAAATCTCGAAAGAAAGAATGGTAACGTGACATTTTAAAACATCTGCATTAATGTGTAGTTGCTCTGTGATAAACTGTGATAAACTGTTCTCCTGCTCACAGAACCTGGAAATACCAAAACCCCTTATCTACCTATTTGAGCCTCTTTGTCATGACTTCAGCACTAACATGCACAGAATAGTTGAACCGTGGCATCAGTTGAGTTCAAGCTGCCATCAGGTACATATGAAATATTCAAGTAACCAAAGCTTCACGTCGTTTTTACATAAAGGAACTGCTTTTAGTTCGGACTGGATTTATACGACTATAAAGGTTATGACTATAAGAATATTTTGCCGGGCTGTTGTTGAGTCGCAGTGGGTCTGCTCGACCTTTTCAAGTGAATGCACTCGGCATCATCGCTTGAATATATGACATTTGAAATGCTGAAATAACAAACAACTCTTGACCACCCTCAATACTTCAATGAAGATATTTAGCCTCAGTTAGCATCATGAAAATTGTATTTCCGTTTTTTGTTCTCTCCATAACTCTTTAAAAACTAAATATTGTCCATTGCTTTCTCCTCCTGACCTCTTTTCTTTTTATGTCTGTGTGTGACAGGAGAGTCTCCAGCAGCTCGTCATGATGCCTTTACCGAACGTGCTGGTTCTGGGCCGGAACCCTCTGTCTGGTGAGTTTCATTGTGCTGAAAATACTGCAAATATTCATACTTTCTTTCCAACATCCCTCCTGTTGAAGCATAAAAACATATATTATACTGATCCCTGTCTTCACTTCAACAATAGAACAATTTTTTAATCACCCATTATTTGTCGATTTTATTACTCAGGTACTAAGTTTCACATTCCTTTTGTCCCTCTGTCCTTGGTAACAAAACTCTCACCACACGGAGCCCAAACCTGCAGACTTCAAATTAACTTTTAACCATTTTACAGCAAAGCCTCGACCTTCTGAACTGAACACAATGTTATTTGATAAGTCTGAGCAGCAGCAGTGTTTTGTAAAAAAAAAAAAAAGATTTACAGCCCCTTGAACCATGCATATTTTATATAAAACTGTAATATGACCATGATGAAGCCTCTGAGCAGTGGCATCGTACTTGTGAAGATAAAAGTTTTGTCTAGATGAAGAGTTGTGTTGCTTCCCAGCCCACATAGATCATTTAAAGGCACAAAACTCTAGGTAAAACCACTACAAGTATACTGGGTTGCAGAAACGTTCATTGCCTTCATCTACTTCCCTACAAACGCAGTTATCAGCTCTTCAAAGTGAATTGTTTCCAGTCGCAGCTGCCAGAGCTTGTTGAAAGATAACTGCACCTTTTCAAGCAGACCAAATAGCCTCTGAATCCCTCAGCTGTCGCACTTTCACCACCAGCCTTTGCTCACACGTTTTGGAGTTTTCATCACTTCTCAGTTGTCACAGTCACCGGTTTAATTTTCATACGCCCCCGCCGGTACGAAGGGTACACAGACGAACAAAAGGCCCAGCACTGAGCACACATGCATTTGTGAGTGTAACATTGTGTCTGATTGTGTTTCTGTTTCGTGCAAGGATGCATAACGTGGCTGTTGATTTAACGTAGAGATAAAAAAACAAATCTACCTCTGTTCTACCAATACACCAGTAAAAACCAAACAAACAATCCATTAATAACTGCAATTAGACCGCAGAAATAACAAATTCTCTAGCACTTCTGTTTACTTCAGAATGGCGAGTGTTACTAAGTGGATCGTGTTGGAGTTGATAAACGTTGAAGAGCAATAACATTTATTAAAGAACTGCAACAAAAAGAAAGACGAAGAAATTTTGGTGAGTCTGCAGGAAATGTGACGCCACCAAGCGGACAAATCCCTCGTCTTAACACATAGTTAGATTTTTGGGGAGGTGCGAGTCAGGCTACGTCGAGAAGGACACAAAAAGTTCATGGCTATTTATGCACCAACGACAATAAGTCAATTGTGTTTTCTAGGATAACGCACAAAAAGGGGCAGCGTCATTGTCTAGATCGCCAAAAGAAGAAACTGTTAGTCCAAGTGTAATGTTTGCATCACTGCCACCAGAGCTGGAGACGATAAAAAACCAGAGTCTACTGCAGAGGCACTTGACCCAGGAGTGAATATCGATTGAATCTATTCCCATTACACACAAAAGTCAGACGTTAGGGGAGTATTATTTCATTTTATACATTTGTAATCGTTGAGGAGCCGATAGAGATTCATTCATTTACTCGTAAATTAACATCCTCTGTTTGAATATGTCATTGCCAATTTTAAAGCGGTACATATCTGAAGATCTTCATGTGCAGCACCTCCCAGATCTACAGGCTTAGCGATTATTGTGAAGTGAATTCAAAAGTAAAACCAGTGCAAATGAGAGTGGAGGGCAGCTCGGAGCAAGTGGACCAGGCCAGAAGCATTAGGCTGCATTCCTCAGGGTTTCTTCTGCCCTTTACCCTCTAGCTTGTCAGATAATCAGTCAGTCAGCCACTAAGTCCGACCAGTGGCTGTGCAGTCTGGCTCTGTGGCTGCCAGCTGAAAGTCATTGGCCATGTGGCTTTTATTATGCTCTCATTAGGGGGGGGCAGGGGACGACGCTACGTGTGTGAGTGCATGCACGTGTGTGTTTAGTCGGAGAATGGGGGAAGGGTTTCTTCACAACGCTGAACAGTGGGAATGCACTGTAGTTGTCCCCCTACCGCCCCACCCCAGGCTCTGATCCACCCCAGTCTGCCTTGTATATACATGCACAGTGACACACAGACCCTCTTTATACCTGGCATCCACCCTGCATGGTGACTGTCAGTGCTCTGTGTCTGTATCCGTAGCTGCTTCATTCTTGCAGTCAGTTGTTGTTGTTGTCGAATCTGGTTTGCATCTGTTATAAATACACAGCAAAAATATGGCGACTGAAATAAATCATTTACTTCTCTACTGAAGGAAAACCCAGCACAGACGACAGATCACCACGTAAAGATCCCAGACGCTGTCCAGATTTATGATTTATCTTATATAAATATAGATGTCACAAATAAATATGGTCCAAAATATGGAAGACCAAACATGACGCAGATTACGGCCAGGAGAAAACCCTCAAACTGAAGGGAGAACAGGAAAGACAACCACAAACCAACGGGCTTGACATGTAAATGCATGTCTCTCTCTCTCTCTCTCTCTCTGTGTGTCAGATGTCAAATTGGAAAGAGAATGTGACTCGGGATCTTTTGGCTGTAGCGGTCAATGCAGGTGTCGATGTGCCGTAACAAAATCGTGTGATTTCCTCAACAGAATATTTACGTCACCTCCTGCCACCCGCTGCCCAGACTCCAGCCCTCGCCAACAAATGTTGTTGTGAACAACATGTCTGACCGGATATTCTCCTGCTGTGTTCTTAGAATGTGAAAGGCAAACACTGGAAAATGTCTGCACCAAACTTTGCAGACATTTCCCAAAGTTCATGTCTAAAAACGGCTAATGACTGAGATGTTAGTGCAGAGTCAGTTCTGAGAGTTGTACGACTAATGAAGATAAACCAGACAGAATGCTGGTTTGTTATTCTGTATTCTTTGTGGTTATTTTCGGCTCGTTCGGTTGTCCGTGTGTGGTTGCGTGCTCCGCTGCTCACGACTCTGACCTCAGCTCCAGGCGGTCTGCGTTTCATGTCTGTCGTCTCTGTATCTTGAATCTCTAAAACAATCTGAAAACAAATTTCTGCTGTCTCTGTCCTCTGCTCCAGTGAAATGGCTGAATACAGTCTGGCATGTTGTCATAGAAATATCAGATCGCATGTACTAGATTTATCACTGATGTGCAGCGTCACCGGGGCCGGAATGACTCCGACACAGAAGAGGGTTGCATTTATATTTTCCTTTCTTATTCACTCACATCCTCACAGACAGATTAACAATGACGCTGCAGGAAGGAGGGTTAGTCACTGTCCCTCTGACCTCTGGTTTCCTGCTATGAGGATGAAGCAGGGAGGTGGAACAGGAAGCGTAGATGATGCAAAGGTGCAGATGTAACAATGCAGAGAGAAGAAAGGAAGGATGGGTGGATGCATGTTGCAGAGAATAAATGAATGAAGGAGGTGAGAGGGAAGGAAGAGAGGGACAGAGGAAATATGAGGCCTGCAGAGGGATGGGGAGCAACCTCATTGAAACCTCATTGCTGCTGCTGCTGCTGCTGCTGCTGCTGCTGCTGCTGCTGCTGCTGCTTGAGGGAGATTTCTTTTCTCTATTTTCAACCTTGCCTCCTTGACTTCCTCCGTCTGTCTCTCCGTTTCTCTATGTCTATATTCTCCCCCTGTGTTTTGTGTTGCTGATGCTCCGTGGTGCTTTCCCCCTTTTGTCTCTCTCCTTCTTTCATCTCTCCCCCTCCTCTAGTTCTCCCACTCTCGCTGTATAAATAATTTATCCTTTAAGGTCCCTTATCTTTCCTCCATTGCTCCAGTAGATTTGCTGAGCTAAATCCCTTCCCTGACTAGAATGGGTTCCGTGGCTCCGACAGAGAACCGTTAAACCCTGCAGCTGGGAGAATTAAGCCTGTCACCCTGCAGATTTTGCTCATATTTGCTTTATATGTTTAATATTTATTTTAAAAATGATGAATGCCGGTGCTCATGGGGTTGTGCATCTTCCTCTTGCTTTGAATAAGCCTGACCAAGCACACCACAATATTAACTTCAGTAACTGAAGCTTTTTCTGACTTTCGAGCTTAAACCTTAAACCCAATGGCTAAAAAGACCGAGAAAAACAAAGTCTGTCTTACACCTGAATTACAGTTACAGCTGAATTTCTGTACTGTGGCAAATTATTGATATATCCAAACATTAACTTAACCCTTATGAGTAAATAAACAGTGAAATATACGTCCATGCACACACAGAGGAATTTATAGATTAAGAGCTCCAGTTTTCTTTCTGCCGTTCCACCAAAAATATACAGGCTGGTGTTATGGCTGAAAGCTCAGTATGATCTGGAATACAGCCGGTTTCTCACTCAACAACTACTCATCCCACATTGGATCCATTCTTTACTGTCATGAGAACAATGTCAAACTCTGCAGGTCTAACTGTCTCTGCCACGTCCCGTCCACAGGGAGGTCTTGGTTGCTCAGTAACACAATGATTTGTGTGTCTCTATTGATTCAAGACGAATGAGAAAGAGGAGACTGATTCGATTGTCGGGGAGATTCTTTAAAATTGATGGATAGATGCTGACAATGGGAAACGTTGTGTTTTGGCACATTGAGCCATCCCATAGGAGCTGCTGGGTGATTTGTCTGAACTGAGGCTTTACACAGACACATTTTCTATCCAGCAATGTCATTATTTGGAGGATTATTCAATCATTTGCAGTAGTTTTCTTCATCTAATTTGATTTTCATTTGAAATCATTTGGAAAGACCCACAGATAGGTTGTATCCATATTAATACATTTTCCATCGACATCAGTAATAAACTCCATCCATACTAAAGCACCTGAGAACACACATCATTCACATACATGTGTGCGTGCCGGTGTAAACAGGCAGCAGATGGTTGGTTGCTTACTTACAAAAAACACTACAAATGGCTGCAGTGGTGTAAAGTAAGAGCAGGGATTTCTTTTCCTGGACTGACCATGTTTTCACCGCTGGTTGTTGAGTCATGACTAATGACATCAGGAAGTTAAGGCGGCGTCATTGTTTCCAAGCGCCTTCATTTCTGTGCGTCCAGATTACGATGCAGCCCCAAAATATTCCGACTAAAATGGAGTTGGCAGCATTTCCAAACTACTTTGGAGTAGTTTGGAAGTTTGGAAATGCTGGTGTAACCATAGCTACAGTGATACATTTTGCTGTAACGTTCGCCTGCTATTAAGCTGTTCCTGCTGTGATGATTGGCCCATTAACAGCAGACCACCCTCCACAGAAATCATGCTGTCACTAATCTGGATTTATTACTATTATTATTAGAGCCGGACAGCATTAGCACTCATTGCCCCCTGGACCTCATGATGAGCTGGCTTATCACACACACGCATGCACACACACACACACACACAGACACACACACACACACACACACACACCTGGTTTACTGTTGTTCAGTCCCAAATCGCTCAGATGAGCTCAGGCCTGTTGAGCGTGATCGCAGCTGTTTCACCAGTTTCTGACAATGTGTCCTGACGTGTAGAAGAGGGGACGTGGATGTTCAGCCTGTCTGCCCCCCGCCCCCCCCCCACACACTGAACACTGAGCTGAATTAGATCCAACCAACCTTCAGAAGTGTTTGAATGAAGGGTTTCGATTCTCCAGGACAGAATTACAGTGATAACAAATCATCTGCTGCAGACATGTTTACAGAGTTTTAACTGTTAGTCACTCAGAGTGTTTTGTGTGTTTTTAGAACAAGGGCTGGAGGAGATGAAGAAACTCTTGCTGCTGCTGCTCGGCTGTGCTGTTCAGGTAAGAGCTCAGTTAACGTTAATGATTCACACACTCCACACATGCAACTACAAAGTAAGTTTATAAAACAGGGAATAGTTTTTTTTATTACTTAATCTTGAAGTTATTTCATTCTGAAGCCAGAAATCTCATTTGGATAGAGCCTCCTTTGATTGCTGCCATTTGCCCTGTTTACAAAGTCTTCATTCAGCTCTTGTCACATTTCCAACAATATCCCTGACCTTTCTCCAGCTCTAAAGACACTATTGTTGTGTCCATGGGACAAACTCTGATTTAATATTGTGTCTAATTCAAGTCTGTATTAAACTCTGCTGCACCTGCTGCTGAATAAGCATCAGCACAAGCTGTAAAAGTAAAGAGAAAAGGACTGAACCATTTCGTTCTCTTCTGCTGCTAAGAGAATAAAAAGATCTTTGTCTGATCCACAAGATAAAGTTGCACTTGAAGACGGGACTTTTTTTCCCCTGAATACAGTTTCTCCTTTTCCGGAAAACTGTTTATCAGATCAACTTCTGCTTCATGTCAGTGTTGACCTACTAACCTCAACATGACCTCCCCTCCACTTCATCTCATTTTATATATATATATATATATATATATATATATATATGTGTCTGTTTGTGTATATATATATATATATATATATATATATATATACACAATCTCCTCTTCTTATAATATACAATCTCCTCTTCCCCTTCCCCTTCCTCTCCTTTCCCTCTCCTCTTCCTCCTCTCCTCTCCAGTGTGAGAAGAAGGAGGAGTACATTGAGCGAATCCAGACTCTGGACTTTCACAGCAAAGCTGCCATTGCGTCCCACATCCAAGAGGTATTTCCCCACCACAATAAACAAAACTCGAGAGTCTCTTTATAATTTATTTTCTTTGGCTCCATTTAAATATAGACATTTTATGATCCAGCAGAAACCATGTGATAGTTCAGTACCAGTTAGAAAAAAAATGAATGTATCCTTAAAAAGCATTCTTTTGATTTCAGGTGACTCATAACCAGGAGAACGTGGTGGACCTGCAGTGGTTGGAAAGTGGGGAAATGCCTCCTGAGGATTTAGACAGTTTGTCCAGAAACCTGGCTTTCCACCTCAAACACCTGGTGGACGAAAGAGACACACAGCTGGAGGTAATGTTACACACACAGTCACACACATACAAACACATGATTGCGTTGAGGGTACGTCATTGTGTGCAGACGTGCATGTGTGGACGTCTGTTACATCTTCTCCAGATTTTTGCTGATAAAAAACATTTGGCTGCGTTTTGGTTATGTGGAAACTTTTCCCCCTTTTTGTCATTACCACAAGAGAACAGCCTCAGGAAGGAAGGAAGGGTTGAAACTGTTAACTGTGTCATGGTTGTTAGGTGTGTGTGTGTGTGTATGTGTGAGAGTGTGCATGTGTGTCTATATGCGTCACTAAATGAGTTTCCAACCCATCGGGTGCAGATACCCACGACTGATACTGCAATTGTGTGTGTCTGTGTCTGTTTGTGTGTGTGTGTGTGTGTGTCAGGGGTTCTAATAGCCTCCAGATTATCACTGTGTAGTCCAGCCGCTCTCAATTAAAATCCTATTTCCTGTCACGGGCACTGGAACAAAATAGGCTGTGTGTGGGACTGTGGATGTAGTTTCTGCCGAGCGCCTCCAGTCTAGTTTTGGGTTGGTGTCCATTTGCTGAACCCATTTATCTCCTCTGCTTTGTTTTGAAGTCCATTCTTGTCCCATTGTTTGATATCTCAACTTTAATAGTTGCCTAAGAACTCAACAACAAGTTCAAGATGATATTATAAAATGCTTTTGACTGTGTGTTTTCTAAATCTAAATCTGGATCCAAATCTCACTCCCTGTCCCTCTTTCTTTCACCCTCATTCCAGACCATAGTGGAGTTGACCCAGGAGAGAGACTGTGTGCAGTTGTCTCCGCTGGCTCCCTATCCAACCCAGTCTCCTGGCGACTCCCCCAGCATGAGAAGGACCGAGAGCCGCCAGCATCTCTCCGTGGAGCTGGCCGATGCCAAGGCCAAGATCAGACGCCTTCGACAGGAGCTGTGAGTGTTTTATCAGCCCGATAAGTAATTACTGAAAATGGGGAGAGAAATGGTGAAGAAACAGGAAATGTAAACAAACCAGATTTGAACTCGGGAGCTAAATTACTTTAAAGACTAAGTCCTGAGACGTTATTGGCTGCAATACGACAGCGGCTATCACTGCTAATCTTGTTTGCTACTAAAGCTCCAGTTGTGTTTCAATTACAGTTTTCCTGCACTTTTGATCTGAACTTCAAGCTCTGATTGCTATCGGCTAATTCTTGTGTGATTCAAAGTCATCAAGGTCAAGCTTCCGTCACTTATTCTGTTTTTAGGAATTAAATATCCCTGATATGTGCATCTCCAGGTGCAATATGTCCACCTACTGGAATGAATTGTAGGATCAGGTACAGATATGAGAAACGCCAAACTGACGTGGACCCTCATTTTAGTATCTGGGCATGTACATGAGACCGGAACAAGTATGGATCAACCCTTAAGTCCCCAAAAATAATTTTGGATTAGATTTCATTGCAATTCTGTGTTGAGTCGGGTATCCTCTATTTCCAACATTTTCATTCTTGAGTGACTCTGATTTCCAGACCAGAAATCCAACTTGGGGGCATAAAAACAAATATAAATAAATGTGACTTGTGACTAAAAGCAGCCTTGCTCATGCAGAACTTTCTGTTGTCCTCCCACTGTGCACCTTAGTGGAGAAACAATGTAAGAACCTCATGCTGATTTCAGCTGTGGATGATTTGGAAAAGGCTGCAGGTCATATTTGAGTGTATTAGTTCCTGTAATCTGTAGAAGATTTCGCTTCGTTTTCTTTGTCAAACAGACAATGGTGTGTGTGTGTGAGCTTAAATAATGTTCTTTTAACTAGTGGTTATAAATCTGAATGGAGTGCAGGTCATCCTCTGTCCGGTCACATGAAAAGAGAGAAAAGCTTCCCCTCTCCAGTGAGTTCAGACTCATTCATTGTGGCTCTCGTGGTGAAAAGCTGTGACGGTCATTATGACGATTTCTTCACTAGACCTAAATAACACCACAGAACAACAGCCAACAGTCGGTTGCTCGGGTGTTTTCTACTTGTTGCTGTGGCGTTTTTGTCATGTGATGGGACGGACAAGGGACAAAGGGTGTCTCCCTGCTCATGTCGACCGGTCACATGATAGCGGCTTCTTCTCTGTGGCAGAAGAGTGTGTGTTTGTTGCGTTCGTGTGCATACATGTTGTCTCTGCATAAATATACAGTCTTGTGTGTGGTCTTGGGTGTGTGAGGGAGTCAGAGCTGGGGGGGGGGTATTCCCACAGTGCTCTGTTAAAGCTACTGCTGCTTTTCTTCCTCCTGTTGCAGCTCAAACCATTAAAATGCATTTAGAGACTGTATTTATTTAGGGATGCAATTCCACTGTGAGGCTTCCTCTTATTCTCAGGCCAAACATTTATTTTGTACTGTTTCCAATTATCTGCCTCTAATAGTCCCTTATTAGCTTGGCTGTAAACACAGATGTAATGTTCCTGTTCTTTGTCAAGGCTGTCAGATATGAAGAAGTTAAACTGTCTGAGAAAAGTCCAGATAGAATCCAGTGAGAGTTCTTTGGATCAGAAATATGACGGAAATTATTGCAAACACAGTAACTCAACAATGAAAACACTGTTTTTATGGAGCATGAAGCTTTTTCATGGATGAAGTGTGTAAAGGGGACAGAGAGCGGGGGGGGGGGGCATTCAGCTAAGGGCTGGCTCGGAGCTGAAGCTTTATCTTGTGCAGGACTTGACAGGCGCCCTCAAACACATGCTTTCAACTATTTAATAAGTCAATTCCTAAGAAACAGAATCTGTAGCAGTGGGAAATCATTACTCATCACTTTTCTGGGTGACCCCAAACTCAACCAGCCAGTACACTCTGAATGTCAGCACAGTGAATTATTAACTTCTGCAAATTATAACTTATCCTCTAAGCTATTTCTAGACATGAACTCCAGACAAGGGGTGAGTCTGGGTACGACGTGCAGGAGGCACCTCTTTTTCAACAGATATTCGTGTCGGTCGGTAGAACATTTATCAGACTGGGAATAAAGTTTGTCTTTATTACTTGGCTTTTTAAACATAGCCGTGCATACAAGTGTCTGTGTCTGAGTGTTAAACCATTAACATAAGCAGCAGAGCCAGCTGCATCCACAATATGAGCCCTAAACTAATCTGCCATGCTAGACTTGACAGGTGTTTGTGATTCGGTCTTAGGGGGAGAGGCTGCAGGAGGTTGATGTCGGGGGGGGGGTGCCAAAGTCAGAAATGGGTGAAGGGACATGAACTGCCTGAATATCAAGTCGAATAACGTCAACTGTGGGAGTGAGGAGACAATACACGATAGCACAAGACATGGAGGCTGCTCTTTTCTTATTGAGATGAGACTGCAAAGAGCTGTAATCAAATAGGCCATCAGATGTTCGGGGGTGTGGTCTCACACACACACACACACACACACACACACACCCACACACACACACACACAGAAGAGCATCTCAGGAATGCAGCGGTTTCCCTTCAAAGCGGTGTGACACATTCTCCCTCTGTGGTCGCACAGATTCTCACAGACGGCACATGTCAAGCTGCCCTGTGAGTTAAACAAGTGATACAGGCGAGCGTGAGCGGGTAGAACCTGGTTTGATTCTGTGGTTTCTGTCCCACTCGCACACAAAGAAAACTTTCTTTTCCCCCTCTCGAATCGTATCTGTTGTGATCTATTCACCAGAATGAAGGAAGGGGATGAGGGGTTTGAGCCACGGGGGCAGATTTGAATGTGTTTGTGCCTGAAGTGGTCACACGGTGCTGTTGTTTTGAACGGCTCCCCCCTTGAGTGTGATGAGGTTGTTTATGAGTGAAAGATATCGTCTCCTGACCATCACAGCTCTAATGCACCAGAAACAATAGATTCTTTTTAACTGAAGAAACTGGGTTTGACTGATGTCTGATGAAATCAACGTGTGAGTTGCTGATTGTCCGTGGCCTGTGTTTGGTCATTGTTCATTCTCTGCTCATTAAAAGAGTTTAACTGTCACTCAGGAGCAAAAGATTGTCTTAAGAACTTATTTAAAATAATAAGACATTTATTTTTCTGATTGTTGTTGTTGATTTATATCGAAATTTCTTTCGGACATATCGTCCAACCCTATTTCAGTGTCCTCGCTAACAGAAGTTTTTATTAGCTTTTCTTCCAGAACTCACCAAAACTGATATAAAAATTGCACTGAAGCTACTGAAAGTAAAGTCAAATTTATTCAGACAAATTCTGTGACCTCGTCTGTGCAACTGTGTCAATAACTTTCCTCCAATAAATGATTTAGCTCCGAGTCCTAAAATGGAAACATCCCTAAAGGAATGTCCTTGTTAATACTCTGATTTGATCCATGCACAAACACGCAGTCTTAAAAAGAACTTGACATGTGATGTTTGTGTACATTGAACAGAAAAATCTGTGTCTTTCTCTTCCTCCTGGCGCTCTCTCTGTCATCTAGGTTATATCACTCTCCCTGTCTCTTTTTCTTTCAGAGAGGAGAAGAGTGAGCAGCTTCTGGACACCAGACAGGAGCTGGAGAACGTGGAGGTGGAGTTCAAGAGGCTTCAGCAAGAGGTGATGCCACAGGTCGACAGCCGACACAAAGCAGGACGCAAACCCAAGGACAAATATTCAGACAAAGCACGGTCTCCTACACCTGCTCCCATCTACCCAGCCCTTTGTTTCTGCAGCGCTGCCAGGCTTTAATCAGCTCGCAGAGGCCTTAGCTCATTAGGGGCTATTAGAGCTATGTTTAGTCGAGCTGCAGCCTCACATGGCTTTTGATGTGCAGCGGGCAGCCGGCTGAAGGTGTAGCTAACAGTCTGTAAACAAGGTGCATGAGTTCAGGGCCAGGAGGACAGTGTGTATTATAGAGGGAGTGAATCCACGCAAAAAATTCCAATCCCCAAATATATATCTAATAAAATATTTGTTCATGGAATTCATTATTTTATTTATTGAATGCTTTTTTGTGAATATCTTAAAATACTAAAATGTATTTGCACATATTCATGCTCTATATTTGTCCGTCAACCCCTGCAGAGCTACCAGCTGCTGTCTGACGCTCGTTCAGCTCGGGCCTACCGCGACGAGCTGGACGCGATCAGAGAGAAAGCGATCCGTGTGGACAAGCTGGAGAGCGAGCTGGGCCGATACAAGGAGAGACTTCGCGATATCGAGTTTTACAAAGCCAGAGTCGAGGTACACAACTCTGCGCATTCACGCATGCACACACACACAGAGCATTGTGTCAAACCAAGAAGAAGGTGTTTGTTAAAGCACATGAAGAGAAAACATATACCAAATATTTACAAGGTTTACATGTTTTAAAACTAAAAGAGGACTCTTAACAAGAGCTGCTCAAACCTAAACAACCAAAACAAAACAAAATCCTTGATAAACAAGACAATTGGTTCACAATCAAAAGACAAACGAAAACCCTGTTCCTAATGTCGCTAACATAGATTCTCAAATAAACAATTGTGAGTGCTAGTGATCAGTATTAAATAGGCAACAGAAACAAGGTTCTCACAACAACAATGGTCCTAGTATAAAGTGGCTAAAGTGGCGAGCTGCAAACACACAACTGCTTCTGCCCAGACTGACACAGCTGGACAGAATTTATACTGACAGCCCTCAGTGATTCATGGTGATTGGAGGTTTGGGGTTGATGCCGCTCCAATCCGGATCTTTGTCTTCACCACCAGCCAGGGAGGAGGAGGAGCATCCGCCAGGCCTCCACCGGACACAGAGATAGAGACATGGAGAGACACAATACACACAAACATGGACAGGGGACAGTTAAGGCAGTAACACTAAGCATCAACAAAAATTGTAAAAATAGCTCCACTTCTTAGGGTTGACCTTCAGTTTTAGGAGACAGACAAGAAAGGGGGGGGGGGCGTCCACATCACCCCACATACGACAGCTTGTCTCCTCCTGCTATATCTTTAAAAAGTTGAGAAACTTGTGAAGAGTAAGAGCAGAAATATAATTTTAAAAACCCTCTGAACCTAAGAACATATGGTTACAACCACTCTACAAGGACGTTGCCTTACATTTTTGTGCTTGTTGCTGTGGTCACCTAATGATGTGTTGGTTCCTGCAGGAGCTGAAGGAGGACAACCAGGTGCTGCTGGAGACTAAGACCATGCTGGAGGTACAGCTGGATGCCAGCAGGACGCGCTCTGACAAACTGCACCTCCTGGAGAAAGAGAATCTGCAGCTCAAGTCCAAGATCCACGACCTGGATTTGGTGAGATGACGGATTTATTATGGACGTTTTACTGTGTCAGTGTAGTGGGATGGATGCAGATTGGAGATGGAGAGTCTGAGATTTAAATAAATAAATAACTTTCAATGCTCAAAAACCAGTTAAATGTAGTATTTGTTCATCTCAACACACTCTAATCCCTCTGTTATATCCAGAAGCGAGACTGTGACCGTAAGCGTATGGAGGAGCTGTTGGAGTTGAACCTCGTGCTTGAGATGGCCCAGAAACAGAGCATGGATGAGTCACTGCACCTGGGCTGGGAGCTGGAGCAACTCTCCAAAACACCCGATCTGACTGAAGGTACGACACAGGCGGAGAGGTTTAATTTGATCAAGGTAATGAACAGGAGACTCAGGGATGCTGAGTTAAAACATCCTGCAGTTGTTAGTCACCTGAGTTGGTGCAGGTTGAAAAGCCTCAGATGGCAAACACACACTCATTGGCTCGTGGCCCTGGCATCATCCCTGTGACCCTCGTGCATTTGCCAGCCTCCACTGGGTTTTCTTTCCACTTGGTTAAGACCTGTAATTAATATTCAGTGGCTCCTGAAGGATAATCTGTGCATTTGGATCATAAAAGCTGGTAAGAGGTTTAACTAGCCAGGGATCTGGTTAAACACTTTGTGTGTGGGGGGTGGTATTGTTTGCTAAAATGGCTCTTTAAAAGCTTTACAGGCTTTGTATTAATTAAATTACACTGATGCGCCTTTTCTTGCCGTCATATATTCAGCCCCCCAGAAGTCTCTGGGTGAAGAGGTGACCTCGAGCCGCCTGTTGAAGCTGGAGAAAGACAACCAGGCGCTGCTGAAGACCGTGGAGCAGCTCCGAGGAGCAGCCGATCAGGACACTGTGACAAAACTACCGAAGGTCGACCAAGAAAACCAGAAACTGAACCAAAAAGTAAGTCATTAACTGTGTATTCCTGCATTCGTCCTCAGTGGGGTAAGTAATTTCGCGTATTTTGCGTATTTTTAAATATTCACATCATCGGTTTGTCACAGTGCACTGATTATTTTTCAGGTGGTGTGCCTCAGGGCTCCATTCTCAGTCCACTGTTGTTTGTAATTCACATCAATGCTTCTGGTCCTAACTGGAGACATTTTGTAGTTTCATCCTCTGCCTTATCAGGGTCACCACTGAGATTAGCATATTGGACCAGCACCCCTCTGTGATATATCGCCCCAACACTTGGCTTTAGACCTTTTCACACAGTGGCAGAGAGAAATAAAAACAAGAAAGAAGGAGAGTGTATAGAGAAGGGAGGATAGGAGGATGAATGCAAAGCTGTAAATCCATGCAGCCCCTTCTCCTTTTCTTTTCCAGTCTGTGACTCTCCAACGCCCCTCACTAAGAGAAGTCTCTCAGCTATTTTCAGAAACATAAGCCTCTCTCTGTTCCCGCTGAATAAAAAGCATGAAATTGTGTTTCTCTGTCTCTCACAAAGAGAAAATCTGAAGTAAGTGTCTTGAGGTCCAGAGTCATAACTCATTAAACTGTGACTGCAGCTGCTGGTGTTTGTGTTTCTGTCACAGGGTAACTTTGGGGACAAGTTTCAGACTTAACAATGGTTCACTAAGTATGACTTGTCCTTTTGGGGACAAAAGTTGTATTCCTATTTTTAAAAAAGACGCATTTAAGGGCAGTGGTTAAGGTTTGACAAGTTTATGATCAGGATTATTCTTCAGGAAATTTAAGTAAGTCCATGTTGAATCCATGAGAAGTGTCCTTGGTCATTTCTTGATTTCCCCGATTATAGATGTGTTTTGTATGAACACAACATCAAAATCAGATCAGCCAGAGTGAACCACCCGACCTGAACACAAATATGAACCCAGCTGGGGTCTGTTGGGTCCAGAGGGGCTGGGGTTGGATATCCGCATGTGTAAAAACAAAGTGTGTGTTTGTTTGCTTGTTATTACAGAATAAGATGATATAAATATGTTTGTATCTTGGATTAATGATTGCATCCGTTTCTCTGTGATTGCAAAACAAAGGAAGTGATGGGAAACAAATTTTAAAATGTTGCAATAAAGTTGACAGAAAGTTATCGTCCATCACATTAAAACTTAATCAGAACAGTGTGACATTTTGAAATGTGTCTTTGTCTGTGTGCAGTTGGAGCAGCTGCAGACTGAGCTGACAGCAGACAGAGAGTCTCTTCGCAGCGCAGAGGAGCTCAGCACAGACCTGATGAAAGAGAAGGCTTTGCTGGAGAAGACCCTGGAAACACTCCGAGAGAACTCCGAGAGACAGGTACATACACTCAATAATTTAAATTCTCATTCTTGTGTGTATTTTGATGTAATTTTTCCTTTCTGCTAAAACTGATTCGATCCGTTATCTTTGAGATGGCAGAGGAAGTTCTCTCATTAGATCTAATATGGTTTAGAGACCAACGTCTTCGAGAATGACTGTAATTACATCAAGCGTTCATGTGCTTTAAAACATAGTTACTGCAGCTGTGTACTGGACGGGTGCATGGTCTGAGACAGACAAACAGAGCTTTGAGCGTGTGCGTCATACAGGCCGCTCTCTTCACAAAACCGCCATTGATTCTCGTTGCCAGCAGCTCAGAGAAAATAACATGACTGGGCTGTGAAATTTACTCCAGTCGATGCTGAGTTTCCCTGAGAGCAGTTTTTGTTCCATTTGGCTCAAAAAAACGATTAAGTGGAATAGCACTTATTTTTTTATTGGCTACACAGGTTTCTGACTCTGGCCCAGATGCAGCCGTTTGGCGTGCGTCCACTGGGACCTTCTAGCTGTTGCACCCAAATCTGACACCTAGGATTAATTGAATCATCTCATTTGTTAAATCCAACCTTGATGAGCTACAGAGGCGGATAAATCACAACATGCTGCACTCACAGAATACACAGGGAAATTCAGGTCGCCCACTAACAAGGTCGGCGGTTCGATCCCTGTCTCCCCCATTCCGTATGCCAAACTAGGCCAAATGCTGGACCCTAAATTTCCCCTGACAGTTGTGCCAGCAATGCATGATTGATTTATGATGGAGAACGTACTGAAAAGTTCATTAGCTCATACAACCAGTCATTAAATCAACCTTGTCCTCTTAAATAAAAACACCAACAGATAGATTTTTCATCTGCCCCAATGATCCACAAGTGGAGGAAGAGACCGGTCTAAGTAATAGCGCCTATAGTATATAGGTCCTTATCGAACTCTGTCTGTTCTCCAGCTGAAGGGTCTGGAGCAGGAGAACAAGCACCTGAGCCAGACGGTGTCATCTCTGCGTCAGCGCTGCCAGGTCGGCGCCGAGGCCCGGGTCAAGGATGTGGAGAAAGAGAACCGCATTCTCCACGAGTCCATCTGCGAGACAACTGCCAAACTCAATAAGATGGAGTTTGAGAGAAAACAACTACGTGAGTGACAGTTTGGATTTCTCGCACCTTTCTTTTGTAGACATGGAATAGCTTTTTTGCTCGTGTTGAATCGAGAGGATCAACATTTTGGTTGTTTGTGCGTCCTTTGTTACGCAGGTAAGGAGCTTGAGGTGATGAAGGAGAAAGGTGAGAGAGCAGAGGAGCTGGAGATGCAGATGCAGAAGTTGGAAAGGGACAACGAGATCCTGCAGAAGAAAGTCGCCAGTCTCGGAATCACCTGTGAAAAGGTCTGGTGCACTTAGTTTTCTGCCTGGTTGCTGTTTGGAAATGTGATGATGATGATTATATTAAACATTACAGCACTACTGATTTTAATCTGTGAGAGCAGCATAAGATAAAGTATGTAACCACCACCATCACTTGTCGTGTACGTAGGTGTCCTCTCTGGAGAAGGAGAATACAGAGCTGGAGGCAGATTGCCGTCGTCTGAAGAAGAAGCTGGACGCTTTGAAGAACATGGCCTTCCAGCTGGAGGCCCTGGAGAAGGAGAACTCGCAGCTGGAGGAGGAGAACCTGCAAATCCGGCGCTCAGCTGAGAGCCTCCGGTCATTGGGGGCCAAGGCAGCTCAGGTGGAAGCAGAGAACAGGGAGCTGGAGAGTGAGAGGAGTCAGCTGAAGCGCAGCCTGGAACTGCTCAAAGCCTCGTCCAAGAAGACGGAGAGATTAGAGGTAAGAGTCCAGGACTGCCGGATATGCAACAGGTTTTTTAGCGATACTACATTTTTTATCATTTTAATAACGAATGTTCCTAAAGGTTGGTTACAGAGGCATCAGGGAGCGGCACAACTAGTTCACAGATGCTTTTAATATCCGTATCTGACTATTACTCTCCCAGGTGAGTTACCAGGGCCTAGATACGGAGAACCAGCGGCTGCAGAAGGCGTTAGAGAACAGCAGCAAGAAGATCCAGCAACTGGAGGTGGAGCTGCAGGAGGTGGAGACTGAAAATCAAACCCTCCAACGCAACCTGGAGGAGCTGAAGATCTCCAGCAAACGCCTGGAGCAGCTGGAGCAGGAGGTATGGGAAAGGTCGTTTCACAGGCATGCATGTAGCAGGCAGTAGTCACAAAGGGCAACCAGTAAATAGGCCATCAGAGTTCAACATCCACTGGCCAGGTTGTAGGTGTTTTACTGATAAAGCGTGTAAATGAGGTTATCTGGCACTTGAGCGGCGCTGCCACTCTTGTAGTTCATTCAGATAAAATTTCAGCATGTTTCCCATTAGATTTGGATTATCCCAGATTATTTGTCGATATAGATTTTTGGCCCTTTGTGTTAATCTGTGTTAACTTTTATCCAAACATTTATCTACAAGGCATTTAGATTAAAGCCTAATCCGATCAAATGATGGTTTATCCATCTGTTCTCCATTATGTCCCATTTTTTCCACAGAACAAGACTCTGGAGCAGGAGAGCTCGCAGCTGGAGAAAGACAAGAAGCTGCTGGAGAAGGAGAACAAGCGGCTGAGGCAGCAGGCCGAGATCCGCGACTCCAAGCTGGACGACAGCAACCAGCGGATCTCCAGCCTGGAGAAAGAGAATCGCACCATGGGCAAGGAGATGATCTTCTTCAGGGATTCCTGCACGAGGGTCAAGGACCTGGAGCGAGAGAACAGGGAGCTGGTCAAACAGGGCACCATCGAAAAGAGGACGCTCGTGGCACTCAGAGAGGTAGGTGGAGCTTTTAGAGGTTCAGAACAGAACTTAGAGTGCTTTTATTTAATTTTATTTATGTGTTTAATTCTGTTCTAATCCTTGCCACTGAAAATTATAATAATATATAAAAATGACTACCATTAAATCTTAATATATTATTTGATTATTGGTTATTTTGTTAATAGGTTTTGTTGTTATCAGTATCCAGATGCATTTAAATATCTTATGTGTGTTTCTGTTTAGGAGCTTGTGAGTGAGAAGCTGCGGACTCAGCAGATGAATAATGATCTGGAGAAACTGACCCATGAGTTGGAGAAGATTGGACTGAACAAGGAAAGGCTGCTGCATGATGAGAACTCAGACGACAGGTATCGACTCTCAAACGCTCACAGAAGCCATTTTATTTACTTTTTTGCGACGGATCTTTAAACTGTTTCAGCCTGGAGCCCAAAATAGGAACTTATCTTTGGCTCAGAATCATTAAAAGTGATCAGTGCAAGTGGGACGCCACATAAATCAGGTCTGTGGCTTATTTTAGATTTGAGTTGAACTCAGAGTCACCCTGAGGGAGATTTCAGAGCCAATATCATCCACACCTGCTAGAACCTGGCCAAGAATTCAGCTGGCTGTATGATGATACACTCCCTTTTTTTAGGATTATAGATGTGTGATCACACACACACACACCAAGTCAACTGAACCTACCTACCTTATTCTCAGGTTCAAGCTCCTGGAAACCAAACTGGAGTCGACACTGAAGTCATCGTTGGAGATCAAAGAGGAGAAGATCGCCGCCCTGGAGGCCAGACTGCAGGAGTCGTCTAACCTCAACCAGCAACTTCGCCAGGAACTCAAGACGGTAAGTAACACATACGCTTCTTTCACACATACACTGAACTCCGGACATTTTTTACAGACATTTTCCAGAGGGGCTTAATGTGAGAACGCAAATATCTGAGTCAGTTGCTCCGCCAGTCCCCAGTCAAATATGAGTGAGTGAGCCCAGGTGAGAAAACAGCAGGAAAACATTTCTGACACGCGACAGACTCAAAACTGAGAAGGATTCAAATAGATGCAGAAGAATAGGTCGACTTGGAAAGACGACAAAAGACAAGAGCCTTTTTTGCCGCAATACCGACACATCCCTTAAACCCCCTAGCAAAACACTAGAAAGAGTGAAAACACTGAGGGCTTCTCAAGGCCGATGCATTATTTATTCTTCCACTCTTCCACTTCTATCGGTCAGTTTATCTATTCATGAGGTGGCAGGAGTCTGGGAGAGGTGGAGTGGAGGACGTTTGCTTTCCTCCAAGAGATGTTTTGTGTTTTGAACTTGTTGACATAAACGCTTAATTATTGAGGGGAAAGTTGAGGCGTGTACTCTGGATGTCAACTGTGAAACTGTCATGGATCCTCTCTGCTGTTATTTTACCTTTATTTAGGTCACACTGTACTGAAGCGGTCTATTTCCTAGTATTTGACATCATGAATTTGCATGATGTTGGAGGTGTTGATTTTTAATTACTGAGGTGTTATTTCCTGTTTGTCTCCCTCCAGGTGAAGAAAAACTACGAAGCGCTGCGTCAGAGGGAGGAGGAGGAGAGGATGGTGCAGAGCTCGCCCCCTAGAGGAGGAGAGGAACCCCAGTCTCTCAGCAAATGGGAGAAGGAAAGCCACGAAGCCACCAGGGAGCTTCTGAAAGTCAAAGACAGACTCATCGAGGTGGAGAGGAATGTAAGTCAGCATGATGTCAGGAGATGGTTTACACACTTTGTACTTCCCCAAGTTTGATATCTTATACTGTATATGTATTTTCCCAGAATGCCACGCTGCAGGCTGAGAAGGTGGCTCTTAGGAGTCAGCTCAAACAGCTGGAGACTCAAAGCTCCAACCTGCAGGCTCAGATAGTGGCGCTGCACAGACAGACCGCCTCCTTGCAGGAGAACAACACGTCGCTACAGACACAGAACGCCAAGCTGCAGGTAACATCCCATCATCCCTCACAAACACTCAGTGTCCAGTAAATAATGACCTCACAAGATCCTCTGTAATTCACTGTTCATACAGTTGTCAGGCTGCTCAGCTCCCTGCAGGGGATTTAGACTCGTTCTCCCTAATTGGCAGAGATTCAAACCCTTCTTATGGGCAACAGGATTTACACTGACCCATTAGAAGCTTCTAGCTGTTTTCGCAGGTTGTTCCGTCTAAGAGCATATGTTAGACTGGTGTGTGTGTAGTTACAGAAAGTGTGTCACCACCTGGGTGTGTCAAAGTTTTAACACTCTCTGATGACAGAAGAGGGATTTGAGACGAGGAAATCACTGTGACCACAAAGGAAACATGAAAAGAAACAGTGTTCCTGCTAGTTTTTTGAGGATGGTTTTGACGGCAACAAGAGAGAAGAAACCAAATAGAGAAATAGCGCCCCCTATAGACTGAAACAGCAATAAAGTCTACTTGCAATACCTTCTTTTTCTTTGTAGTTTGATTTGAGGAGCCCAGTCCTCCCAACAAAAATATGAAACTCCCTGCTCAGTGTTTCCTTCTACACTTTCCCTCTTGTCCATCTCTTCACCTCCATCTCTTCTCCACAACTCTCATAAGCCTCATTACATTGTTATCACCCATTTCTTTCCTTTTCTCTTTTGTCTCCTCTTCCTTTCATCTTCGTGCTCCAGTCATTGTTGTCACATCCCATTTCCCTCAGTATTCATGGCTTACTTCACCTCTTCTTCCAAACCTCCCTCCTAACTTAATTCTTCTCATCCGTTGTCTCCATCAGGTTGAGAACTCCACCCTGAGCTCGCAGAGTGCCACCCTCATGGCCCAGAATGCCCAGCTGCAGACTCAGCAGAGCAGCGTGGAGGGCGAGCGTGAGGGAGCGCTGAAGGAGAAGGAGGAGCTGAGGGCCACGTACGAGCTGCTCCTCCGCGACCACGAGAAGCTTGCGGCGCTGCACGAGAGGCAGGCGGTCGAGTATGAGGCACTGATTGGAAAGCATGGGGGCCTGAAGACCTCCCACAAGAGCCTGGAGCAGCAGCACAGGGACCTGGAGGACCGGTGAGAGGGGGGGCGGGCACATGCTCAAACAACCACTTTGACCTTATTTTGTATTTTAAACACTGAACAATCATAAAAGCAACCATGCCGAGGAACTAGAGGAACAAGAGGAAGCTGCATGATAATGAAAATCTGCTTTGTGTTATATTTCTTTGTTTAACAGTTTGTAATGTGTGTGTGTGTGTGTGTGTTTTCATGAACGCAGGTACAAGCAGCTGCTGCAGAGGAAGGTGGAGCTGGAGGAACTGGAGAAGAATCTGAAGGAGCAGCAGGAGAAGATGGCTCTGGAGAATCAAACACACCGAGACACAGCTGATCAATGCAAACTTCTCAAAGAGGAACACGATAGGTCGGATTAACCTGCGTCAATATTTGTATTTTAAAGATGTATAAATAACAAATGACCCCTTTTACACTGATTAAAATGCATCTCAGCGATCGTATAGTGCTTGAGCACTAAAATTGGAAATGCACAGAAATATTGCAGCCAATAATAACATTAATAATGATTATTGATTATTATATTATTATCATAAAAGGAATAAGATGAAACGTTATTTATACAATTCACCCACAAAGTGCTTTCCATAAAAGCAATTAAAAAGATAAATGATAAAGCAATAATAGGGAAATTAAATTGAATATAAATAGCAGGTTGAGCTCAGACAGGATGAAACAGCCATCAGGTAAAATATTTAAAATAGAACTATTAGTCTTAGTTCTTATTGTGAAGCCACTTTTTCACACAGCTTTGTGTAAACATATATGTTTGTATATATATGTTGAATAGTACCCCTCCTCTCTCCTCAGACTAAACAGCACCTATCGTCAGCTGGTGAAGGACAATGACAACCTGCAGCAGGACCATAAGAACATAAAGAGCCATTTGAACAGCGCCAAGCTGGACCAGACCAAGCTGGAGGCCGAGTTCTCTAAACTGAAGGAGCAGTACCAGCAGCTGGACATCACCTCCACCAAGCTCACCAACCAGTGTGAAGTGAGGGGAGACTTCTTCTCTTCTCATCTCGTCTCGTCTCTTT